>NW_016107319.1:5742590-5777849 GCF_001604975.1 Cebus imitator
GCACCCGGCCACCCCAGAACTTATAATAACAAAAAAAAAAAAAAAAAAAAAAAGAAAATGAACATGTAGAGGTAAAAATACAATATGGATATTAATCAGATTGTGTATTTTAATGCCTATGTATTATAGAAGCTGCCATGTGGTGAGAGTGTGGGCTTGGGCCCTGGACTGCCTGGGCATGGATCCCAGCTCTGCCACTTCCTGGCTGTGGGTCATGAGCAAGCCATTTTTTCCTCATGTTTCTGTTTCCTTATAGAGTTGTTGTGAGGATAATGAGATGATAGAGGTAAAACACTGAGAACAGTCCTGAACAAAAAGTCATCACTCAATAAATACTAGCTATTGTTATTAGCTACATATAATGAAAATAAAGTTTTACCATCACATTCTTTCTTTGTAGCTAATGGGTTGAATTAATCCAATTTGCACTAATTTGTCAAAAATATCCAAATAGTTTCACATGAAATTGCTTCTAAAGAAAGAGAATCTTTTATATCAAAGAGGAATGCTTAGCAACTTCTTTAGATATGCCAGTTTCCCTCCAGGAGTCTCCTGATTGCATACACTCCAGATGTCATAATTGGTACTGAGAGCTCTTAGAGATATTTCCTTAGTTATTGTTCATAAAAAGCTCTGAGAAAGCCCATGGTAAATACTAGCTTGCAATGTTCTTCAATTATCAATATTGACATTTTGAGATCATGAAAAAGGGAGTGTGAGAATAATGATTAATTTACTTATTTTCCTCATTTTATGCTTTCTTCAATTCTGTAACCCTAACACCAATTAGCATGCACACACACAAACATACATATACATTTATATCTCACTGCCCACTTAAAAATAGGATTTATTATATACTCATATTGACCTTAGTATTTATACTTTTGATTCCTGTTTTAGGGATGATTGTTTTAATAATAAAGATACTCATTTAATAATAAAGATGCTCATTTAATAATAAAGGTACTCATAATAATAAAGATACTTCACCTCCTTTGATGCAGGTATATCCTGGCCCTCTTGATTCTGTGATATATGGCACACTAGTTTTCTGTGGAATTTGAAATTGTAGAGCAGTTACAATTTAAGATACTTATAAATAATGTATTCATTCATACTATGTAGAGACAGGCACACCATGGATAATTTTTTTCTCTGAATTATTATTTTTTAACCTTATTTTAAAGTCGGTATAAAATTCACATAGTATAAAGTTAGCCATTACAAAGTACACAGTTTAGTGGCATTTAGTATATTCCCAAAGTGATGCAACCACCACCTTTCACTAATTTCAAAAATTTTTTTATCACCCCAGAAAAACACCCCTCAGCCGTTAAGTAATCACTGCCCATTTTCTTCTCTCCGCCCCTGACAGTTATCAACCTGCTTTCTGTCTCTGTGGACTTGCCTATTCTGGAGATAGCATGTAAAAGGGATCATACAATATGTGGCCTTTGGGTCTGGCTTCCTTTATTTAGCATAATGTTTTTGAGGTTCATCTAAGTTTTAACATGTATCAGTACTTTGTTCTTATTTACTGCTGAATGATATTCCATTGACTTCATGTATCACAATTTATCCATTTCTCCATTGATGGGCATTTGGGTTGTTTCTACTTTTTGGCTACTATAAATAATGCTGCTATAAATATGCACAAGTTTCTGTGTGGACATATGTTCTAATTTCTCTTGGGTATATATGTATGAGTGCAATTGTTAGGTCATATGGTAACTCTATGTTTATCTTTTTTGAGGAACTGCCAAACTGTTTCCCACAGTGGCCACATCATTTTACACTCCCACCAGCAATATACAAAAGTTCCTATATTTCTCCATATCTTCATCAACACTTAGTTTTCATTTTGTTTTGTTTTTGCTTTAAATTAAAGCCATCCTAGTGGGTATAAAGTGCCATTTCATTGTGGTTTTGATTTGCATTTTCTTCATTATCAAAGATGTTGAATATCCTTTCATGTGCTTATTTGTGTATCTGCTTTAGAGAAATATGTATTTAAATTCCTTGTGCATTTAAAAAATTGTATTGTCTTTTTGTTCTTGAGTTCTAAGAGTTCTTTATATATGTTGGGTATTAAACCCTTTGCAGATATGTGATTTGCAAATATATTTTTTCCCATTCTGTACATTGTCTTTTCACATTCTTGATGTCTGTTGATGCCCCAAAGTTTTTAATTTTTATAAAGTCCAATGTATCTATTTTTTCTTTTGTTGCTTGTGCTTTTAGTGTCAATCTAAGAATCCTGTGGCAAATCGAAGTTGATCCTCAAATTCATAAGGAACTGCAAGGGACTCTAAATAGTATACAGAACAATATTGAATAAGAAAAATAAGGTTGGAGTACTAACACTTCCCCAAATTCAAAATTTACCACAAAGCTACAGTATTCAAAACAGTGTGGCACTGGCATAAAGGTAGATATATAGCCCACGGGACTAGAAATGAGATTCCAGAAATAAACTCAACCATATATGGCCAATTGACTTACAAGAAGAATACTAACACAATTAAATGTGGTGAAAATACAAATTTTCTTCAACAAATAGAGTTGGGACAACTGGATTTCCAAATGTGAAAGAATAAAGCTATATCCCTACCTCTCACTTCATATATAAAAATTAATGCAAAATAGATCAATGGCCTGAGTATAGAAGCGAAAACTATAAAACTAGTAGAAGAAAACAAAGAGCAAAATATTCACCGTGGATAATTTAAATCCACAGGCAAGTTTCTACCCTAGTTAAAAGTGGGCCTCTTTTCCATTATAACTATTGCTCAATGAATATGGGGATGGTAGCAATGCTGACTAACTTTAGTTTTCTTTCTTTTCATTCCCCCATCCATTAGGATAGACACTTCATAAGCAATATCCTTGAAGCATATCAGAAAGAAGGCAAAGAATCAAGGGCTTAGTAAATCCTAACAAAACATAAAGTTGGCCATAAGTAATAAAAATAAAACTAAATATATGAGTTAAACCAAATACACCCTTTGGTTTATAAATTCTTTTATTAAGTTGATTAACTCTTCTCTTCCATTCCCTCCCTCATGTGATAATTTTATTATGAGTAGATAATACAATGGTCAGGAGCACAGACCCTACAGAGGGCCTCACGTCCAATCTCAGCTCCACCTCTTACTTAGCTGCATGACATTTTGTTGTTTATTTAAACTCTCTACATGACTCAGCTCCCTCATGTTTTAAAATAGGAATAATATTACTGCCTACCTATAGGACTCTTGCCTAACACATAGTAGGCATTTTAAAAGTGTATGCTATTATTTCTAGGACTGACAGAAAATGGATCAGCCAAGAAAGGAATTTTTATGCTTCTTAAAATACTGGTACATGACTATACATAGAGTTGCTAGAAAAAGCAGCTCATGTGGTTGCCATGTGTCAGTGCCTTGTAGACCTCCAAATACAGGGAGTGTGACTGACCAAGGACCTCAGCTGCTGTACTCGGAAATCCATAACTACATTTGCACAGACAAATGTAGTTTGTACCAGCTACTCCCAGCCAGTAGCTAAGTGCTGCATGAAAACTAAGGGAGGCCATTTCTGGGAGATATGAGACTCTTCTTATGGTCAACTTTGGCTCAAGTATTCTTTGAGATCCTTGTCAAATTTCCTTTATTCTGAAAATCAAGCTGGACCTTCCATTCCACTTTGTCTTCACTCCAGGTCAGACTTGCATCATGGTCTAATGTCCATCCAACTTTTCTGCCTCCCTCCCTAGTTTATCTCATCCTTTTAATCCCATCTTGGTGTCTGATTCTTAGAGGACTTGAACTAATACAGTCTAGCATTCAAACTGCTCTTAGATATGACATCCTATTTTCAACCTTATCTCCCAACTCTTATTTACCTGTATCTTATATTCTTGGTTTCTGGATGTGCCCAATGCATTCCTGTCTCTGAGCTTTTGCCCATACTCCTTCACTGAGAAAGCACGCACTACCAGGCCATTTTTGCCTATTGAATCCCACTTTTCATTCATCATGCATCTCAAATGTCCCCTTCTCTAAGCCTTTCAGGATTCTGTCAGTTGTATATATTCTTTCCCTTCTGTAAACTTCCTAGATGCTTGTTTTTAAACTCTTTTATAAGCTTATTAATAGCAAATAAATAAACCTCTTACTTTGAACCTCCAAAGTACTCAGCTTGTATAGAATAAGCACTCAATATTTGCAGAATATAATTGAAAAATTAGGGGGAATTCTATTCTAGTGAAATTAATTTTTGACATTCAGGATTTCCAACAGCTCACATCCATTCTGCTTGATATAGTAACAATGAACTTGCCTGAATAAAGAAAAATCCTGTATATCAAAGGACTTAGTGCAGAATGTAGCATGTAGGAAGAATTTTAATATCTGCTTAAAATGCTTCATCAAATTTGGCTACTTTTTCCCTCAAAGGAGTGACTATTTGAAATTCTAAAATAGTTTTGCTTTGTTTGTTTATGAATGTCAACTAGGGCACCTGGATAAATAGTTGTAAAGAATACTTCCTCCTCAAACAAATGGTCCCTGCCTAAGGGCTAGAGAAGCCAATATCTCTTCTCTTGGGCTCAACTCCAGAAACAAAAAAGGGAGATCCTGTTGTTTCAATGAAATTTTACAGGAGGAGGTGTCTGAACAGTATTATGAGAGAGTACTGATGAGCTCAATACATAGAGAATCTTATTTTTTCATATATGCTTGATCATCCATATTTATCAAGTCCACATTATGTACCAGGCAGTTTCCATTTAATCCTTACAACAGGCTTATCCTCATATTACAGACAGAAAATTGAGGCTCTGAGAGGTTGTGACTTACCCCCCAGGTCATGCTCTGGTCATTGATAAATCCGTGAGAAATTTATCATGGGTATCCAAAAGATATGTTAATCATACAAAGTCAGTTTCTTCCCCCAACCTTATCCTTAACGGTATTTGGGCAATTCCCTTGCACAGTTCTGCCTAAAGAAACTTGACGGCAGGATTTGGCATCTAGCCAGGGTACAGCAGCTGCGCCAGCACAGCAGCCTCTGGTCAAGGGTTGTAAGTCTTTAACTTGGATCTCCTACCACTTCCGGTTAAGAATGCAACACTCAGATAAGAACTTCTCAGGTGGAAAGCAGTAAGAGGGTGGCTAGTGCAAGTATCAGATAGCACCTGCTTGGGCACTCACTGATTAATGATTTAACAAGGGCGGTCACATGGGACAACTGCTGCTTTTCTCTGCCCTCATTTTTCTTACTAACAGGTCTGAAAATTGAACAAGATGGACGGGTCTGGGAAAGAGGAGGAGGAAGACAGCACGTTCACCAACATTTCTCTTGCAGATGACATAGGTAAGAAAGAAATGGATGAATTCTCAAACATACAATGCAGCAACTGCTCAGTTTTTTAAAAATATAACTTTTATTATTTTCAGTATAATGATAAAACATGCTCATTGCAGAAAACTTGAAAAAAATATAGTTATAAAAACAGGTTTTAATTAAGAACTGTTTTTCATTTTCCTTTTAAATTAAGTAATAATTTTAAACTTCTTGTCATTATATAACATGTGCTTTTTAAAATAAATCAAATAAAAACATAAAATATTTATTTCCTAAGCATTCAGGAAACATGACCTCAAAGTTGCTACTAAAACAACCTATAATATCGCCATATTTTGTTCAATTATATTCAGTTTCTTTTCTGTCTTGTAAAATAATTGTTACCATTTCTGAAAAATTACTAGACTATGCTACAATTAGCTTTAAGGTTTATTGCAGAAAATGTCTGATATTTAAGGCCAAAGTTTGCTGAGTTCAACATGAGAGAAGGAATCAAGTAAGACAGCAGTTCTAAAATGCTGATGGAAAGGATAACTATGGTTCATTCAACATCTTGGAAAAAATAGAGTGCTGAACTCCACAATGTTAACTGGAAACACTTCAAACCTATAAGCACCCAAGTCCCTCTGTGTGTGTGTGTGTGTGTGTGTGTGTGTGGCGGTTGTTGTTTTCTATCCAAGTTCCTTTAGCACAATCATAGTATGAAGCCAGCAAGACTGCAGCTAAGCCATGGGGGTTACTGATTTTGATTAACAGAGAGCAAGGACATGAATATTTAACATCAATTGCTCTTTCATACAGGCACGCTTCTCCACTTTCTCCCTAAATGCTTAGATTCAAAAAGCGTCTTTCTAAAGTGCAGCCAGACAATTAACACAAACCACCAGCCAGAGCTAAGCTTCCCTCCTGGCACTGCATAAACATACTGGGGTCTTTCAAAATCAAAGAGGAGTATTTTCAGTCTTTATAAGGGGAGGAAAGGTACAAGGTGCTGGACTGTTGAAGAAATGGGATACTGCTGTCCTTAACATACTCCCACCAGGGTGTTTTAGAAAACAGACAGAGCTGCAGAAGGCAGTGAAGGAAACAAAGACAGAGGGAAACCCATGTTTCTTAGCTTCGGGAGGCAAGATGAGCGTGTGCATGAGGAGCCCTGTATGCTGTGGGAGGATGCAGTTCATATAGAGAGCTTGCTTGCTTGAAATTCTTGCTCAGCCCAGAATTTTTTCTGCATTATAATGTGGGCTGAGCCTGAAAGTGGGGACTGTTGGTGGTGCCGGGCCTTTTAACAGCGACCCTCTCATGCACCCCATCACACCCCTTCAACTCTCCCCTCCATGTCTCCCATCTTCTGCCACCCTCACACTTCCAGTGGAGGAAAGAGCAAGAGGGCAGGGAATTTAAGTGTCCAGTCCACTGTTGGCAGCGGTTTTGAGAGGCGCTCCAAAGGAGCTGCTTGCTAATGGAGCCTGGGAGTGGGCATGGGTGCTGAAGAAGTAGGAAAGAGTGAGTAATGCCCTCTGGTTGGTGGTGAGAGTGCTGACAACCACACGAGAGGACCAACGTCTCATTGCTCCCAATTGCCACCATCTCCTCTTTTGTTAGACCGGGTCACAAAATCTCGGTGCACAAAAGGTGTTTGGAGCTGGTCCAGCATAATAACCAGTGGTGGACTCGGAAACTAGTACTAATTTCTGCCATTTCCATATTTCAAAATGGCAAATGGAAATTGTTCATGTATTTGTGATAAAAATGTGCCAGTTAACCAAAACACCAAGTTTTTTTGGCTTTTGGAGACAATTTTATTCATTTGACATGGTAACACTGGTTAGCCCTTGTCAATAAAATGTTCTTGGGCTTTGATAACTAAAAACAGGGAAACAAATTATTATTTAAAAAATGGAGCTTATAGAGGCCAGGCGCAGTGGCTCAAGCCTGTAATCCCAGCACTTTGGGAGGCTGAGGTGGGTGGATCACGAGGTCAAGAGATCGAGACCATCCTGGTCAACATGGTGAAACCCCGTCTCTACTAAAAATACAAAAAATTAGCTGGGCATGGTGGCGCGTGCCTGTAATCCCAGCTACGCAGGAGGCTGAGGCAGGAGAATTGCCTGAACCTAGGAGGCGGAGGTTGCGGTGAGCCGAGATCGCGCCATTGCCCTCCAGCCTGGGTAACAAGAGTGAAACTCTGTCTCAAAAAAAAAAATGGAGCTTGTTTAGCAGACATCTTTCATTCAAATTGTGGAATCCTTGTAAGAGTAAAGCATTAAAAAGGTATTGCTTATATTAAAAGAGAGTTTAGTCCAATTTCTTACTTTCTTTTTATAATACACACACATGCATACATATGTGTACACATACATATGTACATATACATATATATGTAAAAGCGGCCCAGAGAGGCTAAGTGCCTTGCCCAAGAGTACAAAGCCAATTAGAGGCAGAACCAGACAAAGGAATGATATCTCAAACTCCTATGTTCAATGAATTTGTAGGGTCAATATTAAATGCAATGCTTTCAGTACATTTACTGGATTTCAGACACAATGCTACGTCCTTTTAACATTTAATTTTTACAACATCATTGTGATATTATGGTCCTATTTAACAGACGATAAAACTGTAGCTCATATTTTTTTAGTAACTTGCTCAAGGCCTCTCCAGGAAGTGATAGAGCCAAAATCCCAATCCGAGTCTCTCATGGTTGTAGACATTCCATCTGAGCACCCTTCTCATTTTACAGTTTCTGCATGGATGTTAAGTGGTGGTGGCTATGTTTGTTCATGTTGGGCTTTTTGGTAGTTTGTTGGAGTTGGATGCCAGAGAAAGCCTTGCACCTTTTAGTGAACTCTAAAAACTGTAAGGATTATAGGCCTTAATGGGTTGGTCTTGGTGATTATCCAGAAAGACGTTGGCTACTGGATGATAGCTGAGTGTGGTATTGGAAGCTGCTGGATATGGAGGCTGTCACACAAGGACTGCTTATTTCTAATTCTGAAGAGACAGGCCTCGAGTTCCCGGCACTGATCCCGGTGCTTAGACGCATCACTGCCTCCTTTCACTCCCACATTGCTTCCCTCTTATATTGCTGCTTTTCTTACTCAGAGGAAGGCTAGAGAAAGGAAGAGGAAGTTTTTAATCAGCTCTTGAAAAGGTTTGTTTGGGGAGAGAATTGAAGGCATTGAACTTTCATTTACTTTGAATTTATTTATTTAAGTAATTCTACTTCCTGGTAGTATGGAGCAGTGAGAACTGGCAATGCCAGCAGTAACTCAAATCACAAACCAGTTGTGCTTCATAAATTTATTTGTACTTCATAAATTTATTTGTATGTTAGTTATATGGATTTCAGAACAAATATCCCTAAAGACACAACGTTAGGAATGATAGGATTCCAGACCAGTTCATGCTGTCTAACTCGTGGCTCCCAAACTGTGTGCCAAGGTGCTCCAGGCACTACAGCAAACTCACAGGGGTTCCATGAGGGCATCTCAACCTCTCTCAGACACTGAGGGGACTACTGGTGGGTGGTCATTCATTGTTTCACACTACATTGAGCTACGTATTTTTCAGTGACATCATTTCTTTCAATGCTAGGTTTTGTGTGATTGCCATGATATAAAGCAAGTTCTGTATGAAAGTCAACAGTAGAGCAGATAATGAGGGTGGCAGTTTGAGAAGGCTAGAGAAGTTATGCAGTGCCCAACACATATACACATCCCATAAGTAAGTAAGTGTGTTTCTTTAAGAATGAAATAAAATGTATCTTCTTTCAATTTGGGTATAGTAATTTTTTAAATGGCTACTAAGTTTTTAGGGCCTAACAAAATAAGATGTTTGGATCTAAATACTTAATACATGAAATTGTTTGGTATTTCTCTTGCCTTTGGAGCACTGTGAAAGAATTACTGAGACTAAGGGCACCATAAACCAAGATAGTTTAGGAATTTCTGGTCTAAACTGTACTGTAGCTGAACTGGCCCCACTTCTGGGACCTCACAGGTGGGAGTCACACAGTGCAGGACAAAAGACATTAGATGCATTGATCTCTCCTTCCTTCCTATGCTTCCACTCCCCTGGCTTTGATGCCACTGCATGGCTCAGGTTCCTCTTCAGCCTCTTTCATCTTAGGTTCTTTGGGGAACCTGTGTCCTCCAGCGTTTCCCCAAGACACTGTCCTTGGCTACTGTTCTCTCTCTGGACACACTCTCTGGATGATCCTATCTACTCCTAGCTCCATTCTTACTGCCTGTTGCTATATCCCAGTGACTCTAAAACAGAAGTTCCAAATTCAAACACCTTTAGGGCCAGGCAATGTGTATGTGAAAAAGAGGCAATGGTATGTCATCATTTTTTTCACTACTTTTCTAAAACAAGCTTTTGACATTTCAATTCTGTTTTTAGTTTATTAAGTTTTTTATCATGCATCTTTTACATATACCAGACATTGCTCTTATACTATGGTTTATTTCACAATGGCATCTCAAGGTTAATTATTTCAAGGACATGCTTTGTTTACATATTAAATTTATGGGAACATTCTTCATTTCTCGCCATTTTCCTTAGAAGACACAGTCCTCTTGGACTAGATTTTATTTTCAATTTTTTATTTATTAAATACAAATAGAAATTGTATATGTTTATGATGTACAAAATTATATATATATATATATGTGTATATATATATATGTGTCTGTATATATATATATGTATGTGTGGAATGGCTAAATCAAGCTAATGAACATATAATTTGCCTCACATAGCAATCATTTTTTTAGTGGTGAAAACATTTAAAATCTACTCTCTTTGAAATGTGTAAGTATATAATACATTGTTATTAACTATAGTTACCACAATGTACAAAAGATCTCTTAAATTTATTCTTCTTGTCTAATTGAAATTTTGTATCCTTTGGCCAACATCTCCTCAATATCCTCACCCTCCAACTTCTGATAATCATCATTGTAATTCTCTGCTTCTGTGGGTTTGACATTTTTTGATTCCACATAGAAGTGAGATTACATAGTATTTGTCTTTCCGTGCCTGGCTAACATAATGTCTTCCAGGTTTACCCATGTTTTTACAAATGGCAAGACATTTTCTTCTTTTTTAAGGCTGAATTATCCCACCAGATATATATATATATATATATATATATATATATATATTTTCTTTATCTATTCATCTATCGACAGGCATTTAGGTTGCTTCCATATCTTGGCTATTGTGAATTATGCTGCAACGATATGAGCATGCAGATGTCTTTTCAACATTCTAAGTCCTTTAGGTATATACCCAGTAGTGGGACTGCTGGATCATATGGTAGTTCTAGTTTTAATTTTTTGAGGAACCTCCCACTGGTTTTCTATAGTAGCTGTACTAATGTACATTCCCACCAACAGTGTGCAAAGATTCCCTTTCCTCCACATCCTGGCCAACTCTTGTTATCTTTCATCTTTTTGATAACAGCCATCCTAACAGTTGGGAGGTGTTACCTCATTGTGGTTTTAATTTGCATTTCTCTGATGATTAGTGGTATCAAGCTTGTTTTCATATACCTATTGGCCACTTGTATGTCTTCTTTTGAGAAACATCTATTCAGGTTCATTACTCATTTTTAAATTGGGATATTTGTTTTCTTGCATTTTCCACTTTTGAATGACGTAAGAAAATAACACAGTTTACTTTCCTCTTAACTCTACAGTAAAAAAGCAACAGAGCAATTGTGTTTATAAAATGACAACCAACACTGAGCCTTGTGTCCAGCCAGGAGGGTTGAGGGTTGAGGCTCCTTGGAGAGCAGGTGCCCTGCTCAAAAGGCAGAGCTGCTGTCTGCTTCTGGTTCACTATTGTCATGGAGGGACAGAAATGCAAATGAGTGGAAACTTTAAGAGACACTGAATAGTTCAATTTTTTGCACAATTTCCTGATTTTTCCATGTTTTTCACTTAATCCTAATTTTAAAAACAATAACACAGAGATCCAAACAAAGCACATCTGCAGGATAGATGTGACTGCAGAAGAAACTATTTTCAGACTTCTGTTCTTGAATCTTTATCACTTGTCTTCAACTCTCTCCTGAGTTTGTAATTCATAATCCAATTGCTTGCCAGACACCTAGATATCTCCCAGGTGTCAAATAAACTCATCCTCTCCCCCTAGTCTATTCCTACTCCCATATTCATAATTTTAATTAATGGCCGCACCATCCATCCAGTTATAAAAGCTAGAAATCCATATGTCATTCCTTCTTTCTCACAATTTGATCAATCACTGATTCTTGTTTACTTGACCTTGGAAATGTTTCTCAAATAAATCTGGCCTTCTCCATCCCTTCCATCACCTCCCTCACCAGGTCCTTATTATCCCCAACACAAACCACAGCACCCACCTCCTAGTGGTTTATCTTATTTCAAACTTTATCCCTTCAAATCTACCCTCCACATTGGTCACATCACTACCTCTGCCTGTAGAGAACAATCAATGCTTCACAGCCCCTGAAGGATGAAGTCTGAGACACTTAACATAGCATCGAAGGTCTCTCTTTTCCTGGCTCTCCATATCTTTTCAGTGTCATTTCCTGCCACACAATTTGAGCTCAGTAGGAGACAATGTTCCGTCCACACAGTGCCTCATTCATGCCTCTGGATGCTGTGCTGCTTCTCACTTTGTCTGGAATAACACTACCCACCTTTCTCTTTGCCTGGTCAATTCCTACTCATCCTTTCAGACCCCATTCAGGCAATGCCTCCTCCAGGAAGCTTTCCCTGATCCTCCCAGGCTGTGTCAGATTTCCATTTTCCTTTCTGAGAACCCCTAACTTACCTCTATCTGCATTTTTTTTCATAGTTTATGAACAGACTATTCAACAGACTGCAAGCTTCTAAAACACAGCCTGGGTTTTCAAATATCAGTACAGTATTCCCAGCACCCAGCACAAATCAAATGGCTTAACATGTTTTGATTAAAGAATTCTGGCTGAATTTGTGTATGTTGGGATAAGTGCCAGTTTAGGCAGGCCAGCCCATAGCTGAGAGTTGACTCCTAGGGCAGGCTTTCCTAAACGGTCTCTACTTGTTAGACCTTATTTTCTATCCACACTTCTGGGTAAGTTTAGTTCTGTCTTCAGAACACATTTATTGAGTACCTACTCTCATATGCCAGGTAGTAGGCGGGACCTGGCTATCTGAAGAATTGGCACAGGGGAGTGTGGCAGGAAGGGTTTGAACTATGAAGTCAGAAATGCCTGGATTTGAATCTGTTAGAGTTTGTGCAAGCTATTTACTATTCTTTAGGCTGCAAAATGATCTAAGTCTCAGGATTGTTTTGAAGATTAAATGAAATAATAAAGGAGGTTTCTTGAACTAGCCTGGCGTAGAGTGAGTACTTGGTACACTTTCCTTCCTCTGCTGCCCACTTCGAGGAGCTCACACACAAGTTTCTTAAAAGGCTCTGAGATTTGGGCCAGGCACAGTGGCCCATGCTTGTAATCCCAGCACTTTGGAAGGCTGAGGCCAGTGGATTGCCTGAGGGTAGGAGTTCAAAACTATCCTGGCCAACATGGTGAAACCCCGTGCCTATTAAAAAAAAAAAATAGCCGGGCTTGGTGGTGGCAGACGCCTGTAATCCCAGCTACTTGGGAGGCTTGGGAGGCTGAGGCAGGAGAATAGCTTGAATCTGGGAGGCAGAGATTGCCAAGATTACGCCATTGCACTCTAGCCTGGGCAACAAGGGCGAGACTTTGTCTCAAAAAAAAAAAAAAGGCTCTGAGATTTGGCCACCTCAGTTCTCATAGTAACGGCAGCGTCTTGTGGACGTGGTGCTGGGACTGCCTGTTGGCGTCCTCCTGATAAGCAAGGGGAGGTGGATATGAACGAACTTGTTACACAAGAGCACGATTCTTTTCTGATGAATATAATGAAGCCACTCTTTTCCCTCTTCATGCCGGCCTTCACTGCCTCCCTGACGATGTCCTTCCCGTCGCTCCTCTCCTTTATGCCTCAGCCTCCATCCTGACTCCGCTCTCTAAAACCTCTCCTGAATAATATTCAAAGCTGTGTCTGCATCTGCTTTTGGTGTCGGCCAATTAGCCCTCATTGTAAGGTTGTAATATGCTTCCCAGAGAAGTGGCACAATTGTTGTGTGCTTTTATTCAGTGATGCTTCCTACCACTATATGGAAAATGTAACAATACCCACTCACGCCCTGCTGAAAGCAGCCCGGGTTTGAAAAGCTTTCAGAAGGCCATCTGCCGTCCCCTCAGCCAAGCAGAAGATCAGACACGAGGCCCTGCATTAGTTAGCACTCTAAGTAAAAGGTATCAAGGATCTGTATTCCTTTTCATCTCGTCCTCTATTATAATACGGGCTAAAGAAGGAAATAGACTTGTGGCTCCCCAGCTGAGAGAACACTGAGCCATAGCAGGAGTCTTGTCAGTGAAAAGGGAGCAGGCCTTTCTTTTCTGATATGAATGGAGCCAGTGTTTGCAGCCAGCGCCACGCTCCCAAGTGTCTGCCAAGCGGCTATTGCCAGCTTTGCTAGGTTTCACTGGACATCTTGGGAGACAACTGGGCAGATGAAAGTCCCAGA
Organism: Cebus imitator; assembly: GCF_001604975.1. NCBI lineage: Eukaryota > Metazoa > Chordata > Mammalia > Primates > Cebidae > Cebus > Cebus imitator. The sequence continues at coordinate 5,756,529 of NW_016107319.1, forward strand.
GTAAGGCCATGGTTAAATAAGTACACAAGGGTGTGGCAAATGCTGGCTGAGTGTGTTCTGGTCAGGTCCAGAGAGCCTCCCTGCCACCAGTATCATCTCTCTTTACACCCTCCAATGAATTTGGCTATGAAAACTAATTTAAAAGATTATTCCCATATCCTTAAGGATATAGAGGAAGATGATCTCTAGTAATTGGAAGTGTTGTTTTTAGTGAAATCAAACAAGTACATTAATTGCACCAGCAATGGCAGAAAGTTTCAGCAAATCTTAATTGGCATTTGGGATCCATATAAGCATGGATAATGCCATTGGCAGAGCAGAATATCTCTTCCTGTAAGCTAAAGATAATATGGACAGTGGCATTAGGAATACCTCCCCTGGCCCAGCAAAATGCCTTAGAGACTTAGCATAAGAGATTCAATAAGATAAAGGAGATTAACTGTGCTTCTCAGCAGCTTCTGGGTGTGGTATGGCTCTAGGGTCACTAATGTATTGCTAGAAATTGTAAGTGCTCTTTCTGCAGAAAAATCTTCAATCAGAAGAAATCCACTTAACTGAAACAAATGATCTAGCATAATGTAAAAACTCGTTTTCGTAAACAAGCTTAAGAAATGGCATGTTAGTGCAATATCTAATGTTTTCAGTAATCGAGAGTGTTCTCTAATTTTCTCAGCAAAGGATAAGTATAAATATTTTGACTCTTCCTTTCAAAGACAAAACCATCCATTGGTTGCCTATATGTTTTTTCTTCATTATTAGAATAACCACAGAAAAGGGAGGGGGAGTTAGAATTTTCTCATGTTAATTTGTACAAAATCCTTCATAGTTATGGTGAATTTTTTTTTCCAGGGAGAAATCCAGAGGAGATCCTGAAAATCAGGGGTAAATTTTATTTATCCAAGTTCATGTGCTACTAAGATGCTGACCTGTCCCAAGTCCGCATTCCTGAAGAGGGGGCAAGGTGGCTGACACAGGGCCCTTCATTTCACCAAGGCCCCAGATGGATGGGATCAGCTTTTGACACAGTTTCCCTCACAGGCCTCCTGCCTGCTTGACTTGTTCAGAATTTCAGGGTCAAAGCCTGGTTTCCTTAGAGAACTTTAAGGTTCCTTTGGCCTTCAAAGATAGTCTGGGTGCAGAGAGAATAGGACAAGGGCCCCAAAAGAACAGAATAAACCAGATGAATCAGCTACTATTGGGCTCCCCAAGCCTAGAAAGAAACATTTGAAATAATCCAAAAGCTTTGTAAGTGACACTGCTGAAACAATATATCCAGCAATCACAGAACCAAAGTTACTGTAAAAGCTGTTCCAGAAAGAAGTGTTTTGCTTTCTTAGACAGACTTTAGTATTCATTTTCAATCCTCAACATTGGAAACATAAAAGACTCAGTGGTAGCTCAAATGAATCATCTGGAAAAACAGGGAGCCTCTCTTGCCGCCTTTCTGTTAGCGTGACCTGGGTCTTCCCTCCACTAGCCTTCTTGGGATGCACACAGTCAACAGCAGGCTCTTTTCAGCCCTTACTCACTTTCTTCCCCATTTAATCATTGTTCCCTTCTTTCTCCAAACACACGTTTCATTGTCAGCTTAATGACTTTGGCTCAGAGCATTTAGCTGCGCACATGCGTGGTTTTCATTGCTGGTAGTGTGACGTTAGTAAAAGTTGTTTGAAAAGCTTGTATTTTAAAAGACATTCTTCTTTATCCCTCTTGAAAAATCTTGCTACCTTTTCTTAGCAGACAAAAGGCTCTACTATTGTTTGTTCCTCCATGTGAATATTTTGCTTTCATTTTCATTTGTGGTTGCAAGGTTAGCTTCCTTTATAAAAATGTTCAGAAGATTTTTTTTTTAACAATGTTTCTTATTCTTTTCTGCTTTGGAATTTTAAATGGCTTGAGCTTTGTGCTGTTACAGTGTTTCTCAACTTACACAGTGGATTCCTGTCCCTTGTGCTTTGAGCCCTTTACCATACTGTAAAAATGGAATTTCTGTAATAAAGTGTTATAATTTGAGAGACTCTTCAGTTTGCAGTGACTGTTGACCCCTAAACCCTACATTTCTCAGCCAGTGTCTCTCTGTGAAATATTATCAAGCATACCGTTGCCTTTGGAGAGCCTGTATTTCAAGGAATTTCTCAAAGAAAACTTTTTGTTTTTGTAGAATATTTTTTACTAACACTAACAGTAACTCCTCTATTTGTCTATTTTGTAGGTTGGGACATTCATGTTTTTTCTGTAACATGTAATCATTTGACTGTGAAAGGAATTAGACAAATTCACAGCTAACTATTTTTAAAAAGAACTGCATGTTCCAATGATTATATCCTTAAGGGTTTTTTTCAAAACCTTTTAAAGGGAGGTAGATTAAAGCAGGAGTTGGAAAAAGATGACTAATCAAATGTCATTTTAGTTTTCCTGTAGATTCTCAATTCTGGTGATAATTAGAAAATCAGTTGGTTTCTCCGGAAATCCTAGTTGACTAGTTGCATACTTATTTCTATCTAAAAGTAACCCATCATCAGTCATCACAAATAAAACTAAGAGTCTCAAATGTTTGGAGTAACCCCACACTTTACTAGTCATGTGTCTCTGTGATGGTTAATACTGAGTGTCAACTTGATTGGATTGAAGGATGCAAAGTATTGTTCCTGGGTGTATCTGTGAGGGTGTTGCCATTTGAGTCAGTGGACAGGGATAGGCAGACCCACCCTCAATCTGGTGGGCACACTCTAGTCAGTTGCCAGCGAATATAAAGCAAGCAGAAAAATGTGAGAAGATGAGACTGGTCTAGCCACCCAGACTACATCTTTCTCCCGTGCTGGATGCTTCCTGCCCTCAAACATCAGACTCCATGTTCTTCAGTTTTGAGACTTGGACTGGCTCTCCTTGCTCCTCAAGCTTGCAGACAGCTTATTGTGGGAAGATCTTGTGATCAGGTAAGTTAATACTTAATAAACTCTTTCTTCCTCTCTCTCTCTCTCTATATATGTATTACTAAGTATTAACTTTCTCTCTCTTTCTATATATATATAGAGAAATTATATATCACCTGACAGGATGCAATGATAATACATATAATATGTATATATAATACATATATATAGAAAGCTAATACTTATATAATTATATATATAATAGTTATAATACTATATAATATAAAGTTTATAATGCATATATAATATATATACATTAACTTTCTATATATAGAGAGAGTAAGTTAATAATACTTATGTAGAGAGAGTTTATTATATAGAGAGGAGTTTATTACATATACATATATATAGAGAGAGATAGAGATAACTAATAGGATATATATTATGCTTGTTATCATTATTCACCTAAGAGACTGTATTAGTCAGGGTTACCTAGAGGGACAGAACTAATAGGATACACACACACACACACACACACACATATATGTATGTGTGTATATACATATATATATGTATGTGTGTATATATGTGTGTGTGTATGTGTGTGTGTGCGTGTGATAATAAGCATTCATTAATAAATTATGCCAGGCACTGTGCTAAGAAATTTATCCACACAAATATCATGCTATTGATATTATTCCTGTTTTTCAGATTGAAAACTGGGCTCAGAAAGGTTTAGTACCTTGAACAATGAACAATGCAGAGCTGGGATTCGAGCGCAGGTCTAAGTGGCTTCGAAGCCTCTGTCAAATGACAATGCATCAGAATTGAAATTACTAGATAGATAGCATTACTGCATTGTACTGACTAGGTAGAAGCAATAAGGTGCCTGTGTTGCAGGTATTGAATAATGAAATATGGTTCTCTAGTTAGGTTATGAGGTCATTGTTTCAAAAATGTAATCACAGAATCAGAAAGCGAGAAGAGCCCAGAGGCCCTCTACCAATATTGGAATATGCTCAGACATAAAAGATAGAATATAAAATTGTATCTATGTTGTGATTACAACCATGCAAAAGTAATTTATATATACGGACTAGAATGGGAAGGGAACTTGGAAAAATGTATTTATTAGTATGAAGGGATTACCGGTTATTAGATGTTCATGCTATATTTATGCAATAATGTTTTCATAAAGAATAAGATTAATAGTAGAGTTTTTCTAATATATAGAACTAAGGTATTAATCCTAACATGGGTGATAATTTTCAGAAGCATGTGAAAATATCAGTGGTTGGATTATGGACATCTATCACACCACCACTATTGTGACACATGCGAAAGTTGTTTAGGAAAAATAAAATGTAGAAAGTGGCAAATTTAGCTACAGGATATTCAAGGCATGGAGGGTGGAGAGTAAAGAAGACATGACACAAATTGTAAATGTCACCCTTTAGCATCACATGTCTTTTGCATTTTATCCCTTATTTTCTGGCCAGGTGCGGTGGCTCATACCTGTAATCCCAGCACTTTGGGAGGCCAAGGTGGGTGGATCACCTAAGGTCAGGAGTTTGAGACCAGCTCGGCTAATCTGGTGAAAACCCCATCTCTAAAAAAAAAATAAAAAGAAAAAAATTTCCAAGTAACCTAAAAAAGATTCTGTTTTGTTCCTAAGTTATTTAAAAGTTGCCAATGCTCTATTCCTCCTGGACAGATTCGTGTGTATTTCTTACAAAGACTTTCTCCTTTGTAACCATAATATAACCAATAAAATCAGAAAAATGGTATCCCTATATCACTCTCACCAATCTTCAAAGCCCACTGAAGTTTCACCAGTTGTCTTGATGATACCCTTTACAATAAAGGTATCCAGTTTGAAATCATATGTTGGATGTAGTTGTTATGTCACTTTCATCACCTTCAACTTGGAACAATTCCTCCATTTTTACTTGACTTTCATAGCCCTGTTACTTTAAAAGATTATAGAGCAGTCATTGTGTAAAATGGTTCTCGATTTGTGTTTTCTGATGTTTCCACATGATCAATAAGTTTGGCAAGAGTATAACAGAATGATACTGTGTTCTTCTGATTGCATCCTGTCAGGTGGTATACAATTTCTATTTTCCCTTTACTGGTGAGGTTAACTTTGAGCTCTTGATTACAGGTGATGTCTGACTCATTTTTCCTTTAGTAATTAGCAAGTATTTTAGAGGGAGATATTTTAAGACTATATAAATATTTTATTTCACATCAAACTATTTATTTATATCAGAATAGACTTATGTTTTCCCAGTTTATTAAATGAGTTATAGTCCTCAGTATATCCTTAGAGAAGGATAAAAGGGAGAGATACATAGTATCTTAAAATCGTTTATTTATTTACTTGTTTATTTATTTATTCTGAGACAGGGTCTCGCTCTGTTGCCCAAGCCGGAGTGCAGTGGTACAATCTCGGCTCGCTGTAACCTTTGCCTCCCGGGTTCAAGCGATTTTCTTGCCTCAGCCTCCAGAGTAGCTAGGACTACAGTAGCCTGCCTCCACACCCAGCTATTTTTGTATTTTTTAAAGTAGAAACAGGGTTTTACCATGTTGCCCAGGCTGGTCTTGAACTTCTGACCTCAAGTGGTCCACCTGCTTTGGCTTCCCCAAGTGCTGGGATTACAGGCGTGAGCCACTGCATCTGGCCTTAAAATCCTTTATATATGGTAATCAGGTGTACATAGATTCTATTCCTACTGCCTTGAATTATTCAAATTTACACTTACATTCACTTCATTTCTTCTTCTCCAGTAAATTTGTCTTCAAACTTTTCTCCATTAGAGATAGGGAAGGGCAATCAATGAGGAAAAGTTGAATATTTCTTTATCCATTCACCGGTTACGTACCTGGCTGTCAGTTCAGTGTATCTGATTTGACTCTCAGCCTGACACCTCCGCAGCGAATGCCACTGGATGGAAGTGGGTGTAGACAATGCATGTTGCTACTGCCATGTGGCTGGGCTCCCAAAGTTGTTCACCTCAATTTCCCTAATGAGATAAGGTGTTTATAAACCAAACATTGGTATTTTCACATGAATTTCAAAGCCAGGACTCAAATTAGGATTATGACCTTAAATTCTACATAGCAGATATACCACTTTGACAAAATGGTGATACAGATCAGAGCTGCCTTTGCAATCTGACTATACTACTTTTCCTAACCCATTGTAGTTGGTATTATTTTCATCATTCTAAAAAAGAATTACAAATAGTAGCATCTTTAATTTGTTAGACCTCACATCTTCTCTTTTTCTCCCGTTTTCCTCATTCCCTCAACAAACATTTTATCCACTGTGTCCTTTGTCGTAATCTTGCCTCTGATCCTCTCATCAGCGCTCTCTGTGGCATGTCTTCTTTCCATTGCTGTGTTCTGTCTTCCCCCCATTCCTTTCTTTCTCTCACGTCTATGTGCTCCTAATCCCTTCCCTTTCTTGCCCTGGTCTCAGGGCCTGACCTTTGCACTCTGCTCCTCTGTCCTTTCCCTGATTCATACTCCCTATTGTATTGATGGCTTACAGGTCTGGAGATAAAGCAACACCTCACTAATCTGAGTTGAATATTTTTTAAAAAAGTTTTAGCTTTATTATTTTAAGTAAAAGAAAAAAGAAGTCTTTTGCTCAGTTTATGCACTTGTAATTTGCATTACTGGATAGTTACAATCATTGCTGCTAAGCCCATTACCTGTTCACATACAAACATGCTGCTAAGGCTAGTATTTCCCTTGTTTATGGAGTGTGTGTTTTTCTTAGGAACACTAAATAATGATTAGGTTTCCAAGCTCTAGAGTTGAAGTTTCTGGAATCAAACCCTGTATCAGCTAGCTGTGGTAACACTGGGCAAATTATTTAACCTCTCTAGACTTCTGTTTCCAGTTGACAATGCTACCGCATGGCTGAGTTAGCCTATCGTGCCTCCCAGCCTTCTCTGCCTGGGTTCTGAGAGGGAACTAAGACTTCTCAAGGTATTCATTGTATGCCATGAATTAAATGCTTTCCTTTCATCTAGAAAAGTACTAGTTATAAAACACCGTTGGGAGAATTCAGAAAGTAGTCACTCAAATCCTCTTCTGTGTTCTGTGGTTCATTTGGGGGAAACCTGGTTGAGAAAGGCAAGGATTCTGAAATAGAAAATTCCTCTTAGAAAACTGCATAAAATTTACTCAGACTTCTTAAAATGGAATTGCCATTCCATTTGAATCACCATTCTACTAAATGGAATTGCCATTTCAAGAAAGAGGAAGAACTGATACTTCTGTCACCTAGAACACCTATTCATTTGGACTAAGAGCTCTTTGATTTATGAAAAATGAATAGATTAACTGCAGTTCTTCCAGGATTTGACATGTGTATGTCATTTTGCATTTTCATTCAGTGTTTGTTACAGAATGAAAGAAATGCCTTTAAGAAACTGTTTGTTGCTGTATAACACTCCACAATTTAGTGTTGTAAAGTGACAGCATTTTATTTTGCTCACTATTTTGTGGCTCAATGATTCAGGAAGGGCTTAGCTGAGCAGTTCTCCCTTAGGAGTCTCTCCTGCAGCTGCAGTCAGATGTGGGTAGGGGCTGCAGCCATCTGAAGTTAGACAGGCTGTGTATCCAAGGTGGTTCCACACAGCCATGGTAGAAGCTGGTTGCTGGCTGGGAGCGGAGCTGGAGCTGTCAGTTCAAACACCTACTTATGGTCTCTTCCATACAGTGGTTTGGGGGAAAATTGTATTTCTTCTTGGTGGCTAGTTTTCCCCAGAGCAAGTGTTCTAAGGCTGACAAGCGAGGTTGTGTGTTCCTTTTAAGACTGATCCTTAGAAGTCACACAGCGTCACTTCCATTACACTTCACAGGTGGAAGCAGTCCCCTGACTATTCAGCTTCAAGGGGAAGGAACATAGGAGAGGACGTCTATGAGGGAATGTCAAGGGATATGTGGCCATTTAAAAAATCACCACAGCTGGTCCTCTGGACACAGATTATTTACATCTTTCTAAACTTATATCCTCCCAAATGCAAAATACATTTACTGTCTCCCAAGACACCCCAGAAGTCACATCCAATATGATATCAGACTCAGGCTGGAGACGTGGGATCTCAGTATGCCAATGCAGACATGGGTGAGGCTCCTCAGGGGGGCCCTTTGGATGCTTTATAGTCTCTCTGAAAACCTGTGAATTAATGGCTCCTCTCACACCCAGGATACAATAGAGATACAGGGATAGGAGAGCATCCATACTCTTCCTCTGCATGTAACTCTGAACAAGATCCTGTTTTCTCTTCAGCTGCCTGGGTCCTACTACCTGGCAGGCAGTGTGCTAGTCGGAAAACTTTTTATCGCCCCCCTGTGGTGAGGCTTCAGGCAAGCCACTTGATTCCTCTGGGTCTCATTTTCCACATAGAATGAAATAAGACAGATCCCTTGAGAACTCTTTCAGCTCAAAAGTTCTGTGCTTCTGTGAAATGTCAAAATTGTACTACTTGGATATGAACAGACACAAATCATTGTGCATAATTAAAAACATTCTACAAATGAGAATGTTACTAAAGGGCAAAATTAAAGTATGAATTAATAAAGAAGTAAATATTGTGTGAAATAGAAGCTGATTTTGAACCAATTTTGCCAGTAGAGGTCACTAGTATACCATCTCAAAGAGAATAAATAGGCTCTTGCCACTAATAGTTCCCTGTGTAGAAACCCTAAGTGGCAGTCACGGTGTCTTCGTTTACTTTGAATATCTCCTGACGGTTGTCAGAGATGTATGTTATGATGAGGTGACGTCAGTGTCCCTCTAGATGATGTTCCAGGTGTGTATGCCTAATGTTCTGTAAGCATGAAGAGCCACCACTGGAACAGTAAGGATAATGACTTTCTATCTGCTTTCTTTTTCTTTTTTTTTTTTTTTTTTGAAATGGAGTCTCGCTATGTCACCAGGCTGGAGTGCAGTGGTTGCGGTCTCTGCTCACTGCAACCTCTGCCTCCCAGGTTCAAACGATTCTCTTGCCTCAGCCTTCCAAGTAGCTGGGACTACAGGTGTGTGCTACCATGCCTGCCTAATTTTTCCGTATCTTTAGTAGAAACAGGGTTTCACTGTGTTACCCAGGATGGTCTTGAACTCTTGACCTCATGATCCGCCCACCTTGGCCTCCCAAAGTGCTGGCATTACAGGCATGAGCCACCGCGCCTAGCCGGCTTTTCTGCTTTCTCCCTGGGATATGATGAGGGGCAGGGAGATAACTTGATAGGAGGTGATATGAGCTCTGAGGCAAAAAGGCACTGTGGAATTCCAGTGTCATCTTTGAATGCAGCACAGACATGTCAGCTTTTTTATGACATAGAGAAAGTACAGACTGGGAGCATCCCTGTGAACCTGCCTTCAGGCACTGTGCTTGGCAGGGGCTATATCAATGGAGAAGATGCAATTGCTACTCTCAAGGAATTTAAGAAAACAGGTAGAGGAGGTTTCTATTCAGATTCAATATTTTAATAAAAAATGTTTTTATTAACAGCCATTGACTTCTACTGATGCTTCCTTTATCTCTAGCTCACGTAGTTCTCTTCCTTTTTGAATTTTAGGTATCCAACCAGCACTTTCTAAGACATTTCATATTATTTCCCTTAAGATATTGTATAAAGAAGGAGGAAGAAAAATAGGCGTTTGACACAGAACTAAAGATTATTCCATGTAGAGGTTTTTTGGGAGAAGAAGGCTGATGGGCCCTGAGTTCCCGTGCATATTGCTGCTGGTATGCCAAGAGTACTGACACCATGTCAGGAAACTTCGCTTAGATTTTCTTATTTTATCTTGCTGACAAACCTGTAGGACAAGCACTATAATCCCCATTTCTGTCAATGATCCCTTGCAGCACGGCAGTGGGTTTTTTTCAGAAGTGATGTACGCTTTAGGACTTTTACATCAAATCTAGAACTGAACGTCACATGAAAATGTTAAAATACTGAGTTCAGTTGCGGCCAGTGGTGCTTGTTAGGAAAAAATCTATTAAAATATATTTTAGGCCAGTGCAGTAGTTCACACCTGTGATTCCAACATTTTGGAAGGCCAAGGTGGGAGGATCGCTTGGAGACCAGCTTGGGCAGTATAGTGAGACCTCATTTCTACAAAAAATAAGATTAGCCAGGCATGGTGGTGTGTGCCTGTAGTCCCAGCTACTTGAGAGGCTGAGGCAGGAGGATCACTTGAGCCCAGGAGGCTGAGGCTGCAGTGAGCCATGATTGTGCCACCGTACTCCAGCCTGGGTGACAAAGCAAGATCCTGTCTCTAAATAAATAAATAAAATAATGTTTTTAATATACAGCTTTTTGGGTGAGAGAAACAATGCTCCAAGTGAAATTAATACCTTGAAACATAAAGAGCCATGGGGCTCTCCTGTGAAGAAACTTCTGTGAGTGACAAAGATGGAGTCACAATACCCCTGAGGACTATATCTGTTTTCTCCCAAAATGAAAGCTACTGGATACTTTCTTATAATGTTCTTCATGTAGTACAGAAAGAAAACCTACAAACTCCAGAACTCACAATTCTATCATAAAGAATGAGTTGCAAGGGATTCTCGGTTCTTTCCATAACTTAAGGAGGAATTTCTTCTAGGACTGAAAGGGACTTGAACTTGATTTAAACTAGTAGTCAGCAGCCTCTAGAGCAGACATTGAGGTTGATTCTGAGCAGGACACAGACACAGCCCCTATCCCTTAGCAGCAAGGCTGTCTTTAGTTTTCTTCCTTCACCAGAGAAGAAATAAAAGAGCCAGGCCATATCTTTGCTTCACACTGGGCCTTGATTTGCTTCACTGCAATGAGTGTTACTTACTATTCTGGCAATTATTAATTTTAAGCAATTTTTTTAAAACAACTAAAGACAGACTTGTCCTTACTTCTTCTTCCTTTTTTTTTTTTTTTTTTGACAGAGTCTTGTTCTGTCACCTAGGCTACAGTGCAGTGGCATGATCTTGGCCCACTGCAACCTCCACCTCCTGGTTTCAAGCAATTCTCCTGCCTCATTCTTCAAAGCAGCTGGAACTACAAGCGTGAGCCACCACACCTGGTTAATTGTTGTATTTTTAGTAGAAACAGGGCTTTACCATATTGGCCAAGTTCGTCTCAAACTCCTGACCTCAAGTGATAAACCCACCTCAACCGCCCAAAATACTGGGATTATAGATGTGAGCCACTGTGCCTGGTTGTTACTTCTTATTGTTGTAGAGTTTGGTCAAACAATAGAAAAGAAAGGTTAGGGAGAGAGCTGCAAAAACACTACTCAACTTATTTTTAAAATAATTCTATTAATGGCCATTGACTTCTACTGATGCTTCTTTATTCTCCAGCTGGTGTGGTTCTCTTCCTTTTTAAACTTTAGATATCCAACCAACACTTTCTGGAACATTTTGTAGCATTTCCCTTAGGACACTACATAAGGAAAGAGGAAGAAAAACAGGAGTTTGACACAGAACTAAAGCTCATTCAATTTAAAGGTTTTTGGGAGAAGCGAACTGGGATGGGCCCTGAGTGTCACTGCATATTCTTGCTGGCATGCCAAGAGTACAGGCCCCAATCCAGGCTTTACTCAGGTATGTTTGCAGAGAGTAACCTTAAGGGATGAGGTAATGCCTCTCTGGTTAAAGAGCAACCTTAGTTCCACTTGCCATAAAAGCCAAAGATTCCCAAAGCTCAATGTTCCTCTCCTATATCATGCAGGCATCTACAGGGGCCCTCTGCCTTACCCTTGTGGGACTTGGGGGACACAGGTAACAGTAACAAATCAGCACAAAGCTCATGATGAGCTGGGAGTAAGAAAGGCCTTTGACTCTGACTCAGACATCTGATGTGTTCTGCCAGCATTCATGAAATAGGCAGTTGTTAGCTTGTAAGTGCAGTTGACCTTTGAACAACATGGGTTTGAACTGTGTGAGTCTACTTTTATGCAGATATTTTTTCAGTAAATATAATGGAAAATTTTTTGGAGATTGTGACAATTTGGAAAAATTCACAAACTTCATAGCCTAGAAATATTTAAAAAAGAACATTAGGTATGTCACAAATTCATAAACATATGTAGGTACTAGTCCGTGTTATTATTTATTACCATAAAACAGCACAAATCTATTATAAAAGTTAAAATTTATCAAAACTTATGTACATGCTTACAGACCATACATGGCACAATTTGCAGTTGAGAGAAATGTAAACAAATGTACAGATGCTGTAGTAAATCATAAGTGCATAAAAGTAACTATAGTACATACTGTACTATTGTAATAATTTATAGACACCTCCTGTTGCTATTGCTATGAGTTTAAGTGCTGCGAGTATCCACTTAAAATGCCATGGGACACTAATCATCTCTGTGTGAGCAGTTCATCTCTCTGGTAAATTGCCTATTGCAGTAAAAAGTAATCTCTTGTGGTTCTGTAGTGTTTTTCATTGTGTTTAGTGCAATACGGTAAACATTGAATAACGCCATGGCACCCATACAAAGTGCCGCTAGTGATGTTGGAAGTGCTCCTAAGAAACAGAGAAAATTCATGACATTATAAGAAAAAGTTGAAATGCTTGACATGTATTGTAGATTGAAGTCTGCAGCTGGGGTTTTCCATCATTTCAAGATAAATGAATTCAGCTTAAGAACCATTGTAAAAAAGAAAAGAAAATTCATGAATCTATCACTGTAGTTACACCAGCAAGCGTGGAAAACTTACACTTTGAGCAAAATACCTTTTTATCTAGTATTGAAAATGCAATTTTTCTGTGGGTAAAGGGTTGCTGTAAGAAAGGCATACCTATAAACTGATGTGAATTGAGAAAAAGTGAAGTCATTATATGATGACTTAGAGCAAAAAGAAGGTGAAGGATGTAAAACTGAAGATTTTAATGCTAGCAAAGGATGGTTAGATAATTTTAAGAAGAGGTTTGGCTTTAAAATGTCAAGATAACAAAAGAAGCGGCTTCTACCAACCAAGAGGCAGCAGACAAGTTCTCAGATGCCATTAAGAAAATCATTGAGGAGACAGAATATCTGCCTCAACAGGTTTCTAACGTGGATCAAAGTGCCCTATTCTGGAAAAAAAAATTCCACAAAGGACATTTATTAGTAAGGAAGAGAAGTGAGCACAAGAATTTAAGGCAGGAGGGGATAGGCTACCTCTACCCTTTTGTGCAAATTGTTGGGGCAGGGGTGTTGTTCATAACTGCCCTTATCTATAAAGCTGCTCATCCTGGAGTTGAAGGGAAAACAAAAACATCACTGTCAGTCTTATAGTTGTACAACAAGAAGGCCAAGACAATAAGAACACTTTTTCTGGATTGGTTCCATCAATGCTTTGTCCCTGAAGTCAGGAATTACCTTTTACATTTTTTTTTTCTGATATTGGACAGTGCCTCTGGCCACCCAAAACCCCATGGGTTCAACACTGAAGCTGTCAATGTGTCCTGCTTGCCCCCAAACACAATGTCTTTAATTCAGCCTCGAGATCCTTGGCTCATAAGAACCTTTAAGGCTTATTACACAAAGTACTCTACGGAAAGGATTGTCAATGCCATGGAAGAGAACTCTGATAGAGAGAGCATCATGATAGTCTGGAAGGATTACACCACTGAAGATGTCATCGTTGTTACAAAAAACCTTGTGAAGGTTATCAAGATTGAAATAATAAATTCCTGCTGGAGAAAACAATACAGATATTGAGGATGACTTCATAGGATTTATCACAAAGCCAGTCAAAGAAATCATGAATGATATTATGGATATGGCAAAAAACAAACAAACAAAAAAGGTGAAAAGTGAAAGGTTTCAAGATCTGGATCTTGGAGAAATGTAAGAGCTCACAGATACCAGACCAGAAGAATTAACAGAATAAGACTTGGTGGAGATTGGTGCTTCCAAACCAGTGTCACATAATGAGAAAGAAGACATAGAAAAGGCAGTGCCAGAAAACAAATTGACATTAGACAATCTGGCAGAAGGGTTCCAATTATTCAAGACTGCTTTTGACATCTTGATACAGGCACTGAAACTAAAGTAGTGGAAGAAAGATTTTACCATATAGAACATTTTTAGAGAAATTTAAAAAAGCAAAAAATCAGACAGAATTACAATGCATTTTCATAGTTTCACTGAGTGTCCTGACTCTTTCCTCCCCTTCTGTCCTCCATCTCTTTTGCCTCTGTTGCCCCTGAGACAGGAAGACCAACCCCTCCTCTTTCTCCTTCTCCTCAGCCTGTTCAGTGTGAAGATGAATAAGATGAAGACTTTTATGATGATCCACTTCCATGTAATGAAAAGTAAATACAGTTTCTCTTATTACTTTCTTAGTAACATTTTCTTTTCTCTAGATTATTGTGAGAATGCAAAACATATAAAAATATGTCTTAATTGAATATTTATGTTATTGGTAATGCTTCCAGCCAACATGGGCTATTAGCAATTGTGCTTTGTGGGAGTCAGAAGTTATACTCCTATTGCACAGGGTATTGGCATCTCCTAACCCCACATTATTCAAGGTTAAACTGTAGGGTAACACCCCTGATCCTGACAAAAGCTGACAGAAGAACTCTAACAGGTTGATTATTTTTATCATAAATGGTTACGAGGGAAACAGAAAATTATAAGGATCATGTATGCATATTGCAATTAAAAAAATCCATGAGCAGCCTAGCATTTTCAAGCCTTGTTGCAACTGGGGTACATTATTTTCCTTCCTTCGTTCCCTCCCTTCCTCCCTCCCTCCCTCCCTTCCTTCTTCACTCCCTCCCTCTTTCTTTTCTTTTCTTTTTCCAAATAGAACCTTTATTACTTTTCTAATAGCCTCTTACACTTTCTTGCCAAATGCTTTTGGAGCAGGTGCTTTCTGGGCTGGAGCTTTTTGACCCTTCTGAGCTCTTGGAGGAGGTGTTGCCTTCTGGTCCGTGGCTTTCTGAACAGGAAACTTCTGAGCTGGGGCCTTCTTGCCCACAGCGGTCATTTTTGTTTGTTTGTTTGTTTGTTTGTTTTTTGCTAGAACTTTAACAGCAGCAGCAGCACCCTTCATGGCAGGAGCTTTTTTGGGAGAAGCTTCCAGGAGAGCTGCCTTTTGAGGCTTCTTAATTTCATTCTTGATTATTTTGTTCCTCATTTTCTTTGCCTTCATAATTTTAAAATGATCAAAATCTGTCATCTTTGCTTTCCTTTCTCTGGCTTCAATATTCTTGGCCCATTGTGTGGCTGCTCATTTTGTACTGATGTTTGCCTTCTGCCAGGCTTGTTGGACATACTTCTGGTGGGCACTGTGTGGAAGCTTGAGGATGAAATCAGCATGCACTTGAAAGGCATGGCTTGTCTCCTCATTTGAGTGCAAGGTCCATCAACCAAAGTCCTGTTCTGATCAATAACATCTACAATTGTGACCTATTTTCTGGCACAAGGTCCAAAGGAGATGTAGGCCACACAGCCAGCCTCCATGAAGTGCCTGAACACCATGTTGATGGCATTCAGTGAGAAGGAAGAAGGCTGGGTGTATTTTTTCACAAAATATTAGTTATTGACAGGGCATGGTGGCTCACGCCTGTAATCCCAGCACTTTGGGAGGCCCAGGTGGGTGGATCACTTGAGGTCAGGAGTTTGAGACAAGCCTGACCAACATGGTGAGACTCCATCTTTACTAAAAATACAAAAATTAGCCAGGTGTCATGGTGGGCACCTGTAATCCCAGCTCCTCAGGAGGCTGAGGCGGGAGAATCACTTGAACCTGCAAGGCAGATGTGGTGAGTTGAGATTGTGGTGAGTCGAGATTGTGCCACTGCACTTCAGCCTGGGCAACGGAACAAGACCCTGTACTCCAGCCTTGGTGACAGAGCAAGACTTTGTCTCAAAAAACAAATAAATAAATACATATTAGTTATCACTGTAACCCTGACTTCTATACTCTTCAGAGTTACTTTATGCTTGTTAAAATTAGAATCCCCTTTATTGTTCCAGACCTATATGATTAATCATGGTTTTAAAGCAATATATATATATATATATTTGAGACAAAGTCTTGCTCTGTCACCCAGGCTGGAATACAGTGGCATGATCTCGGCTAACTGCAGCCTCTGGGTTCAAGCAATTCTCCTGCCTCAGCCTCCAGAGTAGCTACAGGCACATGCTGCCATGCCCAGCTAATTTTAGTATTTTTGGCAGAGATGGGGTTTCACCATGTTGGCCAGGATGGTCTTGATCTCCTGACTTTGTGATCTGCCCGCCTCTGCCTCCCAAAGTGTTGGGATTATAGGTGTGAGCCACTGCACCCAGCCTAAAGCCAGATTATTTTTATAAAATTTTAGTGAGCATGTACCCAGCTGACATGATTGAAAATGTAGATTCGTGTACAGAGAATCACAGGATCACAAAATCACAAAAGGTGGAATGAGGTGGCTCAATGGCAACTCACTCAGGAAATATGCTTTGAGAACCTGTGGCAGGCAGAGTGCCAAGAGCTGGATGGTCAGACACAATTTTGCCAGTGAAGATTGACTCTTAAATATGGGGAACCTGTCACTCTAACTCACTGGTAGTGTCGTTTGATAAAGTTCTTAATGTTATTTTATGTTATTTTACACCATGTTAAGAAGCTAAATGAACTCTCTTCCAAGCCCTCACTTAAGGAAACCAGGGTGGACAGGAAAGTAACTAATTCCCTCCAGTCTTATGGTTAATTTCAAATATTTGAATGCTGCACAATACCTAGCTCACGATAGACACAAAAGTGAACTTTTAAATGAGTAAAGAATGAAATGAATTGGATCTAGGCTGAGCCAGAACAAGAACCCAGGTTTCTTTTCCTTCAAACCAATGCTTGTCACATTGTTGGTAGATCAGAGTTTTCTGAACCAGTCATTTGCAAACCAACATCATAATTTTTGCCACTTTAAATTAACCATTTAATTAAAGTCAGTTTTGAACCTAGCTTTATTCTAAGCATAATGTTAACATCTGTGAATTGAGAATTAGTTGTATTATTCATATTTACTATAATGAAATAAATATGTAACTCTTTTTAAAAGTTCATCTTGTACAACCAGATGTATAAATATCAATTTTGGGGGAAATGCTAATTAGAAAATACTGTCTAGAGAAAAATAAGGACTGTAAAGCAAAAAGTATCTGAGACAGGTCTCAATCAATTTAGAAGTCTATTTTGCTAAGGTTAAGGACATACCTGGAATGAAAGAACACAGAATTAGAAAAACAGTCTGTAATCTGCGCCTTTCTCCAAGGATGACTTTGAGAGCTTCAATATTTAAAGGGGAAAAGTGGGCTGGAGAGGAAAGAGCGAGGGTATAGTAATCTACATGTTGGAGAAGAAAAGGTGCAGGTAGGGGAATGGTGAATTATTTATTCATCTTGTGCTCAGCAAATCAGCACTTTACATAAGATAGGGTGAACATAGAGTAGCTACCTATGGAGATATTTAACCTTTTATCTGTAGCTATCTGCTTAGGAACAGAAGGAAAGGCAGCTTCTTGCGTGACTCAGCTTTCAGCTTATTTTTCTCCTTCTGGCAGAGTGAATTGAGTCCCAAGTTTTTATTTTCCTGTCACAGCACCCAAACTACACAGAATCATTCCTAATTGTTTCCATTTTATGATAAAGTTCAAAGCTTGATTCCATAGAGACCTTGAAATCCTCTGGAATTCTCACTTGAGAAACTAAAAATACATTGGTAATTTCTTACATTTCCTCTATCTATTGAACAAATAAATAAAAATGACTGATCAAATTTATTTACTATTGGTCATTATTAGAAATTGTCATCTTGAGAAAAGTATACACAAACACCTTAATTTACCAAATAGCTATATGGTATACTGTTGGGTATAGTATACTAGTCTATAGCATACAATTAGGTCTACTTTTGAAATCAAGTTTTAACAAATAGGATATATTCTTTACTCACCAAATTTGAAAAAGCATTCATTCTTCAATGAATTCAGTAACCTTTCAAGTGAAAAAAATGAGTGAAAAAGAAAATGTGAGTTATTTAGGAATGAGATGAAACATGTTTTGCAAATTAATGAGCTTAAAGCATCAGAGAACACACGTGGTTACACTTGAAAGTTATCAAAAATGCTTCCATTTAGCATATTTCACCTTAAAATATCCACAGTATGTTTAGAACCCTCTAATTACTTACGACAAAATAGCAGCTTGTATGTGCACAATGAGAGTGTCAGACTAGAAGATCAAAAAGATCTTGGAAGTTCTCTATTTCATTATTTATCATTTCTTCCCCTACATAATACGTCGCCTTGTAGAGTTTTCAATTAGGACTTCTCCCATTCTCTATGAAAACAATTTTAATTTTGTGCCTTTTTAAAGATGAACTATATCATCAATATTCTCATAGTCCAGGTCACATGAATGGTCACCTTATAATTAAATATTTATATGCAATCTTAGTGGTTTCTATTTCTACTTATAGCCTTTCCTTATTCAGAAGAGGAAAATTTTTTATGGCCAAGTAATTTTTAAAACAATTTTTACTGAAAAATATAATACAAATATAGAACCTGTATAAAATAAATATGCAGTTTAATGAATGTTTATTTCATGATGAGTTTGTCAAAACTTCAACTCTCGTTTTTATGTTCACTTAGATGTAATGTTTTTTTAGGCACTTTTTGGTCATTTCAAAGGGGTTTTCCCCTCTAATCATTTAAGATACATCTTAATGATCAGCAATGCTATTTTATCAAATTTGAACATCTTGTGAAAGATATATTACTCTTTAATCCTGTAGTTACCTTTTTGCATGTTATCTTTTTTAGATAGTTTCTAAAGACTTATTTTAAAGTTTAAATTATCTAGCAAACATAATTCGGTTCTGAAATTGAAAAAGGTAAACACTCTAAAATAACTATATCCTACTTTATGGCAATCATTTTCTTGCATTTAAAAAATATTTTTGTCATCCAAACGTTCACCCAAAATAAATCATTGGTTTTTCTGTCTATTTTTAAAATATGTATTTGTGAACTCAAAAGTATCTGAGACAGGTCTCGATCAATTTAGAAAGTTTATTTTGCCAAGGTTGAGGATGCACCCATAACACAGCCTTAGGAGGTCCTGACAATATGTTCCCACATATTGGAGTACAGCTTGCTTTTATACTTTTGAGGGAGACATAATACATCAATCAATACATGTTAGATGTACATTGGTTTGGTCTGGAAAATCAGACAACTCGAAGTGGGGACTGTCAGTTTATAGATAGATTTAAAAATTTTCTGATTGGCTGTTGGTTGAAAGAGTTATTATCTAAAGACCTGGAATCAATAGAAAGGAATGTATGGGTTAAAATGATAAGGGATTATGAAGAACAAAGTTTTATCATGCAAATGAAGCCTCCAGGTAGTAGGTTTCAGAGATAATAGATTGCAAATATTTCTTACCAGACTTTGGGTCTGTGTTGATGTTAATGCTGGTTGGCTTTTCCTGAATTTTAAAAGGGAGGAGTATATAACGAGGCATGTCTGAACCCCTTCACATCATGGCCTGATTAGAGTTTTAGGTTAGCTTTGGAATGCTCTTGGCTGAGAGGAAGGATCCATTCAGATAATTGGGGGGCCTTATAATTTTATTTTTGGCTTACATACTTTAAATGTCCTTAAAACTACAAGTTTTTTTTCCACTAATTTTCATCCCAGTACAATTTATTTTATTTTTTCATTAAAAAATTTTTTTTGTGAGTACATAATAGGTGTGTATATTTATAGGGGAGTGCCATTTATTTGGTAAAGGGCTTTTTTTTTTTTTTTTTTTTTTTTTTTTTTTTTTTTTTTTTTTTTTTTTTTTTTTTTTTTTTTTAATCTTTGACCTGTAGTGTTTTCCATAGCTGGATTTTTTGTTTTTCTTTTGAGACAGAGTCTCACTCTGTCACCAGGTTGGAGTGCAGTGGCATGATCTTGGCTCACTGCACCTTCTACCTTCTGGGTTCAAGTGATTCTCCTGTCTCAGCCTCCCAAGTAGCTGGGATTACAGGTGCCCCCCCACCACACCCAGCTAATTTTTGTATTTTTAGTAGAAATGTGTTTTTGCCATGTTGGCCAAGCTGGTAAACTGACCTCAGGTGATCTGCCTGCCTTGGCCTCCCAAAGTGCTAAGATTATAGGCGTGAGCCCCTGTGCCCAGCCTTATCGCTGGATTTTGATAATTTGTTGCAGGTGGTAGATTTTACATATTTTTCAGTTTTCTGTATTTCCTGTTAAACTGATAATTTATGGGCTTAAGTCAGGCTCCATATTTTTTTTATCAGACTTTCACAGGTGATGGTATATTCATTTTCCATTAGAAAGTAAATGATATCAGGATTGTGGCTCCCAGTGAAAGCACAGAAAATGAGAGGAGGCCACACTTTCAGACGAATTTTTGTTGCTCATGGACCAGGAGATTCCCAGTTGGAGGAGCCCCACTGATTGCCAGCGTGACTCTTGTGAATGGCGTGGCAGTTTTGCTGGCGCCCCGGTGCAGCAGTTCTTGGTGCAATGGGACTGGGTCCCCTTTTGGTCAATGTTTGGAGCTCCGGGAAGGCAGAGGCGCCCATTCAGCTGATTGAAAAAGGGACTCAAGAAGGAAGCCAGACTGGAGATTCCCAGGCAGAAAAGCACCACGAATCTTAACAATGCGGTACAGTGGGTTGCTCAGATTCTGGTGCTGGGAATCAACAAGTTGGACGTCCACTCAGAGACCTAATTTGAAAGTCGGTAATTACAAAGACGACAGGTGGATAAATTTACAATGATGGGAAGAAACCAGAGTAAAAAGCCTGAGAATACCCAACATCAGAATGCCTCTCCCTCTACAGGGGATCACAGTTCCTCATCAACAAGGGAACAAGGCCTAATGGAATGAGTGTCTTCCATTAACAGATTTAGGCTTCAGAAGGTGGATAATAAGAAACTTCTGTGAGTTAAAAGAACATGTTCTAGCCCAATGTAAAGAAACTAAGAACCTTGAAAAAAGGTTTGACGAAATCCTAAAGAGAATAAACAATCTAGAGAGGAATATAAGTGAATTAATGGAACTGGAGAATACAATATGAGAACGCTGCGAAGTATGCACAGGTTTTAACAGTTGAATTGATCAAGCAGAAGAAAGGATATCAGAGGTCGAAGACCAACTTAATGAAATGAGATGAGAAGACAAGATTAGAGAAGAAAGAGTAAAATGGAATGAGCAAAGTCTCCATGAAATATGGGACTATGTGAAAAGACCTAATTTACGTTTGATAGGTGTACCTGAATGTCATGAAGAAAATGAATCCAAGCTGGAAAATATTCTTCAGGATATTATTCAGGAAAACTTTCCTAACCTAGTAAGGCAGGAAAATACTCAACTTCAGGTAATACAGAGAACACCACAAAGATATTCCTCAAGTAGAGCAACCCCAAGACA
>NW_016107319.1:5778147-5789005 GCF_001604975.1 Cebus imitator
AGAATCTCATATCCAGCCAAACTAAGCTTCATAAATGAAGGAAAAATAAAATTTTTCATGAACAAGCAAGCACTCAGAGATTTCATCACCACCAGGCCTGCTTTACAAGAGCTTCTGAAAGAAGCACTATACACAGAAAGGAACAACGAGTATCAGTCATCCCAAAAACTTACCAAAAGGTAAAGAGTATCTCCATAATGAAGAATCTATATCAACTAATGGGCAAAATAGCCAGCTAGCATTAAACAACAATATTAAACTCAAAAATATCAATATTAATCCTAAATTTAAATGGATTAAATGCCCTAATCAAAGACAGACAGGCAAATTGAATAAAAAGTCAAAACCCATCGGTTTGCTGTATCCAGATCCATCTCATAAGTAAGAACACACAAAGACTCAAAACAAAGGGTTGGTGGAAGACTTACCAATCAAAAAAAAAAAAGAAAAAGAAAACAGGAGTTGTAACTTTCGTCTCTGAAAAAATAGACTTTAATAGTAACAAAGACTAAAAGAAACAAAGAAGGACATTACATAATGGTAAAAGGATCAAAGCAACAACAGGAGTCAATGATCATAAATATATATGCACCCAATATAGGAACACCCAGATACATAAGACAAGTTCTTAATGACTTATAAAGAGACTTGGACTCCCGCACAATAATAGCGGGAGACTTTGACACCACATTGTTAATATTCGACGGATCAATGAGATAGAAAATTAACAGGGACATCTGTGATTTGAACTCAGACCTGGAACAAGTAAACTCAGTGAATATTTATAGAATTCTTCACCCCAGGTCCACAGAACATACATTTTTCACAGTATCATATTACACCTATTTTGAAAGTGACCACATAATTGGAAGTAAATCACTCTTCAGCATTTGCATAGCATTTCACAGATTTAAATGAAATATTGGTTGGCTGTTTGTTATTTTCTTCCCTTATTCCTTGCTGTCTTCACTGTTAAGCACAATTATTGGCATAAAAGAGGTTTTTAATACCTGTTTTTAGATTGCATTACAGCCTGGGCAATAAAGCAAGACTCCTCTCTCCCCCTTTCTCTTTCCCTTTTTTCTTTCAAAAAAAAAAAAAAAAAAGTAAATGATATCTGTCTCTCTTTGTGATGTTCATAACACTGATGCTCAGTGTCTAGATAACTGTTTCTCAGTCATCTTTTTAACTATACCCCTCCCCTAGGGCCTTTTAAGACATTTTCTTTATGAAATTTTTCCTCTATGAAAATGCCTTTTGCCATACTTACAAAAACCTTTATTTCTTCAAACATTTTTTAGTACAATACTATTTTTCCTTTCCTTCTGGGACTCTGATGACTCAAATGCTAGATCTTTTTTTGGCCCTTAGGTTTCTGAGCTTTTGTTCATTTTTTGTTTCAATAATTTTTCTCTCTGTTGTTCAGATTGAATAATTTCTACTGAAATTATCAAAGTCACTAACTCATCTTTCATCTCCATCCTGCCACTGATTCTTTGTAGAGAGTTTTAAATTTCATTAAAATTAAAAAATGTAATTAAATTTATTATTTTTCGGTTCCATTTGGTAAATAAAAACAAAATTTCCATTTGGTTTTTATTTATATCTCCTATTATGTTATTCATATTTTCAAATATAATTTCTGTCTTCGGATTTTTCATTATTGCTTACACAGGTATTTTTGTAATAGCTGCTTAAAATCATTTTCAGATAATTTCAACATTTTTGTCATCTCACTGTTGGTATTTGTTGTTAGTCTCAAAGGAATTGAGATTTGCATGGTTCTTCATAAGCAGAATAATTGTGAATTAGATCCTGGATATTTTGACTATTATGTTATAAGCCCCTGGGTCTTGTGTAAATCCTACGCAGAATGTTGATATTTTTAATTTAGTAGAAACATGAGTTGGTTAGGTTGAGGCTCCAAGTTCCAATCTACCTTCTTTGGGTGGTGGTTCTAAAGTAATTTCAATTTGGAGTCTTTGCAATTCTTTATTTTTATTTAATTCTAGTCCTAATAACAGTTCAGTAAAACAGGTATTATGATACTCATTTTACAAATAAAAGATAGGTTTGAATTCAGACTATATCGCTAGCTTTCTGATACTGGATATGACAGTCTTTGATCCCTTATTTCCTAATCTGTAAAATGGAATTGAAAATACGTAGCTGACTAGATGGTTTGAGGACTAAGTAAAACAACACATGTAGCATACCTAGGACATTGTAGATTCTAAAAAAATCATTGCTAGTTGTGATGGTTAATACTGTCAACTTGATTGGATTGAAGAGTGTAAAGTATTGATCCTGGGTGTGTCTGTGAGGGTGTTGCCAAAGGAGATTAACATTTGAGTCAGTGGACTGAGAAAGACAGATCCACCCTTAATCTGGGTGGGCACCATCTAATCAGCTGCCAGCATGGCCAGGATATAAAGCAGGTAGAAAAACATGAAAAGTCTAGATTGGCTTAGCCTCCCAGCCTACATCTTTCTCCCATGTTGGATGCTTCCTGCCTTTGAACATTGGACTCCAAGTTCTTCAGCTTTGGGACTTGGAGTGGCTTCCTTTCTCCTCAGCTTGCAGACAGCCTATTGTGGGACCTTGTGATCATATGAGTTAATACTACCTAATACATTCCCTTAGAGATATATAAGTTCTGTCTCTCTAGAGAACCCTAGTCTACTAGCCTTCTCATTTTAAAAAATCAATTTTAATGAGGAAAAATTACTATCAATGCACACATTTTAAGTTACAGAAGGTGACTTTTGACATTCATATACACTGTGTAACCATCACCCCCATCAGTAAGATATTATAGGGCATTTTCATTACCCCAAACAATCTCATCATGCTCCTTTGAGTCAGCCCTCCTCTCAGCTTCTACCCTAGGCAATCACTGATCTGATTTCTGTCACAATTGATAAATAAAGCAGTAGAACTTTACATTAAGAAAACGATAAAGTCTGGATATTTTCACTCAATATAAATATTTTAGATTCATCCATTAACAATGGTTTATTCTTCGTGTTTATCTCAGAAATTTATTCTTTTATAATTGCTGGCTAGTATTTCAGTATTTTTGGAATGTATTTCTATTGTTGATTGACATAGCTCTTACAATGAATTCAGGTCATTTATTAATACACTGTGACTATTGTTTTTTTCAAGCCTGTGAATTATCTTTCATTTTCATCATGATGTCTTTCAGAGAGCAGAAAACCTCACTTTTTATGAAGTTCAATAATTAAAAATTATTTTAAAAATTACTTTCTAATTTTTTTGTGTGACTCTCCCTGTGACCCACAGTTTGTTTAGAAGTACATAGTTTGATTTCCAACTATTTGGGGATTTACAAATATCATTCTGTTAATGATTTCTAGTTTAATTCCTTTGAGGGTAGAGACAATAATTTTTATGATTTCAATTATTTAAAATTTGCTGAGATTTGTTTTAGGATACACAGTGGAGTCTATTTTGATAAATGTTCCAAGTGCATTGGAAAAGAAAGTGTGTTCTTCAGTTACTGGGTGGAATGTTCTACAAATGTCCATTACAGCAAGTTGGTTGATAGCACTGTTCAGCTCTTCTATATCAATAGTTAAGAAAATTGCTAGCCTTTTTTCAAAATCACCTTTGTAGTTTTCAAAAATACTAATGCCTATATCTCACTCTGTGAGATTGTGATTTATTCTGAGGTATGGTCTGTTCACTGGAAATTAAAAGATTCCAGGTGATTCTAATACACTGAAAAGTTTGGGACATGAGTTCTGTACACTTACATTTTTCTGTATACTTGTTTTACAAATTGCAGAGCAGGGAGTAATGAACTGTTTGAGTTCAATTAATTTTTGATTCATTGCTATTTTGTAGCTCTGTGGTGAGGATTTTGCATCTTCTTGATGAATATGCCCCTTTATCTCATTATTTTAATGTTACTTTCCCTAATTATTAGTGAAGGTAAACATTTTTTAAAAAGCCTTTCTGGCCATTCAGTTTTCTTCTTCTGTAAATGGACTACTTATGTTATTTGCATATATTTATCTTGAGTTGTCTTTTTCTTAATGATTTGTCTGAATTCTTTATATTTTCAGAGTTTTACTGTATTCTGCCAACCTGTGGCTTGTTTTTAACCTGATTAGAGATGGCGTCTCTCCTGTTTATAAAACTTTTGCATTTTAAAATAATCAATATTTTATGTCTTTCCTTAATGAATCATGCTATTTCTTCCTTATGGTGATATCATAAAGACATGTGCTTTTCTTCTAAAAGTTTAGAGTTTTGTTTTTCACATTTTGGGTCATTATTTCATTTGGAATTCAGTTTTGTTTCTGTTGTGGTATCAGAATCCAATTTCATATTTTTATATAAATAGCCAATTTAATTAAAACCACCATACTTTGTGTTTTTTATATCCCATAAACAGTCATTGTACTAATTTACACTCCCAACAGTAATGAATAATAGTTGTTTTCCACAGCCTTAGCACATTATTCCTCAATGGACATCTTTATTGTATACCAACTTCCAGGTGTCCTTTTTTCTAATTTCCTTTTTGTCTATTCTTGTGTCAATACCACTTTTTAAAAAGTTGCTTTAAAACAGAATTACCATATGATTCAACACAAATTAATACCCACTTCTGGGTATATATCCAAAATAACTGAAAAGAGGGTCTCAAAGAGACATTTGCACACTCATGTCCATAGCAGTATTACTCACAATAGCCAAAATGTGGAAGCAACCTAAGTGTTCACTGACAGATGAATGATAAATAAAATGTGATATAATACACATAATAAACAATATACAGAATACTATTCAGCCCTAAAAAGGAAGTTCTGCAAGATGCTATAACATGGATGAATCCTGAGGACATTATGCGAAATTAAATAAGCCAGTCACAAAAGGGCAAATTCTGTATCATTCCACTTATGTGAAGCACCTAGAGTAGTCAAACTGATAAACAGAAAGTAAGATGATTACTGCCAGGAGATAAGGGGAGTAGGAAATGGAGACTTGTTATTTAATAGGGATAGAGTTTTAGTTTGGCAAGATGAAAAGAGAGATTGGTTATGGAGACTGGTTGAACAACAATGCGGAATGTATCTGATACTACTGATGTTAAAAATGGTTAAGATGGTAAATTTTATTCTATGTATATTTCACTACAATTAAAACTATTTAAAAATACTGTTCTAGCAAAAACAAAAAGTTCCTTTTAATAGTTTCTCTTGATCTTTGGTATCCTACAATATCACCATTGCACAGATTTCTTTGTATTAATTCTGCTCAAGAATAAGTACTTTTTGAACCTGAAAATTCAAATATTCCACAATCTTGGGAAATTCTTAATTATTACTCTTTGAATACTGCCTGCATCCGTTCTCTCTAGACTATTTTTTTTTTTGGCACTCCTATTAGATTTTTGTTGACTTTTTTCATTTATTTAGCTCCTACATTGCATTCTAGTAAATTTCCTCAAATTGAATATTGTAGTCCCAGCCAAATGTAGTTCTCAAAACACTGAATGGAAGATCTTTTTATAGCGCTCTTAAAATGATTAAGGCAATGTGTCAGCAAACTGTGCCAGAAGTAAAAAGTCAAGAAACAGGGAGACATAAGGCTTGGCTCTACGGCTCAGGAGACTGTGCCAAAGCCAAAATAATAATGTATTGCTGTGATGCCTACCTTGTACTCAAGGAATATTAAAGTAGGATGCCGCTTTGTGTCAAGTGCTAGATTACGATGAGCGGTGTCACAAAGATCACTCTACACTCAGTTTGGCACCTCATACCATATGTGTGACCTTGAGCAAGACACGTATTTACGCTCAGGCTTCAGTTCCTTTCTGTGGGTTGCTGCTGGCTCCAACAGGTAAGGTGAGCAGAAGTACTATGCCTAAGTACCACTAGGGTATTTTCTCAATTCTAAAATATTAAATGGCCACGCACTACAGATTTAATAATAGTTTGGGAGGAGGGGAGTGAGGAAAGGAATATTCCACTAGCGCTACTTTATGAGCTTTCCGATTTCGGAAATAAGAAAAATATAAAAAAGTCTGCTCCTAGAATTGAGAAACCATGGTGTCGCATTGACTTTCTTTCTTTGCTCGGTTCGCAAACAATCTTGAACTTTAATGACTTCTCGGTCGCTCATACCAACCTCTTTCCTGATTTTTCCATTCTGGGATTCTCACTCCAATTCTCAGTTTTCCTGTGAGACCTGAGGAGCCGCTTCACTACGGCGGCTTCACTTCTCTTCTGTACTGTCATTGGCTGTCGCTCTTCCAGGGCCCGCCCACAGCGACCTCAATCCTGATTGGATGTCAGTGTCCTTTTGTTATGGCGAAGGTGGATCCCGGAGCTTTGAGATTGGACGACTGGGGGCGGTGGGCGGCTAAGACGCAGGCGTATATTTTCGAGTCAGGATTGGCGGGTGAGGGGCCGGGATGGGGCGGGACTCTTCTCTCGGCGCACGTTCTGTGGCCGGAGTGGGCGGAGCTGCCAGTGTCAGTTGGTCCAAGTGTCCCCGCCCGAGGTGTCGGCTGCATCCCTCTCTCTCCCGGCGCCTCCAGCGGAAGGTGAGGATCGTCCTGAGCAGCGGAGGGCCTGTCCTCAGGCGACTAGAGCTGCAGCCTCGGTACCACCGAGGGCCCGGAGGGCGGGGCGGGTTAGACGCGGCCCTGCGCACCGGGAGCCCGGGAGGAGCGGTCTCGGGCCTGGGCATTTGGTGGGCGGCAGAGGCCTGGCTCCCTGCAGAACCCTTGCGCAACCTCTTTTTCTCCTGTTTTCGTGGTCAGGCCCAGGCGTTCTTTAGGAGAGTGGCCTCCCGCGGTCCATGACGCAGACATTCTGCTGCTTTCTCCCTGCACCTCCCGAGTCGGGAGCCGCTTTGCAGCCTCCAGCTCTCGAA
This sequence comes from Cebus imitator, assembly GCF_001604975.1. Lineage (NCBI taxonomy): Eukaryota > Metazoa > Chordata > Mammalia > Primates > Cebidae > Cebus > Cebus imitator. The sequence goes on from NW_016107319.1 coordinate 5,785,060, forward strand.
TGGGACGGCGGGAGGGGCGTTTGGGTGGGTTGGGACCTGGCACGCCTGGACGTAGCAGTGGCTGCTCTGCTAGTGCCTGAGAGATGGGAGAGGGCATCGAGATGGGGAGGGAGCCTCGTGAGCCGTAAAATAAGGATTGAAACATCTTCCCAGGCTGCGAAAGCGGCAGCTGGGTTTGTTTCTTCATCGACTTCTGCCCAGAGTCCCACTGAACAAGTTTTGGAAAGGTTCGGGCTTAAAGGCAGGGCTTCTGTTATACAATATATCAACCTCAGACTATTGCGCAGCAATAAGGACGGATGCCATTCCAGGTGTTCCCAGCACGCTGTCTATACCTGAGGATCCAAAGCTATGTCCATGTATTCTGGTACCTGTATCCCTCACCGATTAAAATCAGTGTAGCTAGCCGTTCCCTGAGAATATCGATTCCGTTTAAATCTTCATTTGGCCAAACAATTCCTTGATCTTGTGGAATTTGAAACTGAATTTAACTAGAACAAATCAAAGCAGAACTTGAACAGATCTGAACAGACAAACTGAAGGGAATGGAATTTATCTTCAGTTTCTTGGTAAAGAGTCCAAAGGAGTTTAACATCAGTGGTTGCAAAATGTTTGGCAAACTTAAGATTAGGGCCATATTAAAGTTTCTTCCATTGCAGAATGGAAAAAGCATGGATTGTGAAGTTAGACCTGGGTTCAGATACGTGGTAGAGACGTTGGCTGTGAATCCTCTTGAAATGATAGCATTTCTGAATGATACGTAGCCTTTCTGAAATTTAGTGTCCATATCTGTAAATTGCAATTTCCTTCTGTTTATTTGATGAAATAACATATGCAAAGCTTCTAGCACATTAAAGCCCGAAGACATTATTTTAGCAGTCTTACTAGTTTTCTGGTATGACAGATGGTGAAATCAATTTTAGATGCAGAAAAGTTAAGTGGCTGAAGGTGGACGGGTATTAGGAAAAAGTCTCAAAATCTCAAGTCTCTGATGTGACTGTAGCTGTGGTGGAATGGTGTAAAAAACTCTTGGGCATTTGTTGTAGTCTTGGCCCTGTTGCTGACTACTTCTGTGGTCTTCAGTAAGCCATTGTCGTCTTTGGCCCAGATTTATTTGTAAAATGAAGCAGCTGGACCAGATGGTTTTCTTAAAATTCTTTTTGTGACCCAAATTAGAGCTAAAAGGTAGAGAAGATAATAGTAGACATTTATTGCATATCTACTATGTACTAGGTACTGTTGCAAACACATTGTATCTATCAACTCATTCTCACAACAAACCCATAAGATATGTATGGTTATTATCCACATTTTACAAATGAGGAAACTCAGGCCGAGGTGTTAACCTTGCCTAAGGTTCCAGAGCTTATAAATTGCAGAGCTAGGATTTGAATCCAGGTACTGAGTCCATGTTGTTAATCACTGTGCCAAGCTGCCTCTTGAGGAGAATGATATTGTGGATATTGTATACTACTAGAGGTGATATAAAAGAAGATAGGGCATGTTTCGTAAGATGATTGCTTTGGTCACAGGTGTGCGCATGGCAAAATGATTTAATTAAATGGATCTTGTCCTAATGCTTGCCACATTTCCTGGTTTGTATTCTCTCAATGCCGTCTGTCTCCTGGACTTATCAAAAAATAATTCTAGATTCCCTTCTACTAACCAAGGCCAGGTACCCAAATTTACGGTGGTTTTTGAGAAACCTTTAAAAGGTCTGACCTAGACATAAATCAGAGCTGAAGAATCTCAGCGAACCATATCTGTTTCTGGGCTAAGGTGGTTTAGGATAGGCAGAGCAGCCTCAGCACCCCAAATTCATTTCAGTGTTCTCACACTTGAGCAGACTTGGTCTGAATTTTCTCGTTTTTCATCAGATTTGCATTTATATGTAGGAGCAGAAGGAGTTGAAAATGAACTCTTAAGAGCATATTTGACATGGAGTTAGATTGATATTATAGCAACTATAGGTAAAAAAGGATTTTATAGTTGAAAAAGTTGAAAAACTCAGTATTAAGTACCTATTATGATGTAGTACTGTGTTAATGTAGACGTTGTGCAGTTTGAGGATCAATATTATTTTAAAAGAAAATAAAATCCATGGCTAAAATACTTTGACATAAAGAACTCAGCAAATCTTTTGGTTCCATATGTCAAACAAATCAGTTTATTGCCCTAAATCTACTGAAAGACTTTGATATATATTGATACAATCGTAGCGTTTTGAGGTGGGTCTGTTTGATCACATCACAATTGCTTCTTGTTCCTTGGTTGTGGAGAGGCAGCAGGTAATGCTGTGGTCCACTGCACTAAAGAGTAATGCCCTTGTGCCCAGGGCTGCCAGATAGAGTGGGTGAGTTTTGCATGGTACAGCCCTTGTGGTGCAATCTTACATAGACTGGCGTGAATTGTACTCACTCTTGTTGTGTATCCTATAGCACTGTTCTTGTGGCATTACTTTTGTGTTCCTGCCTCCACCCCAATCTTGAGTGTAAGAGTAATCTTTCCTTTAATAAGCCCTCTCCACCCTGTTTTTCTGCTTTTTATTTTCTTTCACTTTTTCAGATGAAGTCACACTGTTGCTAAGCCATGAGTAGGTTTTCTATTGTTTGGATTATATGTGGTCAGAATTTCAGAAACTGGCTTCTTTTTTTTAACCTCTTACATTGAGTTTGGAATACTTGTGCCTTTGCAGATTTTTTGATTTAATTTAAGTATTAGTCTACAACATAAGCAAAAGAAGACTACTCAATCCCTGTATTATGTCTTTTTTTTTTTTTTTTTTTGAGACAGAGTCTCACTCCACCAGGCGCCAGGCTGGAGTGCAGTTGCGCAACATCGGCTCACTGCAACCTCTGCCTCCCGGGTTCAAACAATTCTGCCTCAGCCTCCCTAGTAGCTGGGACTACAGGCGTGCGCCACCATGCCCGGCTAATTTTTTTTTGCATTTTTAGTAGAAATTGGGTTTCACTATGTTGGCCAGGATGGTCTCGATCTCTTGACTTCATGATCCTCCCACCTCGGCCTCCCAAAGTGCTGGGATTACAGGTGTGAACCACCGCACCCGGCCCCTTGTATTATATCTAACTTCAAAATCAGCAGTATTGATTTTCTGATTATCTGTTGCCTTGGCTTGTATATCTTATAATTTTTCTTAGCTATCATGAAATTTCATTCTAGCTGTAGCCTTAAAATCATTGGATATGAGAAATTTGAAGCACTTTTAATTTATTATTTAGCAAAGACAGTTGCCAAATTGCAGGTTACTCTTGCTGAGCACCCCCACAATCACTTACTTCTGCTTTTGGCTGTTCCCTCTCTCACCTCTCTCAGACCTCTTTTAGCCAGATCAGTGGTTGAAATGATATGAAAAGAGAGTGACCATAGCACCACGTTACAAGTGTGCTCCTCTGTCAGGGAAATGTCAAATCAAGTTTTTACTAACACTCTCCCTCTTTAATTATATTTAAAGAGATGTGTTGATTCAATGGAGAGGAATAGGTTTTGACGTGTGGTCTTCGAATACTACAGAAGGTCGAATAACTTTAAAAAGAATTGTTGGAAAAATTTTAGTAATCTGTTTGGCTTTACATAGGTGTACTAATATATGCTTCCTCTGAAATGCAGAGAATCTGAGAATTAAATCATGTGAAAAGAGGTCAGGGCGTCCAGGTACCGTGGCTTACACCTGTAATCCCAGCACTTTGGGAGGCCGAGGCAGGCAGATGATGAGGTCAAGAGATCAAGACCATCCTGGCCAAAATGGTGAAACCTTGTCTCTACTAAAAATACAAAAATTAGCTCAGCATGGTTGTGCACACATGTAGTCTCAACTACTCGGGAGGCTGAGACAGGAGACTCACTTGAACCCAGGAGGCGGAGGTTGCAGTGAGCTGAGATCGTACCACCGCACTCCAGCCTGGCAACAGGGCGAGACTCCGTCTCA
>NW_016107319.1:5789035-5793066 GCF_001604975.1 Cebus imitator
AAAAAAAAAAAAAAAAAACATAGAAAAAGAGGTCGGGGAGAGCAACTTTAAATGTGGTTTAGATAAAGGGAAAGATGCTAGAAGACTTGGAGTAGGTTTATTCAGTATTATTAAGTTAATTCTATGCCATTTGTAGTTAATTCTTTAATAATATTATGCAAGAGATATTCAGTATTTTTTCTAGGCTGACGTTTATGTATATGTACACTGGGCATTTTAATTTGAAGTTCATGTTAGTATCTGAAGTATCTACATGTTATGTAGATGTACACTGGCCATTTTATTTCCAATTTCATGCTAGTATCTGCTAATACAAGATTGTATTAACAGAAGCTGTGAGAGAATGTAATACACTGATATCTCTTGATTGTGATTCTAGTTCCAGTATGTAGATATCCTTATTTAATAGGTCTGCTTTCTACTGTTTAAGATACAGAGGCATAACAGTGCCTTGGGTATAGTAGATATTCAGTAAATACTTGTTGAAAGAATAACACTGAGAAGTCTAGATTGCTTCAATGTGGTAGATTAGATGGGTTAACAAATCTGTTTTCAGTAATAATTTGGTAGCATTATTTAATATATTTTGAACACAATGAATGAAATGATTGTTAGCAATGGAGCAAAACATGTTTCATAGAAATTTTGTTTTGTAATATTTACAAGTCTTTATTGGTATAATAAAATGTTAGTATTTATTTACTTATATACGTCCTGCTTAGTCTTTTCAGTTAACCCTGATTGGGAGGTGATGAGTGGACATTTTTTTCATTTATTCCATATTAATGTTTTAGATGTCAAGTATTTTTCTTGCTTTGTCAAAAAGTATTTTTTTTGCTTTTTGACATCAGTACTGTATTATTTTTTAATTTTTTTAGGTATTTGTTCAATATCTGTATAATCTCTTATTTATTTATTTATTTTTATTTTACTTTAGGTGTATACTATATCCAGCATTTCTCCCCATGTTATCCCTCCCCATCCCCCTACCTTCCCCACCCCCTGCTGTCCCTCCCCTGCCCCCTCCCAACTGCCCCCAGTGTGTGATGCTCCTCTCCCTGAGTCCACATGTTCTCATTGTTCAACACCTACCTATGAGTGAGAACATGCGGTGTTTGGTTTTCTGTTCTTGTGTCTCAGTTTGCTGAGAATGATGGCTTCCAGATTCATCCAAATCCCTGCAAAGGACACAAACTCATCATTTTTTATGGCTGCGTAGTATTCCATGGTGTTTATGTACCACATTTTCTTTGTCCAGTCTATCACTGATGCGCATTTGGATTGGTTCCAGATCTTTGCTATTGTACACAGGGCTGCAATGAACATACGTGTGCATGTGTCTTTATAGTAGAACAATTTATAGTTCTTTGGGTATATACCCAGTAATGGGATTGCTGGGTCAAATGGAATTTCTATTTCTAGATCCTTGAGGAATCACCACACTGTCCTCCACAATGGTTGAACTAATTTACACTCCCACCAACTGTGTAGGAGTGTTCCTGTTTCTCCACATCCTCTCCAGCATCTGTTGTCTCCAGATTTTTTAATGATCGCCATTCTAACTGGCGTGAGATGATATCCCAATGTAGTTTTGATTTGTACTTCTCTAATGACCAGTGATGATGAGCATTTTTTCATATGTTTGTTGGCCTCATACGTCTTCTTTTGAAAAGTGTCTGTTCATATCCTTTGCCCACTTTTGAATGGGGTTGTTTGTTTTTTTTCTTGTATACCTGTTGTAGTTCTTTGTAGATTCTGGATATTAGCCCTTTGTCAGATGGGTAGATTGCAAAAATGTTTTCCCATTCTGTTGGTTGCTGGTTCACTCTAATGATGGTTTCTTTTGCTGTACAGAAGCTCTCAGTTTTAATTAGATCCCATTTGTCTGTCTTGGCTTTTGTTGCCATTGCTTTTGGTGTTTTAGTCATGAAGTGCTTGCCTATGCCTATGTCCTGGATGGTTTTGCCTACGTTTTCTTCTAGTGTTTTTATGGTGTTAGGTTTTACGTTTAAATCTTTAATCCATCTGGAGTTAATTTTAGTGTAAGGTTTTTCTTTTGAATTTTATTTGTAAAAATTAAACAGTATATGTAAAGCAATACTTTAATGATGAAGAATATTTGAAAAAATTTTATCTTCATTGATACCATCATCCATAATATCAGAACATTTTTTCATTTTCATGTTTATGCATATTTATGTTTTACATAATTTACATAAGTTGAATATACAATTTTATATACATTATTTTATGTACTATTATCATCATAGTTATTTTCAGTAGCCACTCCATTAGAAATTGTAACTATACTAAGGGGGGGGAGAAGGGAGGATTGCTTGAGTCCAGGAGTTTGAATACAGACTGGGCAACATAGCAAGATCCCCATTTCCAAAATTAAAAAAAAAAATCTTCTTTAAAACAAAATCACAGCTGTAATTTACGAATGGACAGTTACATTGTTTCTGATTGACTTGGTTGTAAATAAGATTGAAGTGATTTTTATGTATATAACTCTTTCTTTGCATAATTCTCCTTAGCCTAAATTTCCAAGAAGAAAATACTTAGCTAAAAAAGATTTAAATGCTTTTATGAATCTTACCATACGCTTTCCAAAAAAATGACATATTTAAAAGTTGTGTCCAATGTTTGTGTGTTTGTTTTTCCATAACTCTTTGCTAGTACTGATCATTATCCCCTTTGAAAAATAATTTAATAATTGTACAGTGGTATTTAATTTTATGTGTTTTTTGATTATCAAGAAGCTCAACATTTTCTCTCATTCGAACTATTTATATCCTTTGCTTGTTTACCCATTAGGCATTTACTTTATTCTTGGAAACAGTAAAGCATATGAAAAGTTCTACTATGTCATATTTAACAAAATCATCCTTCTTTGAAAAACAGGCTTATATTTTATTGTGGTATGTATCTATATTAATCAATTTTTCTTATTGTAGACCATTCAGCAAGGATTTTGTATCCAAGGCCCAAAAGTTTGTTACCGAAGATGATGAATGCTGACATGGATGGTATGTTCTTCATTTTCTTTTTCGTATGTTCCTGGTTTTGTAGATGCTTTTGCTTTATTAAGCAATGGAAAGGGCAGAGAAACAATATTTAGAAGGCTTTGATCTTGGCTAATTTACTTACTTATATCTCATCTAGTTTTAGAAAGGACCAACCAAAGCAGCCTCCATTCTTTAACTATGAGAGGTTGGCAAGTTATTTTTATCTTTTTTACCTTCATGTTCTTATCTGCAATTTGGGGGTACAACGTTTTATTCCACAGGGCCTGTGTATAAGTCAAGTAAGAATGAATATAAAACATTTTGCAGATTTTTAAGTGCTACACTACTCAAATAATACCTAATGTCAATTAATAGTAAATTTGAACCTTTATATTACAGCAGTTGATGCTGAAAATCAGGTGGAACTGGAGGAAAAAACAAGACTTATTAATCAAGTGTTGGAACTTCAACACACACTTGAAGGTTAGCTTGCATTTTATAGTTTATTTGAATGACATCCAATTAATTGAAATTGTAAGCATTTATATTGCTAAATTTTGTTTGTTAGGATGTATAACTTTTAAAAGAATGAGCTTCAAAGTTAATTTCAATATATATGTTTTTTTGTTTCTCTTCCTGGTTTGGTAGTTTAGCAGATACACTTCAGTCAAGTCAAATAGTGTTCTTATGCTTCCTTCTTTAAAGCCTAACATAATGCTGGCTAGTAGGAGACTCCCTTTTAAGTCCCCACCATGTGTTATTAAGTCCACTTTATTATAGCTTATTTTAAGGTACAAACAGTGTATTAGCCTTGGAGATTTAAAAGGAATTCATCTGAATTTTTTCATTTTCTAAGTCTTGCATAAAATTAATACTAACAGTGAAACATCTTTTGAGTTTTAATGAAATTGAAAGGTTGTGTTTTTGGTGCCACAGTGAACAGATCATGTCACTCAGAACCTGCCACTGACTTGCCATTTTACAGCATTAATAAAAGTCATCTGTGACTTCCCTATTAGCTTT
>NW_016107319.1:5793108-5814360 GCF_001604975.1 Cebus imitator
TTTTCTCTTTTTTAAGATGGAGTTTCACTCCTGTTGCCTAAGCTGGAGTGCAGTGGCATGATCTCAGCTCCCTGCAACCTCCACCTCCCAGGTTCAAGTGATTCTCCTGTCTCAGCCTCCCGAGTACCTCAGATTATAGGTGCCTGCCACCACGCCCAGCTGATTTTTGTATTTTCAGTAGGGCCAGGGTTTCACTACGTTTGCCAGGCTGGTCTTGAACTCCTGACTTCAGGTGATCTGCCTGCTTTTGCTTCCCCAAGTGCTGGGATTACAGGTGTGAGCCACAATGCCTGGCCCCTATTATAAGCTGAGTCATGTCACACACATTGCCTCATGCATTCCACCTCAGACTCACCTCCTTGCTGTTCTTTCAACATGCCAATATGCCTCTTAGCAGTTGCTGTTCCCTTCTGTTTGAATCCTCTTCCCTTAGTTATATATCTTTATGGCTTATTCCCTTACTTCCATTAAGTCTCTGGTCACATTCCCATAATCAAAATAACCAACCCTGAAAAGAGCAACCTTCCTTCTGCTTCGTTATAACCCTTACCCTTCTTGCTTTCTCACCAGACCAGCTCATCACTGTGTGACATCCTGTATATTTACTTATTTAATGCTTGCTTCTGATCCCTCTCACCCCCCATTAATGCACATGTACACTTGTTTTGTTTACTATTGCTTCTAGAACAATGTCCGGCTCCTACAATGCACCAAATACATATATGTTAAATAAATGAATGGAATTAACTTCTTTCTTTTGAGTTGGAGTCTTGTATTATCTCCCAGGCTGGAGTGCAGTGGTGGCATCTCAGCTCACTGCAAACTTCGCCTCTTGGGTTCAAGCAATTCTCCTGCCCCAGCATCCTGAGTAGCTGGGATTATAGGCACCTGCCACCACACCCAGCTAATTTTTTGTATTTTTAGTAGAGACGGGTTTCACTATGTTGGCCAGGCTGGTCTTGAATTCGCGACCTCATGATCCGCCCGCCTCGGCCTCTCAAAGTGCTGGGATTACAGGCATGAGCCGCCCTGCCCAGCTGGAATTAACTTCTTATGTGATCATTAGGAACTGCATATGTTGAATTTCTTGATAATGTTACAATACAAATGATCAGTTGCTTGGAAACTGACTGCCTGTATCCAGTATATGAATTCAACTGTGTTAACTTAAAGTATATCTTAAACATTTCTAGTAAAGATGTTATAATTTTATGTTAAGACATGAACCAGAATTCAAATTTTAAAAACAGTCTTTTTTTAAAAATTACTTTAAAGTTAACTATTCAGTGTTAATGCTGTTTACAAAGAATAACATTTAGTCTAATGTGAAGTATCTTTTTAGGAATTTGTCTACTAATTTGCACCCAGTTTACTTTGTTTACCTTGCTGTCTCTAAAAAATGAATTCTTAAAATTTAAGGATTATGTTATCTCTTTTAGGAATGAATCTTAAGAATTTTGAAATATGGAATCATTGTTATCGTTTTATTGATAATGGACATGTTTATTTTTTATATAGATCTGTCTGCAAGAGTAGATGCAGTTAAGGAAGAAAACCTGAAGCTAAAATCAGAAAACCAAGTTCTTGGACAATATATAGAAAACCTCATGTCAGCTTCTAGTGTTTTTCAAACAACTGACACAAAAAGCAAAAGAAAGTAAGGGATTGACACCCTTCTGTTTTATGGAATTGCTGCTGATTATTTTTTCTTTAAAACTTGGATAGATTCCAAAAGTTACAGTACCTTTGTTTGTGGCTTCATTGAATATTTATGAAGATAATGTCAGATGTAGACAAAAGTAACACAATAACAGGAGACTTCCATAAGTTTGTGTATTATGTTAGTCTATGAAAACGTGCAAATGTATTGTAGAGACTTTATAATTAGAATTGCATATATTTATGAAACTTAAAGATGAATGTTTTATCGAATTTGTAGGTTCAGCAGTCTTTTATTATAGGATTAGTAAGATATACAAGAAAATAACCACCATGTTGTGATAAAGTGACCAAAATCATGTACTGAATGCACAGCTTTATGTACCCTGTCCACCATCTTGTGCCTCTTCTCCATTTGCCTCTTCCTTCCTATTTCCCTTCCCTTAAGGAAAAAAACTGGTTTCACATTTGTAAAAGTAATTTTAATAGTTAATCATCTCTGAGAGTAACCTGTATTTTAATTGTTGGAACTTAACCAAAATAAGATCCTGTCACAGCTAGGGCTTGTTATTTGTGATATTTAATATTAAGATAGGAATGCTGGTTTCTCTTTAATAAATTGGAAATAGATGGAGGCTAAAAATGAAGGTTTTTCTTTGAAACTGAATTAACTTGGGAGTATTTGTTGTTAATAACTTCTTTTTGCACAAAGTAACTCATTATCTGAAAATATATAATTTCTGGTTATGTGTGTGTTTAAAATAGAAAATTTAGAGGAAAAATAGAAATAGGGTGGAGAAGTACTTGGTAAACAGTAGTAACCAACTCCAGATATTTTCACTCCAGATTTGTGTTTTCTCTGGCACAGACTAGATCTTTTGGGAAATATGTATGAAAGTAGATTAAGTTTGACTACCCTTATGTAAGCCACATCTGGATGAGAACAGTTACAGTTTGGTTTCTAAGTTTATTCGTACCCAGCAGATCAACTTTTGCAAAATTCCTTAACAGTGTATTAGTATTAGAATAGTGAATAAAATGGGAGAGTTTTACATGTATTCTTATCTTGCTCAGTATTTTATCTCACTTGTTCTAGAATTTTCTGTAAACTCTGCTACTTGAAGAGTTTTAGTCATCCTTTAACAGCTTTTCAAAATTCAGTTTGTAGGTTCCATTTGGTAAGGAAATCAATATTGGAAGTAATGCTAAAATCTTAAAATAGGAAAAGAGATCCACTAATATAGCTTGTGGTTATTAGATTTGGGCTACTTTTAATCATGGAATAATCTTATGTATTGGTGTAAAAGCTGATGAATGACTTTAGCTGTATGAATATATAATAGTCAAAGTGCAAACATTTTGCATCCCTTTTGTGACCTAATTTACAGACATTTAAATTGTGTTGCCGTTCTGCTTTGCCGTTTAATAAAAAGCTGTTTCAGAGGTTGTGTGTGTTTTGATATAGTTGCATAAGTAAATGGGGTATTTAGGTATAGTGGTGTATCCAGGGTTGTTCAATGCCACAGAATAGTGTATCTTATTTAAGTACCCAGTTACTGATTATTTAGGGGAATATTTTTATTAATACAGCTATAACTGGTTATCAATATATGTATCACAGGATATTATACATTAGCTTAAAAAAAAAAGCAAAGCACTCAAAGGATCCAAGATCTTCAGGGAAAAGTAAGTTGTATTTTTTACAGTAGGCTAAGCTACTTTAGCAGGAGACCTAGTGATAATATAAATACAGAAGTTTCTCTCCCAACCAGTGGTTCCAAGGTCAGCATTGCATGCTAGCAGCCTTTGTTACACAGTTATTAAGGGACTTTGGTAGAGGATGGTGCTGCCATTTTAAATCATGCCTTTCAAGTCACTCTAGTTATTACCATTCTAATTTGCAGAAAAAATGTGGAAGTGCACATATGCAAGGTTTTATGGGCTGCACCTGGAAATGGCTCTTATGTCTTCTCATATTTCAGTGATGTGGAGACTTAGTTACATCTAGATATAAGAGGAGCTGAGAAATGTAGTCCCTAGTTGGGAAGCCATATTCCAGCTATAAATACAAGGTTGCTGGCCACTAGCAGCCTCAGCCAAGCTATTCTTGTGCTACTATCTTCCCTTACATAGAACATAATTCCTCTTCATCCAGTTACTGATTCAGCTCACAATCTAGGATCTTTATTAAAGGTCCATCCATTTAGATGTGGTTTCTAATAGTCTGACAACCTCTAAACTGATAAGCAGATTATTTGTTCTCACCCTCGCCACTGCCCATTTGTAATATTGTAGTGGGGACAGGATGGCCAAATAAAAAGTCTCAATTTGGAAAATGGAATAAAGGGAAACATGCAAAAATTGTGCAGTGCTCCCTGGAGATGTATGAAGATTTTGTCCCTAGTGGAGAAGTTCCTTGATTAGACTTGATTATGATCCTTATCTCTGCAGGAGACACCCTTGTATTCATTGAACTCTATGGTTTCCCCTCTGGAAAGTTATTCCTTATCCATTTTCTCCCATGGCTACCTTGGAAATAGAGGTTGGGTGTTCACTCCATGAGAATTGTGAAGACAGTCCACTTCCTGCTGGTGTGAACTTGGGCCTATCATTTTAAGGCCAAGCTCATTTTCTTTGGAAAATAATTCTTCCAAAAACTCAAGCCTTTTTATCAATATGCTTCTGATTCCATATACCAAAGAACCACAGCCAAGCTGTTGACCAAATTCTCAAAGTATGCATTATTTTTTCCTCTCTTTAATGGAGTCTATCTTGAGATCAACTGAAAATAAGATTGCACTGGGAATGTTACATGCAGATTATCACTGCAAAGCTGGGTTCCTTTGTTTGACTTAACAATTGGTAGAAGAGTCTTCATGGGCTTCCCCCCAATCTCCTACACCTCAAAATAATTTTGAACCTTTGCTGGTATTCAGACTTTAGAAACAATTGGCTTAATTTTGTGAGGTTCCTTGTATCTGAACTTTGTCTATTCCCTTCCACCTCTGCTTGAAAATGTCAAGTTTTTTGACAGCTTGCTAAAAGCATCAAGGAATAGCCAGTTAATTTAACATTCTGGCTTTTTCCAACTAGAGCTATCAGCTTAGTAGGTGCCAAAATATATCCCGACCTGGTTGTCATGATAATGGTAAGCTAATGCTATATACTTAGTTTTTGCTATGCAATACTTCAGGGCAATTCCTACATTAGGTGGTAAACAGTGTGCACAGGGACTGTGTCCAGCTTCTGGAAAAGACTCTCCTTGACCAAATTTTAGAGAGGCTCCTCTGAGCCCTCTTTTTGACTAGTCCATTTTTAGTAAAAATCCTGCTAAATCAGTTTAGAGAGAATCCCATCCTCAATAACTGATGATCACCAACCTGGCCTGTCTTTGGCAAAAATCACCTTACCTTTGATGTCTCCACTTAGCAGTTTTCTATCCACTGACCTCATCACTGCTCATTGACTATTAATCCTCAGCTGTCTTTGCTGTGTTAGTTGAGCCTGATGTATTTCCCTTATTGGGTGATGGTCTTAACACATGCAGTCCTGAATAAAGTCTTTACTGCTCAGAATGTCTTTTTCTTTAACAATTCCTAGATTACATGCTGTTAGAATGATGTTTGGCAGGGAAAAAATCAGCATACTCCTTGTCAGGGACTGAATGTGTCCTCCCAAAATTCTTAGGTTGAAATCCTAACCCCAATGTGATGCTTTTAGGAGGTGGGACCTTTGGGAGATAATTAGGTAATGAGGGGGAAGCCCTCCTGAATGGGATTAGTGCCCTTATGGAAAGAGACCCTGGAGAGCTCTTTTGTGCCACATAGAAGACAGCAGTCTGCATCCTGGCAGAGGGCCCTCAACACTGATCTCAGACTTCCAGCCTCCAAAACTGTGAGAGATAAATTTATTGTTTATAAGCCACCCAGTCTTATAATTTGTTATAGCATCCCCAAAACAGACGCACATTTTCCTCAGTATTCCCTAATAGGAATTCCCCCAATATTGACACTGCCATTCTATCCAGAATGTGTCCTCTTTATATTCCCTTTGGACTCACAGCAGGTTACTACAAATCACAGTTCCTCGTCCGAAACTTGTAGGGCCAGATGTCTTAGAATTTGGAGATTTTCAGATTTTTATAAAATATTAGGACTCACGACATCAAAATGGGGATGGGGACAACACCTATAATCAAGTATATTAATATTTCTGCAGAATGAGAGTATTAAAGTAGGATAAAGAGACTATATAAAACCTTGTGGGAGAAGTCAGACTCAGCTACCAAGTGAATTTTCTTGCCAAAATGCTGGGAAAAAACTTTTACTTTTCAGATTTTTGGTTTTTGGAATTCTAACAACAAAACCTTTTGTAGAAAAGTAACTGAATGTATGCATTTAGTTCCAACCAGTTAATGTCGCATCTCTATACCTGTCACTTTTCCCTGTGATCTAGTCCCTTTTATAAAGAAAAATGATAGTTGAATTATAGAATCTAAAATTAATTTCATGGTCCAAAGAAAAGCAAAATTGATTTAACTTTAGAATGTAAAGCCGTTCTTTACTTTGCCCCATAAAAATTTTGTTTTTCCCTGAACACTTTGTGGTAGTTGTCATCATATACATCTTCAATGTGCATGTAACCAAAATTACTACCAGTGAACACCAGAGTTTAGTTGTTAAACCCACTTGTAAATCATGAAAGAACAGATAATATGAATATATGAAAGGTTAAGAATTGGAAGAGAGAATGACTTAATTTCCTATTTCTTAATTTCTTATCAGAAAACTAGCTGCAGTTTATTTCACTGAAATCAGAGATGAATGATATTTAAAAGACAAATTTACAAGGCTAGGTGTGGTGGCTCATGCGTGTAATGCCCAGCTCTTTGGGACACAAAAGTAGGATTCCTTAAGCCTAGGATCTCGAGACCAGCCTGAACAACATAATGAAACCATGTCTCTACAAAAAAAAAAAAATTGAAAAATTAGCTGGGCATGGTGGCTGACATCGGAGGATTAAGCCCAGGAGTTCAAAGCTGCAGTGAGTTCTGATGGTGCCACAGCACTCTAGCCAGAGTGACAGAGTGAGACTCTGTCTCCTCAAAAGAACAAAAACAAAAAAAGGAGCATTTGCTAAAACAAGGACTTTATGTTGGCCATTGGCCTGTGGACCTATGAAGGGGTGGGTTGAGATACAACAGAAGCTAAAGTTATACATTCATTGTAATCAATTTCATAATGTATTTATCTTGTTTTAAAATATATACATTATAGATGGTTTCTCAAGTGTCATTAAAATTTGGGAATACCCCCAGATTTTACCAAAAAAGTATTCATTTAACAAACACAAAATATGTGATAACTATGTTAGGTGGTAAAAGCTCATTTTTCCAGTTATCCTGTTGCCCATCTTCCTAAAACTACCCTACTCTTCCATACATTCTCTCTCCCATCATCTTGCTTCATATCTGATCTTTCAGATTAGGGATAATATTATTTCCTAAATTCAACTGTCATACTTTGGAAATACATGGGAGTTATATACTTTTGGGGAGAAGAAATTATTGAAATTTATGCAGAAATTCTTTTATGTTTTAAGAAATCACTTATATAAAAGATTTAGTTATCTTACTTTAGCCATCTTACATTTAATCTTTAAATCCTGCTAAAGTTAAAACATATAGCCACAATTGAGAACAAAAAAACTGTTCACAGATTCCTAGAGTGTAATGTATTTATGTTTTAACCATTCTGAATGGTTTCTACTGAATACAAAACCATTTTGGACTAGAATTCTAAAATTTTAAGATACATCAAATTCATTTCTAGTGGTTCATTTTAACATGGAAGCAGTTCCATCATGTTTCTCCTTCAAAGGTGGACTGATACTGCAAAAACACTAATTCTAGAAACATGATGTTTTGCTGGAGAAATGATTAATAGAAGCAAGACTATCAGGAAAAAATATTCCAGAAGGGAGACATTATAGTGATCAAGTTAAAAAGCCTCTAAAAAGGCAAACTAAAATAAAAGCAAAATATACTTATTTCTCTCCTTTATGGATAAAATGTAGGCCATTTTAAACAATAAAGTCAGATTATAGAGTAAAAGGAAAAAGCCATTTGATTATTAAGAAAGATTATGTCTACCGCATGGATCTAGTACAGGTTATACATTAGAGTTTTAGTTTTGGTCAAACTTATCAGCTACGGTACATCCACAAAGGGGTATGTGCACAGGAATTAGCAGTGACTTGGCAAAACCAGTTGCTCAGATTTTACCACTGCAAGTTCATGGAGTTTTACCAAACAAATGAATCTGCAACCAAGAAAGTTAAAAAAAAAAAAAGAAAAACTTTAAACAATCTTTAGAAAAAATGTTCACATACAAGACACTTTCCAGGCAAGAAAGTTTTCATTAAATTAAAAAAGGTTCTCATCTAGGATTATTCAATATGTTTAGTACATTTGGACACCCCAAATGCAAAGCAAGCTAGAGAGGAAGAATGTGTTCAGTTTGTATACAAAGTATGGCTAAATACTGTGTATTAAGATTTTCTACCACCAATTTATAGAAGTTCAGAGCATAGCAATGGAGTAAATAACTTATTTTGTTTTTCAATTCACTCTTTGAAATAAGGAGTGAATAGTATTAGTGGCTATGTTTGGCTTCCTTCAGTAAAAGCAGAGGCTAGAGACTTACTTTCCTTATTCATAAGTTCTAAGTTTACTCATTGGGGAAGGAGTTGTATGGGAACCTAGAATAGTTGAGGGCTTGCCGAAGGATGGGATTTGTGTACATCCATGAAGGAATCCAAAATCTTACCTAACGTGGAAAGTTCTCTAGATACTTAATATGCAAGGAGTTCTGTGGTCTCAAAGATTTAGATCCTCTTCCAAAGAGTCTAAACCTGTTACCCAAACATAAGAATTTCATAAATAAAATACTTTAAATGGAACAACACAGCTCCATTATAATGTAGTCCAGTGACATGGTACCTGCTTTAAAAAGAAGAGCAACAGTAATAGTTGTTCCTATCCTCCGCAGTGGCAGCTTTGAAGCTACTTATAGATGAGATGACAGACTTAAAATAGATTTAAATTTGTCAGGATAAAAAGCATTCCAACCCCACTGGAAATAAGTAAAGAAAATACAAAAGCATGATGAAATTGACATCAGTCATTAGAATTGCTTAGTATAAGGAAAATTATATAAATCCTCCTCAATAATAACCTGTTAAATAGGGTATTAAGGATGAAAAAATATTTAAATTTTATTTTCAATAGCAATGTGTGTATAAGAAATTTTGAGAATGGGGTAAACCACTCTGGCATAAAGCAACTTTAAAAACTTGAAAAAGATCTGTACATCATTTTGTTTTGATAAAACCCATTATCTTTGTATTCAAATGTGAAATATGCTGCAATATAATCCGGTGATTCTACAAACAAGGCACCTCTTTAAAGGAATCTATAATTTAAGTGAACAACTGACCATAACTATAATTTGACACAAACTAGGTAAATGTGGGTCACATACAACACTTTCAATTGTTGATAGAATCAAACAACTGTACAGAAACTTTATTGCATTTAGCTCTGTACAACAGAACACATGCTCATTTTTACTATAGAACTACCAGTTACATTGTTGTATAGCCATTTAATTGGAAATTCCAGTAACTGATTTTTTCAATAGCAGTGAAGCTGCTACATATTATTTTGTTCTGTACAAACCAAAACTATCTTAGAACAACTAAAACTGTGTAAACTTGTAATGGTATTAATATCTTAGATCCAATATGTAATGAGCCACTTTTGTTTTAAATTCAAAGACCAGGTAACTTCAGAGTTGCCTTTTCCACTGAAATGAAGGACTAAAATAAACGTCTGAAAGAATAATGTTGCTAGATATTAGAAACAGGATGTGCAGATTGATTCAAGTTCAGGGCTGGCATGCTGATTTTAGAATGCCAAATATCTCTCAGGAATTAAAAATACTTGAATCTAATTTAGTCCTTTCGTACTCTTCTTTTGCGTACTGACTTTATTGGCCCATCTCCAGATCCTGTGCTCTCATCTGCTTCTTTCATCTAGAAAAAATAATTATGAAAATGTTTCTTTTAGTGTAACATGTAACTAGTAGATAGTAGTAAGCAATATATTTATTATTCTCTAAAATATATGTGCTACCCATCAAGTGCTATCATGAAGGTATTATATAAAATAAAGTCGTAGCTATTTCTCAGGGTTATACAAAAGTTGACGTATTCTAGCTGACACATACACATAAGAAGATGGAAAGACTGAAAGATGGAATTAAGGTATTTTTGAAGGTATACAAAATGTTTTGTAAAGCAAATGTAAATAGAATACACGTTCAAGTAAATGACTGCAGGTATTATTTTAAGAAAGTCACAGAAGACACAATGATTATTTAAAACTCTGCTCTGGAAGAAATTCTTTTCACTTAGCTCTCCCTAAATATGGATATTCATACTAGATAATGTTCTCCAAAGTCTCTTTAAAAACTCAGAGGGCAGTAAGACCAGAAACCAGTATGTGTACTAGGTAAACATTAAGAGACACTTAAACAACAATAACTCTGAATTTATTTGGAGGGTTTCTTTAAATAGATAAACTACAAAATTTATTTCATCACATGCAAAAACGGGCAGAACTGTACTTTTACCCCACCTAAGTAGTTAGAATGTAATATGTTAGGATGGTGACTCAGTGGGGTAAGGCTATGCAATTCTTTAAGGGCCGAGAAAACAGGTTTTTGGTTTATGCTGGGTTAAAAAAAAAAAAAGGAAAAAGAAAGCCCTGGCTCTAATTATACTCTGGATTTCTCATTCCATAATAACTTACAAAAAAAAAAAAAAAAGCACTGTGCAAAGTTCCATTTTATATCAGGACACAAAAAGAGGTACTAATCGTTAGGGGGGGAAAAAGTTAATTAAAGATTTGAGAAAAGTACCCTATCAGGCAGATAGTACTAAACTACCCAGTGAATGAAATATTTCAAAATGTGGCAGCAAAATGTTGAGACAATAAGGATGTTTTACAACAGGTATAAAAATTATAATAATGACAATTATCTTTTAAATATTCAAACAATATTTATTATGCTTTTCAATAGAATTTCAATGAGAAAATTATAATTTTGGATTGATGTATTCTATCTTTATATTTTGTAAGTCATAGACTTGCTCTATACTGTTTTACTAGGTATTGAGACAATATAAACTATAGTATTTTAAATTTCTTCCTTATGAATATGTTTTAAAAACAATATAGAAGCTCTTATAAAAGCTGAGAGAAACATGGCAAAATTTTTCTCATAAACCAGATTGCTGCTTTTATTGAAAGAACTTTTTATGGATAACAACTATACATAGAAACCAGTTTACTTTCAGTTAAAGTGTTGCTTACCTCATCCTCTGATCCAGACTTATTTGATTTCTTAAGTTCTTCTTGCCCTTCTATGATTTCGATTTCTTCTTCACTCTTTTCCTCAGGTTCATCTTCCTCTTCTAGAATACAGATTTTATTAAACGCAAAGTCTCAGTAAATTAGAATTCTGCTGCTGAAAACTATTAAATACAATAAAGAGGATTTATTTAAATTCCAAGACTTATTCCAAGATTTAGAAGAAACTCCTTCCATTCAAAATTAAAAATTATAAATACTCATTACAGTATATCATATTTTACAAATGAATCATCATATCTGAGTTGGGGGACAGGTTTAAAAAAATTCTTAAGATTCAGTCTGTATGTAATATGAAAACCAAAAACTAATAATCTTTCCTGTGTTCTTGTCTTGGGAAATACTTCCTCTACTTTTTGGTGATCTTTTATTCGTTAATATGCTATTTATTTATGTTTGTTCTCTGTGGACATTATCATGCATTTTTTCAGTTATTGACCCTCCTCAGGATTCCACTTAGCAGAACCTCTAACTTTTGTCATCATCGTTACCAAAAGATATTAAGAATGTCCTAGGAGCCATATAAAGTTAAAACCCCTACCCCACCAAGAATGGGCTTTGGGGAAAAGAAAGGTGAAAAATCAACTCTACTTCTTCCATGTAGTTCTCCATCCACAGTATGGGACTGCGTATATAGGTAAAAGTACCTTTATACAAGCAAGCCCTTCTGATACTCAAATGCCCTCAAAATAAGGTTGATCCAGACATCGATATCACTCACTTCATCAAGTGAGTGAAAAATAGTGCTTCAGTATATTTGGCTTGTGACACCAGGAAAATCAATAGTTTTATTTCTACCTCATGTAGGGAGGTCTCAATGGAGAGCCACCAAAGGGTGACTTCAGTTCTAACATCTTCAAGAGTTTAATATTGTGTGGGAGGGGGATATAGGTTCAGCAATTCTTTTAGAAAATTAATTAAATTATTTTTCTATATGATAAGCATCTGATTAACAATAGCCATTGGAAGACTTGGTGTTGATTTTGTTGCTGCAATCACCTGCTTTATATCTATTCCTTTTCTATAGAGGCCATGATATATACCCTCCATCATTCTCCTTCTCATCTTCTACATTCCCAGATGCAGGAAATATCCTTGCAAAAAGCTACGGCCTATGGGATTCATAACTGCTAGGCTCTGAAGCAACTGAACACTATTTAAATCTCCTTCTTCCTAAAACACAAAAACTATAAACAGGGTGGCTGCTGAGAAGACTATTACTTCCCTTTGCCATAGTCACATATTCTTGGAAGAGTCAGATGTATAAACTTGATAATAAACAAGTGCAACAGCTAGTTATTTCAAGGTAATATACTGTTTTTATGAGCTTTATCCAGGGTCTCCATTACAAATCATTACCATTGTCTTACCTTTTTCAAGCATTTCACCATCACTTTGCTTTCTTTCCTCTTCCAGGTCTATTGGTTTTTCCAGGGCGGCTTTCTCTTCCTTTACTTCTTGCTCTAGTATTCCCTTTGTTTGTGGTATATATATGTCGGGTTTTTTATACTCTGTATCTTTATATTTCTTCTGTGGTAGTTTAACATAAGTTATTTTTACTAAAGGCAGAGCACTGTTTTGAAAAACTTTTTTTGCAATAATTGATAACATACATAATGAACTATCAGTAAAACTTATGAAACATTTATTACTTTTAAGAATCATTTGCTCAATATATATAGAACTATTAATAAGAAATTTGGGGGAAAGAAGTTGAAGGAAATCTATTTTCTTTACCTTTACTTTTCTTGGCCAACAAAATGAAGTAATTAATGCTATTGGCACTCCTCCTGTCACGAGATAAATCAACCAAAGCCATGGGTGCCCTTCAGCAGCTGCGATTAACTGTTTTAAAACACCAGGCTGTAGACGAGATAAGCATAAAAATGCAATTCAAATTTTACAGGACATTACTGGGTAAGACAAGATACAAAGAATTTATTTACTCGGGCATTTTATATTAAGGAGTGATGAACTTGTAAGTAAAAGTTTCATTTTCCCACCTTATACTTTGTAAAGTCTAATTTAATTATTAGCATGCATCAGTGAGTGAGACTTTGTAGCAAAAATACGTTATGACAAAAATGGAAACTTCTAACACACTGGCAAGAAATATGGTAATTTTCCTTTTTGGTAAATTTCAGAATAGAACTATCTTTTATGGACGTATTACCTGGTTCATTTGAAGTGATCATTCATTCTGTACTTTTAAAGAATTTACTAAAAATCATACCTCAGAATTGTTTGTTTTTATATAAACATATTTCCTACACAAGACCCTCAATAAGCATATTATTTCTCTTATTAAAATAAAATAAAAAGCATTAAATGTTTTAGTTACAAGAGGTTCAAAAGGAGAATCCTTCTTTACCTACTCTTGATGGTTTTTTGCTAGTGACCAAAGCAACTAAATGTAAGATATGAATTTTTCTTTATAGCAACTGAATTTAAAGATACATTTCTAAGATGCATTGTGTTGAAATATTTAATTTAACCTTTTCTAAACAGTGTTAAGATGTGGGGAAAAAAACTGGAACAGAATTTAATAATGTTAAACTATAAATTCTTTGTACATTCTTCTAAGTAAAAAATAGTTAAAATGAATAAATAGTAATATTTAGATTACCATTAGGCCTTGAATTGGCAAGATGACAAAGATATTAAGTAGTCTTCTTCTACAAATAGTAAATAAGCCTTAAATCCCATTAGAGCTATTATAATTTAATGAATAAAATGAGGACTTACATATGCATATATAGTTATGTAGTTTGCAATGAAGCAACATAAAAAGCAAAATATTCTGTCTACATAAACTTATTCAAATACATTTCCTAAGCATTTAATAATTATTGCACATTTATTTACCTTTAAAAGAGCCATCTGAATAACCTATAACCAAGACCAAGTCTTATTATTATTATTCATAGTTATATCACTACTGCAATTGGTCAATACCATACCTCATTAGCATTTGCTATCATTATTTTCCATCTCCAACCATCTGCAGCCCAGTGATCTGCTACTTCCTTTTCTGAACAGATAATAAAATTATCAAAGTAGATATCAGAGGTCATGGACCAAAGCTCTAAACCAAGAGCACTGAAGGAAGTCAGAAGAAATGGATGATCATCTTCAAAATAATCTGGATTAGGAATTTTTCGAGGACTCCAGATTCCCTAGAAGAAAAAGTAATTGAATAGGTTTTCAAATAAAATAACTTCATTATAAATGCTGCTTAGTAAGTATCTGCTGTTGAATGAAATTAGCAATGCTAACTGGGAAGAAGAAAACTTTAACTGACATTAATTCATTAGTAATATACTGGAAATAAAATCTTGTTTCTTTTTGCTCTATACACAATGTTCTCTGTGAGTGATACTTTAAATTCTACAAAAAAGGAAAAGGGAAAATCCAACATACACAGAAACATAAGTAAATTTCACAATTTATCTATTTTAGATAATTTTCTTAGATTTAGTAAAGTTATTCAATGCAAGGTGTTCAATTTGTCCAAATCAGAAAGATCACTGTATAGCAAAAATGGGGCCACTCAATTTAACATATACCCATGACAGGTATCATTAATCAGGTATGGTTGAATCTCAGCACAACTACTCAACATAAAACTCCCATTAGATCCTAATTGATTAAACTGTCAATTAAATCAAATATATCTGAAAATATCATTGCTCACTGACTCACTCCACCATCACATGTATGTATTCATGGCCAGGCACTATGCTAGATGATGGAGACCTACATGGTTCCTGTATTATGGAGTTTGAAGTCTAATAAAAGAGACAGACATTAAATAAAAAAATTTACCAAAAGAAACATTTTGTGTTAAATGCTTTTAATAAAAGCTACAGTGAGTACTTAGAATATGAAACTGCATATATATGTTAGAATGTGTCCATAAATAATTACAAAGATAAAACTAGAGGGCTAAGTGGATAACATAGAAATCTTTAATATAAAAAGCTAGGTACACTCAAAAGATGTCTGAGATCAGAAAAAAATCAAGGCCAGGCTTGTTGACTCACTCCTGTAATCCCAGCACTTTGGGAGGCTGAGGCAGGTGGATCATGAGGTCAGGAGTTTGAGACCAGCCTGGCCAAGTTAGTGAAATCCTGTCTCCACTAAAAATACAAACTTTAGCTAGGCATGCTGGTGCACACCTGTAATCCCAGCTAGCAGGGAGACTGAGGCAGGAAAACTGCTTGAACCAGGAAGGTGGAGATTGCAGTGAGCCGAGATCGTGCCACTGCACACCAGCCTTTGTGACAGAGGAAGACTCTCAGGAAAAAAAAAAAAATCAGAATTTTAATAATACTAAAGGATAAGTATATTAATTAAGCAAGGCATTACTTACTAAAATGTACAGTGTGAGTCTATTTGATCAGAATTCAATTCTTATATTTACTTCTAAAATAGAACTTTATTTCAAAGTGAGCATCAATTGATAATTAGGGAAGAATATAGTATGAAGTGATTTATCTTCAGTTTTTAATTTTTTCCCCAGAAAATTAAATAAATGATGCTCTATTTTTAAAGTACAAATTAGTTGGAGTATATTTTCTTTGATATGTTAAAATTACAAGTGAAACTTCTGAAAGATAACATAATTAATTAGATATATAAACAGAAAAGATCACAACATTTTTAACGTCACTAAAAAATTGGAACAAGTGGTTGTTACCTGGTAGTTAGGATTATCGACCAGTGGAGGGCTCCATACTCCTTTGTATTTTGGGTTATCTATCATGGGAGGTTTCCACTCACCACACCCAATGTGACATGCTGGATTAAGAATCTGAGGTGCTTCCCATTCTCCATCCATGTCTTCATTCCTTAGGACATTAGAACAAGGCAAATACAGTTACCTCAAGTCTCAGATCAGTCATGTAAACTAGTAACAAAAATGCATGTAAGAAACATTTCAAATCAACATTTGAAGATGAAGAGTACTTACCAGTCATCAGGTTTTTCAGCATTAGGATCTGGGATAAATTTTGGTTCATCATCAAGCCAGCCAGCAGGTTTAACAACACTTAAATCTTCTATTTGGGCAGGTTCACTTTCATCCCTGTAAATACAACGTTTTATGTTAATTACTAATTATTCAAAAAGTTTAAAAATTCATATGTTACAACACTCAGAAAGTACCATAAAATTATTTCCCTTCCTTTTGTTTGTGTCTATTATTTGTTCTCATCTACCACCCACCTAAATCTTCTGCTAACTTCCCAATTTTCGGTACATATTCCCTGTTGTGCTCTATGCATACATGCACATGTATACATTCTTTTTTTAAAATACAAATGATAGCATTCTATACATAATGTATTAGACCTTGCTTTTGTCACTTAAAAACTCAAGTCATTCGTCAACAAATATA
Organism: Cebus imitator; assembly: GCF_001604975.1. NCBI lineage: Eukaryota > Metazoa > Chordata > Mammalia > Primates > Cebidae > Cebus > Cebus imitator. The sequence goes on from NW_016107319.1 coordinate 5,809,659, forward strand.
TATTGCATGCTTTCTATGTGTCAAGACTATTCTAGGAGCTTCATTATTTATATATAATGCTTCATTCTTAACAATTGCATAGTTTTCTACTTGAGAATATACCATAATTTATTTAGCTTATCTCCTTTTGGAGGACATTTAGTGTTTTCAAAATTTTACTATTATATTAATACAAACAATGCTACAGTGAATGTCCTAGAACATATGCAGTTTCTCACCTGTGAAAACATAATTGTAAGAGTACGTACATCTTAAATTTGATAGTAGCATCCACATTACTCTCTTTAATGGCTATACTACATTTCCACTCCTACCAGCAGTGTACAAAAGTACCTATTTTCTCCTGTCCTTGTGAAGAGTGTTACTAAACTTCTTGATTTTTGCCTATGTGATAGGTGAAAAATGGTGTCTCATTGTAGTTTGAATGTACATTTAGTAGCATAAGTGATACATAAAAATCATTTTCCTGATCTCATTACCTTTATATGATAAATTAGCTGCCAATTATATAATGGAAAATAATTTTTCCTGGTTCTTGTGTGTTTTTTTAAATAGTTTAGGGAGGTTGTTTTTTTGCAATATACAAATGATTTATTTTCATGTAGTTGAACTTATTTTTAAAGGATTCTTGGATTTTATGTCATATATGGAAAGATCTTCCCTATTCCGATATAATTTTTTAACACTCCTTATTTAATTCTAGTATTTTTATTTTAAAAATAACAGTAAATTCAAAAGTATATAAACATAAAGTACTAAACTACTAATAAAATTTTCATCATTACAGAAAGATAGAAATTTTAACCAAGAATCCACTTCATGATTTTCCAAATGAGTTACAAAATAAACAGAAATAATCAACTCTATAAATGTATAGACTTATGCTTGCCTGATATCAATGTCATCTTGAGTCTCTGAGTGTTCAGAGTAATCAGAAGTTAAAATTTAATAGAGCATTTCTTTTAGTACTTTGTAAAACAAATTTTAACACATTTCAACAATCAGAATGAAGCAATTATATGTGGTTTCTCTAATTTAAGGGCAAACGTATTCTTTATGGGTAAACAAATACGAAGCAATGTTAGAAAGCTCACATGGAAGGATACAGTTCTACCTTTTCTGACAGTATGAATGCATTCATGAAAATGATGCATTGATTGTGGCCTTTTATTAACTTTTTAAAAAACCAGACTGCTCTTCCTACCTTGTACGTGTTCTTTCCCTATTGTATTATTTGCTGGAAGACAAAGAAATTTTCACTACTAATCAATATCTCTCTTGGTCTATAAGAGTTACCAAGTTAATACTTTTGGCTTTCCAGGGAAAACATACTGTGTTTTGAATAGGTAGTAGCCCCAATGTTTACAACCAAACAAGAATTTAAAGAAACAGGAATAGGCACTTTCAAAATGAAGCACACAGAGAAAAACTGGTAAAAACAACGAACAAATTCTCAGCGAGACCATCTAAAGCAGTCCAACATATATTTAAGTAGAGATCCCCTGAAAAAGAGATAGTGAAGAACATATAAAAACTTTGAAGAAATAATCTCCAAATATTATCCAAACTTGATACAAATTATAAACCTACTTTCCAAGAAGCTCAAAGAACCTAAACAAGATAAACATGAAGAAATTTACATCAAGGCACGGCAAAATCAAACTGTTGAAATTGTTAATAATAAAATAATCTTAAAACCAAGCCAAGAACAAATTAGGTAGAAGAGAATAAAGTTGAGAATAAAAAGTGACTTCTCATGAGAAACAATGTAAGCTCTGAAAGAGAATAATTTTTGGAGGATATTTTCACTATTGGATTATAGGTTACTAGTTATTTTTCAATAGTTAAAGTAAAATAAATTTTCAGACAAATGAAAGTTGAGAGAATTCAGTGACAGCAGATATGCACTATGATAAGTTAAGGGAAGTTTTTCAGGCAAAAGAAAAATGGCAACATGTTTTGTGTCTACACAAAAGGAAAAAGAGTACCAGAAATGGCAAATATATGGGTAAATGAAAATACATTTTCCCTCATATGATTAAAAGACATCGAGTAAAATAAGAATTTTGTGTGGCCTTCACAATATATGTAACTAAATGTATGAAAACAGCATGAAGGATGCAAAGGGGAAATATAAGACTCTTATCAAGTTAAATCAGATGTGAAGTAGTATATTATTATTTGAGGTGGACTAAGATAAGTTAAAGATGTATATTGTGAACAGGAGCAAGAATAAAACAATAAACTAGGGAGGAAAAGCTAATATGCCAACAGAGAAGACAAAATGGAATACTAAAATAATAGAAAATAACTCGGTCAAAAACAAGTTGGAAAAAAAATTTTTATAAAGGACCACAGAATACATGGAACAAACAGAAAACAAGTAGTGAGGTGGTAGGCTTACATGTAACTACGTCAATGACTACATTAAACGTAGATGGTTTAAATACTCCAAAGACCCAAATATAATTTGTCTATAAGAAATCTACTTTAAAAATAAAGGCATGTATATGTTACAAGTAAACAATGGAAAATAGTATTCCATATAAACGTAATTTAAAAGAAAGCAGGAGTGCTGATTTAATATCAGACCAAGTGGACTTCAAGAGACTATTATAAAACACTGTGTTTATAAAGTTTACAATAATAAAAGGGTCAGTTCCTCAAGAGGTCTTGAAATACTGTGAATGCATCTACTAACATCTTCAAAACCCACAAAGCAAAACCTGACAGAACTGAAAGTAAATAAAGAAAAATCCACCATTATAAATGAAAACTCTAATACTCTTTTCTCAGACAACACTCTTCGACAAACAGGTTGAAAACCATTAAGGATAATAGAAACCTTGAACAACACTATCAACCAACTTGATACAATTGATATATATTTTTAAAAGTCTAAACTCATAAATAATATTTTCTGTATGATCACAATTTAATTAAATTGGGTGTCAAAGTAAAAATTATATTGGGAAAATTCATAAACAATTTACAATAAAGAAACACACTTAAAAAGCACATAGATCAAAGAAATCACATGGAAATTAGAAAACAGTCTGAACTGAATGCTATTATAAATGACATATTCGTGGAATGTAAAGAAATGCTTAGAGAAAATTTACAGGCACTGCTTTTGGAAAAGGAAAATTTCCTACCCTAATAAATTAGGAAAAAAAAGAAGCAAATTAAGTCCAAAGTAGGAAGGATGAAAATAATGAAGTAGAAAGAGAACAACAGAGGGGAAAAACCAGTAAAAAAGCTGATTCTTCAAAAAGTTATATAGAATTGATAAACCTCTAGCTATACATACCAAGAAAAAAACACAAATTACCAAATTAAGAATGAAAGCGAGGACATCAGATTATTACAGACATTAAACAGATGATAAGAGATGCTGAAACAATTAGGCATCTGTATTTTTTAAAATGTACAGTAGTCCCCTCCTTAACTGCTTTCTGCAGTTTCAGTTAAATGTGAATGTGATGTGAATTACCATCTCATGTCATCACAAGAAGGGTGAGTACAGTACAATAAGATGTTTTGAGAGAGAGAAAGACCATATTCCCATAATTCCTATTATAGTATACTGTTAAAATTGTTCTATTTTATTTTAGTTATTGTTAATCTATTATTGTGCCTAATTAAAAAACTGAACTTTATCTTAAGTATGTATGCCTACAAAAAAAAGTGGTATTTATTGGGTTCAGTACTATCCTTGATTTCAGGCATCCATTGGGGGGTCTTGGCCCATATTCCCCACAAATAAGAGAGAAGTACTGTATCTTGATTTATATTTCACACTATATAAAACAACTAACTCAGAACAGAGTTTTAATGAAAATTATTTGTTTAGAAGAAAAAAAGGAATACCATTGTGATCTTCATTTAGGCAAAATTTTTTTGGGTAAAACACAAAAGACATGAATTATCGAAGATGAATATTCACAAATTATACCTCATGAAAATTTAAAATTTCTATTAATAAAATTAAGGCAAGCTCCAGATTGGGAGGAGATATTTGTACATAATATATCTTATATTAATTGTCTATTTCTGCATAACGAATTGCTTCAATATTTAGGGGCTTAAAATAGTCACATCTCTTTTCGTGTAGTTTCTGTAGGTCAGGAATCTAAGCATAACTTAGTTAGGTCCTCTGGATTAGCCTCTTTGATGGGTTGCAATCAGAATGCTGATCAGGACTGCATTCCTCTCTGACTGAGGCGGGCAGCATCTGAAGTGGGTTTCCAATGATCCCTACCTCCTGGTAACTCACTCCCATACAAAATTCCCTCTTCTTGAGCATGGGCCTAATAACTTGCTATTAATGAGCAAAGATTTGCTACTGCTAAGACTAAGTTATAAAGACATGTATTAACTTCCTGGGGCTGCCACATATCTTGTAGTTGTAGAGGCTAGAAGCCCAAAATCACAGTTGTTGGCAGGACTATGCTCTCTCCAAAGGCTCGAGGGGAGGATCCTTCCTTGCTTCTTCCTAGCTTCTGGAAATCCTTGGCATTCCCTGGCTTGTGGGTACATGACACCAGTCTCTGCCTCTTTTGTCACATGGCTTTCTCCTTGTGTGTCTCTGTTCAAATTTTCCTTTTTTTTTTTTTTTTTTTGAGACGGAGTTTCACTCATGTTACCCAGGCTAGAGTGCAATGGCGCGATCTCGGCTCACCGCAACCTCCGCCTCCTGGGT
>NW_016107319.1:5814465-5828577 GCF_001604975.1 Cebus imitator
ACGGGGTTTCACCATGTTGACCAGGATGGTCTCGATCTCTTGACCTCGTGATCCACCCGCCTCGGCCTCCCAAAGTGCTGGGATTACAGGCTTGAGCCACCGCGCCCGGCCTCAAATTTTCCTCTTATAAGAACACTAGTCATATTGGATTGAGGGCCCACTGTAATCCAGTGTGACCTCCTCTTAACTTGACTACATCTGCAAAAACCTTATTTCTAAATAAGGTCACAATCACAGGTTTTGGGTAGACATGACCTTTTGTAGAACACCGTTAACCTAGTATAGATTGTGACTTTCCTCCTCTTTACATTCTCTTTCCCTCTTCCTTGTTTCATTGCTGAAGAGAGCTGTCATGTTGTGAGCTACCCTATGGAAAGGCCCACACTGCAAGGAACTCTGCAATGTGGGAAGACTCTGTCCAATCCCAGAAAGAATGTGAGGCCCACAGTCCATTCACAATTTAGTTTCCTGAATTGAATCCTGCCGAAAAACACCTAGTGAGACCGAAAGTGTGTCTACCCTAGTTGAGCCTTAAAATAACTGCAGCCCCTGCTGACACCTCAGTTGCAACCTGTGGGAGACCCAGAGCCAGACAGAGGACTCAGCTAAGTTGCACTCAGATTCCCAACTCATAGAAACTGTGAAATAATATTGTTTTAAGCCAGTATGTTTTGGGGTAATTTGTTACAGAGCAATAGATAATATGAAATCTATATCCAGAATATAAAGAACTTTCATAACTCAATAAAAAAACAATTTTAAAGTGAGCAAATCAAAAAGATGCTTCATCAATAAAATGATATGAATGGTAAGTGAATGAAAAGATGCTCAGTGTGATTAGTCATTAGGGAACTATAAACTAAAGCTACAATGTCACCACAAGCATTTAAAAACAGCCAAAGGAAAACAAACAAAAAACAAGAACAAAACCAGGTAATGTAAAATGTTCTAAATGTAGAACAACTGGAAGTCTTACACAATGCTGGTGGGAATGCAAAATGGTACAGCTCTTTGGAAAAGTTTGGCAGTTTCTCATGAATTTAAATATATATTTACTGTACAATCCAGCAATCCCACTCCTAAGTAGTTACCCCGAAAAAAAAAAAAACTTATTTCCACACAAAATCCTGTCCACAAATGTTTGTCACTGCTTTATTCTAATTTGCCACTAAAATTTCCATCAAATGTGAAAAAGAATACTATTCAGCAATAAAACTGACAACTAATACATGCAACACAACTGAATCACAAAAGCATTATTGTAAGTGAAAGAAACCAGCTATGAAAGCTATATATAGCTATATATACTGTATCATTCCATTGTATGTGCTATTATGGAAAAGATAAAACTACAGGGACACAAATCAGATCAGTTGTTGCCAAGGTTTAAAGGCAGAAAAGGGAAACAAGGACAAAAGGATATGAGAGTCCTTTTGGGAATAATGGAAATATTCTATGTCATGATTGTAGTTATGGTTACATCATTGTATATGCTTATTAAAACTCACAGAATGGTATATCTAAATGAATTTAACTATATGGAAACTATACCTCAATAAACAGGGCAGGAAAAAATAAAATTAGCACCAAGCAAATATAAAAAGCATAATATTTGATGACCAAATGGATTGTAAGGTCAGTCCAACATTAGAAAATCAGCCAATATAATTCACCATACTAAGAAAATAAAGGAGAAAATTCAAAGGGTCATCTCAATGGATGCACAAAAGGTACTTATACAATATTCAATCATAAAATAACTCTCAGTAAACTAAGAATAGAACTTTTATTGTTATCTATTGATTCATATTCATACCCTTGTATAGTCCCCTTTCAATTGTACCAGGATTGGTCTGTGTGACAAATGATACAACTCAAGTGATGGCATGGTATTTCTGAGATTAGGTTATACAAAACACCACTATTTCTGTGGTTGTACTGTCTCTCCTCCTCTTGGCTCACTCCCTCTGGGAGACACCATCTGCCATATCATGAAGAGACCTAAAGAAAGGCCCAAGTGAGGAAGAATGGAAACATCTTGACAATAGCAACTTGAGCCGGTTTGGAAGTGGATCCTCTAGTCCATGTCAAAAGCTATATATACTGTATCATATGAATGTATACCTTCATGTGACTTACTTCATATGACATATATATGAATGTATACCTTCATATGACTGAAACCTCACAGAGGGCCTGAGCCATAACCATTCAGCTAAGCCTCCCCCAGAATTCTCACTGTCAGAAGCCATGTGACATAATGTTTGTTGTTTTTTTTCCCCAGCTGCTATGTTTTGGGGTCATTTGTTACAAAGAAATAGATAATTAACATGTTGGACTAAACATAAAAAGATAATCTATTTGCCGAAACTGTAATTAAGAGTTACCCAATCAGCAGGAAAAAAAAGTCCTTAGCAATAAAGTTAACAAGATCTTTATGGAGAAATTAAAAAACATGTTTGAAGAACAAAGAATACCTCAGTAAATGGAGAGAGATACAGGTATCTCTCACCATCTGAACACAAGCTATGGAAACTCAGAAACTGAATACATTTCTTTTTAAGGAAAATATAATCCTGTAGAATGGAAACAACACAAATACTCAGCTAGTGAAAAATTTATGGTTAAGCACACTAGTATAAGAGAATCATATAGTTGTATAAGAGGTTGAGGATATGGCTATTTTAAAGCCAAGTAATCATTAACTAAAACAGAGTACAACAATATACAACAGTCAGACACATACAATAAAGATCAAACGAGGAATGAAAATTAAAGCACTAGTATTTTGGAATTATGAAATTTTTCTCCACAGCATTGAAAACAAAAATAAACATATATTAAAAATGCAACATAATTATCAATAGAAGTAAAAAATATTAACAGTCAGGGAAGTGTAAAATCCATTTTAGAAAACGTTACACCCAAAATAAAATAAGTAGTTCTGATGTTCAAAGGAATAAACTTCATTGGTTGTAAACTTCACTTATATGTTGTTTCATTACCTAGTTATGCCAAATAATACTTTGCTACTGAATTCCTTGCTTACCAGTCTTCTGGTTTGATGGCAGAAGGATCAGGAATTTTTGCTCTTTCATCCCATTCCTCAGGTTTTTTATCACTGGGATCTTCAATTTCTTTGGGGGGATTGATAGGAGGAACCACATCCTCTAAGAGGCTTCCTTTGTTTACAACTGTTTGATCAACTAACACCTCAAATGTGTCATCTGGATTCATCACTAAGGACCAATTTAAATATATTATAGTTATCGTTTTGATAGACATTTAAAAAAAATCTTTTAAATAATGCAACTATCCTGAAATTCATGTGTAAAGCTTCTATTCCCAACCAGAAATAGAGGAATAACCAATGTATTAAATCAAAATATTCCAAAATCACCAAATATATTTCCTAAATAAAGATAAAATTTTGTTTTCTACTGCATTTCTTTTAAAATGAAATGCTCCATTACTTCTCAAATAAAAAAGAATACCAAATAGCTCTGTTTTGGGACTCATAAACAGTCAACTTTACTCTTTTATAGTTATAGAATACAACCTAATCTTTTCCAGTATTAAATTTTTTTTTGATACAATCTTCAAGTGTTGCAAGCATAACACAAAAAACTTAAGTTTTTTTCCTGAACCATTCGAGAGGAAGTTACTGACTTCATACACATCACCCCTGAATATTTTAATGCCTATTTCTTACAAACAAGGATATTCTCTTATATAACCCCAATATAGGCACCGAAATCAGGAAATTAACATTGATATGTTACTTCCATTTCATAGAACTCTTTAAAGATAAGGTTCACTGGCATTCAAAGTCAATGACTTATATACTATAGTGTAAAATATCTTAAGGGTAATTTAAGATATTCAAGTTTATATTTACCTGCATGTTTGTTTCAAGGTAAATTCTAAGCCCTCTAAAAGTCCCATGCCAAAAATGACATAAAGGACTCCCTTATCCTTTGTAGTGAGAAAACAAAAGATCTCTGTCATCATTTTGGAAATATAGGGATCACTAGATACAATTTAGATCTTTGGAAAGAATGACAGATGTAAATAGCTGTCTAACATTTGCTTTCAGTAAGTGAAAGAAGTTAGGAGCTATCAACAAATATAAGGATCATCTTGACTTTAGTGAAGTGGGCTACCATTTTATGAAGAAATAGCTCTGAAGTAATAATCTCCAGAGGTTTCAATCACAATGCCAAATTAGTCATATCAAAACCAAAGAATTCAATTTATGTACATACTCAATACAAAACCACACTAATAGTTTCTCTCTTCTCTTTTCTCCACAATTTCCTCTTGCATTAAAGCTGAGATTATAAAATTACATTACTAAAATGAATAAAAATATCAAGATTGAAGAAGAGCTAAGAGTGAGATCTTAACTGCAAAGAACAACTAGATCCTTCCTAATTCAAAAGAGAGAAAAATCTTTAAAAAAAAAAGTTTTCTGAATAAATTTTGCAAATGAAATTGATTCTTAAAAACTTCAGTCAAAACAAATAATCCATATGACAAACAGGCATATGTGAAAAAAAGACTGTTCAAAATCTTTGCTCCCCCACAAAAATTTTCATTTAGAAAACTGTATTACATATCTTAATCAATAACAAAAGGTACTGGATCATATGAAGTCTATAAAGGTACTCTTAAGGTTCTTAAAACAACTACACAATAGTGTCATAAAAATATAATAGTATTAAGATTTTTCAAAAGAAAAAGTCATTCAATAATCCTAGCACAAGTATAGTACTAAGAAAAATAAGTGTTTAAGGGTCAGACTTGATTTTCAATTCCAGCCCTTCAGTTACTCTTGTTTACTGGGGCAAGTTATTTAACTAAGCTAAGGCAAAATAGAGAGACTGCTGCTCACCTCACATAATGGTTCCAAAGTCCCTAGCATACAACATGGTACATGTCAAGTGATGAATGAAAATTAGTCATTTTCTCCTAGTCCTTCCCTCTTTGCTTGCAGAGCCATTATGATGTGCCTACAATTTGAATCTTGCTCTCACCATTTTAATATTACATACATTTCCCCCTGTTGCTAAATATTTTCATTGTTATCATCTTTGTATGGTGCAGAAAACTCCCCTAATTGTAACATTTAGGTTGCTTCTAATTTTCAGTATATCTTCATATATAAGTAATTTTCTTTCTTCTGGATTATATCCCTTGAATAAGTATCTGAAAGTGGAATTGTGGTTTCAGAGGATATGAACCTCTATGGCCTTTGACACGTATTACCAAATTGCTTTTGACCAGGTTTGTACAAAGTCAAATGTTCTAGTTATATTCTCTCATTATTTCTACAGTTTACTTGGTGTTCCCCAAAATGCCTAGTTTTGTTTATCAATTATTTCATGAAGATGTTTATTATAACAAATCTGATATTAAGATAAAGTGGGCATTGCCCTAGCAGACAAAATGAATGTTTCTACAATGGCTGCTGCCTTTGGGGGAAAAGACTGAAATACTTTAATCTTGGGTGGAGTTGAGACTTGAGAAAAGAAGCCAATAGAGTCATTTCAAAATGTCCTATTAGGTTCTAATATGCTCTGATTTTGATCGTGAGCTGACCAGAGCTCTATAACCATTATACTTGAGAATGGGAGAAACAATTCCTTATAATGCCCCTCACCCCCAAACCTATGCAAATTTCTATTTACTTTAGTATATTAATATGTGGCTGCTCAGTGCTTTTCCTTTTGAAGTACATGGCACAACCAACATGACACAGGACGTAACAATAATCACAACTGCCTACAGAATATAGTCTAAACTTTGTAGCCTGGCATTAAGGGCTTCTTCCTTTTTATTTTCTAGTTTTCTGTTCTTATAACACCACTGTCACAACGTCTAAAATGTCCTTTTACCCTACTGTCTTCCACATTCTATCTTACTTCAAGATGAGTTCAAAGATAATATTTCCTAGCTTGGTTCCAAGTCTCCAAGCTGGAAGTAATATTGCTTGTGAACTCTTGGCTGTGTCTCATCTCTTTTTCATCTGGAACTTTATCTTTTACCTGTGCTGTCATTACGTATGTCCTATTTTCCCAAAAAGATAAATTCCTTCAGGATGGGGTACATGTTTGTTTTCTCCTAAAGCACTTGCCATGAATATATCAATAGTGAGCAAATATTTTTGAATACATGAATGAATTAAAAGGATATACCAAGGGTATAAAGATGCGTCTTCCTGTCTGTAAAGAACTTTTTAAGGTCTACATCTGGAGGTTTGGCATGTTTCTCTTCAAAAATGCCAGTTTTGGGATGTTTATGTCTGAAGATAAAATGAAGTTTATAATCTTCTCCACATTTGTCTGGTCCAAACATAATGGTATAGGATGTTTTATCATAAAAGTTTTCCTTCAAAGAGAGATGAATGTTGACATTAGTCCAGAATCAAAGAGTATTTAATGAATTTCTATATTCTATCCAATGGGTAGAGTTTACAAAAATATGTTAAATGACAATTCACTAAAGAGCCAGCTATTTAATACAAGTGACAACAAAGGACTTAGGAAAATGACAAATTTTACTGCAATATAGATTTTTAAAGTACACACTACCTCCTTCCTGAAGATGTAGGACAGAAGCTGAAAATACTCCAGCAACATCATAATATGCTTTAATTATCCATGTAAATTTGTATTATTAATATTTTACTGAGGGAATTAGGCATTAGAGGAAATCATATTTATGGCCTTAAGACTAAAATTATTATCTGTTGCTATTATTTAGGAAGATACCAGAAAATTACCCTCTAAGCACAAAATGAAGAGAGATAAACAGACATGGAGACATGCATTTCTCTTTATTTGGCATGGCATAGTAGTTAACAGCATGGGTATGGAGTCAGATACTAGGGTTCAAATTCTACCACTGCCACTTAAACTAGCTGTATGCCACCTTGAGTCAATTTTTAAATCTCTCTGCATCTCCATTTCATCACCTCTGAAGTATGGAGATGATAATAGTACCTACCTTGTAAGAGTTCTCTGAGGATTAAGTGAATTAATCAGATAAAGTGCTTATAGAAATACTTGGCATTAGATTTTTTTGTCATCCTACCTTCAAGTGTTCATCACCTTACATCTAAAACAAGAGCTTCAGCATATACTGCAATGGCCTCTCTTTCACTTGATCCTAATAATTATGAGTAGTATATGAAAAAGCCTTTCATCCACATTTCAAAGCTTATATACAGCCATGTGTTCTGAAAATATCCCCCGATGTCTCATTTATCTTATTTCTGTTATTTGCAGGAAGTCTGAAACAGCCTCTTGAGAAGGCTATAAGCAATATACTCAACCTTCCAATGGTCCTAATACAACCTCTTAGAAGTATAAAGCTGCTATATCACAGAGTTTTAAAAATTAGTTACTCTCTGTGGGCTGCCAACCCCTTTTAATTTGGTTCTTAGGACATTTTGTTTCACTGCTTCACTTTGTTATCATAAGTCTCTAAACAAACTTAAGAGTCTTATTCTGTAAAGAAAATAACTCTAAACTGTATTTCAAGAGAATTTATAAGTACTATGCAGTTTTTGTCTTACAGACATGGTAAACTTTTTCATGTTAAAGATTATAAAATTGGTGCCTTCAAGCAACACAATTTTATATAAAACTTGAAGGCAAATTGTAGCTATATAAATTCATGTTAAAAATGTATCTATCGTTCTTTTCAATTTCAGTTGAAGATGAAATTTTCAGTTTTATCAATTGTTCCTTAAAAATACTTATTAACTCTAATAAGGTTTTCATAAATATTAAAATATCATACCAGAATCAAATCATCAGTGTCTGCTAGGAGTTTAATGTATGCACCTCCACAATCAATACCATCTTGAAAATTTACTTCATATCTGAATAAAGGGAAAAAGAACCGTACTACTGATAAATAAAAATTATAAATTGCCCTTTAAAATCTAATGTATTATTCTCAATTCATGTAAGTATAATTTTTTTTACATTATTAGAAAGCTCATACAAAGCGTATCTACAACCTATAGGAAATAAGCAGAAATGCTTTTCTACTGCTATAATACAAAACACATTATTACAATATTAAAAATAGAATGATTATAATCAACTGAGACAAACCAATCAATTTGTTCAAATATTTTTTCCATCAAAATTGAGATTAAGAATAAGATACTGTGACTAAAACTGTAACAGGAAACTTCAAATTCTGATAAGGTAGGCACTATACATATACTTTATAAACTAAAAAACCCCAAAAGCCCTAAGAACCACAGCTAAAGTAAGATGTCTAAGAAATTACTAATGATCTTAGATACCTAGAGGTCACTACACCTTACCATGTTAAATAAGTTGTATATTTAATTAAAGGGCTCCACCAGAGATTCATAATCTCAATCAATAAGCTGGATTTTTTCAGACCTAAACAGCCAGGAGACATAGGAAATTTTTGCTGTTTAGTGTAACAGCTAAAAGAGTGAACTAACATGAGTCTTCTCATGAATTTATAACACAATGTAATTCTCAGCTAAGTTTTTTTTATTTATTGGTAGTTTTTAAAAGTAAATAGCCTTTTTATAGCAATGAAGCATAGACTTACTAAATAGAATTTAGGAGAGTTTTTTGTTGTTGTTGTTAAATTAATGAATTATATGTGACAAAAATCAATGAGGAAATGGCTGTCAAAATGGAAACAGTAAAAAAAAAAAAAAGGTTATGATTTCATTAGAAGAATTCAAACAAAAAGACATGAAAGCTAGAGAAACAACCAGAAATAATGATCATTTTAATAAGGGACTATAGTTTTAAATTTTTCCGAAAAAATTTAGTGACAAGAAGGTAAAACATAATTTATATGATATAAATCATAATTTGTAGGATGGCATACAAAATTTCAACAGTTTGAACTCAATTGATGTACATATTTTGTATTAAAAAAAACAGAGGAAACAAAATTTTAACTATCTCTGATTTGCAAGGGGTGATTTTCCCCTATGCTTTCTACCACGTTTTATTTCTTAAGCTATCAACAACAGTGGCTACAAGCATGTACTTTAAAGTCAAAAAGACTTGAGAGTTATTCTGATTCTGCCACTTACTCTAGTGACTCCTTGGGTAAGAGCAAGTCATTTAAGCTCTAAGTCTCTATTTGCTCATCTATAATATGGAGACATGGCCCATACTTACACCTCAAAGGATTGTTACGATGATTAAAGGATATCATGTCCAACGAGGGGCAAATATATTCTCAAAATGCTTCTGTGATAATCAGAAGGAAGGTATTCTTTTGTTCTTTTTCATTTTTTAAATAAAGAACCGTTCGTTTTCCTCAAAGTCTTTATTTTAAGCAATAGCTGACAACATTTTTTTATGAAATTTATGTTCGAAGACTATAAGTAGAAGACATGATGCATGATATGACTTAAAAGCCACCGTTTTTAGAAAAAAAATTAAAAAGATATTGCTTTATAATAGGTTATCTGAGGACAAAGCATTCTGTAAAATGATAAGAACTAGAAAAAACAATTTTGTACACTGGTTCCATAAATGTGAAGATGGTTTTGTTGTTCCATTATGCCTAGATTCAATCACTTTGTCTATTTCTCATACTGCAAGCTTTCAGAGTTTTCAGATCATTAACTTTTACCTAGTATAAATGATTCACAATGGATTAGCAAAAGGTTTATCATACAGCTTGACTGCTGCTAAGTTTCCAGCCATAGGGAAACCAAGGACATACGCAGAATATGTGTCAACCTTGATTTCTTTAGAGTATCATTTCTCAAATTGTTCCACTAAATAGTAATTATTGTTAGGTGGGAAAATAAACTTACGTGATCAAACATGTTTGGGAAACACAGCAGTAATGCTGAAAACAGGCGTTCATATGTAGAACTCCTTAGTCGTTAATGGGCTAACATACTTCCTATTTTTTAAGTTAGGATATTCTTCATTTTCAATTATATTCATGTATATTAACATATATACAATTTGGGAAAGCCGCTTTAGAGTAAAGTTATGTCATAAATCAGCATTTAATATAAATATCTTCATTTTATTTACCCTATTTCATTTTATCAATATTAAGAGGAGAAAAACATTCACCCTCCTTTGAATCATTTTTAATCATATGAAAGACTGCTATTCAATTCTTGATCCTCCTTTTCTTTTTTTTTTTTTTTNTTTTTTTTTTGAGGCAGGATCTCATTGTGTCACCCAGGCTGGAGTGCAGTGGTGTGACCTCAGCTCACTGGAGCTTTGACTTCCTGGGCTTGGGTGATCCTCCCACCTCAGCCTCCAGAGTAGCTGGGACTACAGGTGGGCACCACCACACCTGGCTAATTTTTAAAAACTTTTTGTAGAGTCAGGGCTTTGCCATGTTGCCCGGATTGGTCTTGAATTCCTGGGCTCAAGCTATCTGCCCACCTTGGCCTCCTAAAGTGCTGGATTATACCTGTGAGGCACCATGCCAGGCATAGTAGAGAAATTGAGAGGTTGGTGGAAAGGATTATTTATGAGACTGTGATCTTTCAAAGGGGTTCATGCTTGAAAGACACTGGTATTCATAAACATTTATTTTTAAGATAAATTTCTGCCTTTGAATGTTATCACTGGTTTAATAGCAATATTTATGATTCTACTCTGAATTTATTAAGTTTAATATTTTGATAACAAGTAATTTTAAGAGTATAACAAAAATGGTGGTTTTTACTATGTATTATATAGTTTATGGCAGCAGAATTATTTTTATTACAGCATATATCACATAATTTTATTTTAAAATCTTTTTGAAGGGATCCAAACTATCTATTCCTCATTTAGTCAATGCAAACACTCAGACCAAAATAAATACATTGCTTAACAGCCCACATACAACTCCTTGAAATAAAAAATATAAATATTAGTACTAGGTCATAAGAGTGGTTGATCTTTATATAATTTTATCATTTACCTGCTTTTAATTGAAAGCATAGGTATGTTTGTGTGTATTTGCACATTTGTGTATTTAAGTGAAACAAAAAAGAAAGATCTAGATTTTTACATCCATTTTCAAAATACAAGCTATATTCACAGAAGCCGAAGCTAATATAAAATTCAGATAAAGTATTCAAAAACATAGCAACACTTACTGAACTATCAAGGGCTTATCAGCAAAAATGAAGGGCTTTGCTAATACAGCAGATATTGCATGATGCTTTGCTCTAGATTTTAATACCAGTCCTCTGTCACCAGGTACCTGGTTTTCTTTCAACTCTTCTATTTCCCATCTTCCTAAAAAATAAAGCAAAGCAAATTAAACTGAAACAGAAAACACTGACCTAAGAATTATTTATCAGCAGTTGTGAGCAATAATTTTTTCCAGGAAGGCTGATTTGGGAAAAATAACAATTTTAAATCAGGAAATATGTGCAACTATACATGTATGCCTGCTCATTTTTCTTTCTCTGAAAAAATGATTTTATTTTCTTAACTAAAATTGTGAAAATTAATAGCAAACACTATGGTGTCTAATTAAGTCGTTCTTTTTTTTTTTTTTTTCTGATGGCGTTTCACTCTTGTTGCCCAGGCTGCATAGCACAATCCGGACTCACCACAACCTCTCCGCCTCCCGGGTTCAAGTGATTCTCCTGCATCAGCCTCCCCAATAGCGGGGATTACAGGCATGTGCCACCATGCCTGGCTAACTTTTTAGTTTTAGTAGAGACAGGGTTTCTCCCTATTGGTCAGGCTGGTCTTGAACTCCTGACCTCAGGTGATCTGCCCACCTTGGCCTCCCAAAGGATTAAGTCACTCTTAAAGCTTAACAAGTTTGGTTTTTGTATGAAAGACTTTTAAATCAATGAAATTATAAAATGTGGTTTGTTTCAATAGGGTCTGTCAATATATTTTTAAAATAACATATTTAAAACAGTATGTGACACAAAGAGCATCATTAACACAAAATGAGCAGTCTATTTATTTTGAAATGCCCAATACTCATCAGGTTCTTTTCTTACTTGCAGCAGTTATTGTAAAGATTTAAAGTTTATTTTGAAAAGTGCATGCTGAATTCACACAAATCCTTCTCAAGTTACACTAATCAGCCCTCAGAACTTTTGGCCAAGAAGGCAGCAAAGCACTACATAAGTGGTAAGCTATTACAAGGCAAAACTGAGTTAGGGCTTCTCTGGGTTACAATTTTCCATGTTAAGATTAGGACATTCTGGAAATTAGATTATGGACCACAAACAATGCAAAGCTAGGTGGGCTGCTTGTAGCCCAAAATTTATGTGTTAGATTTTACTCCTTTACTGGTTTTAGAATAGAAAATCAACTTACATTAACTTGTGTAAAATCTTCTGTTTTGAAAATTATAGGTATTGCCTATTCCAAGAAAATTCAATTCGGCAAAAACTGGCTATTTTCCAGTATTGTATCAACTCAAAATATTCATTAATGAGCACTTTGGAATCACAAATGCTCTTATATCATTTTGTTTTCTTTCTAAGAAAAATAATGCAAGAACCAGACAGTCTTGTAAATCAAAGAGGGGTAATTTTTGGTTTATAATTGTGTATACCTTTTTAGATTTTAAAAAATGTGTGGGTTTTTATTAAGTTTCCAACTTTCTTTTCTTTCTCCCCCTAATTTGGTCATAGTATACTTTTTTTGAAAAAGATTAAGGTAGGGTTTTCTTTCTCTCACATTGATGATGAATTGTATTATCACTAACTTGTAGTTTGCCCCTTGCCCCCTATAAAGGTCTTATTTTAAAAAGAACAACTTTATCTGGAAAGGTCTAGCCAGAGCAATCTGGCAAGACAAAGAAATGAAGGACATATAAATTGGAAACTAGGAAGTCAAACGATCACTGTTTGCTAATGATATGATCATATACCTAGAAAACCCTGAAGACTCATCCAAAGGACAACTACACTTGATAAATGAATTCAATACAGGTCTCAGGTTAAAAAATCAATGTACACAAATCAGTAACACTGCTATACAGCAACAATGACCAAACTGAAAATCAAATCAAAAACTCAATGCCTTTTACAATAGCTGTAAAAAAAATACCTAGGAATATTCTTAATGGAGGTTAAAAATCTATACAAGGAGAACTACAAAACACTGCTGAAAAAAATCATAGATGACACAAAGAAATGGAAACACATCCCATGCTCATGGATTGGAAGAATCAATATCATCAAAATGATCACATTGCCCAAAGCCGTCTACAGATTCAACGCGATTCCTGTCAAAATACCAACATTTTTCACAGAATTATAAGAGAAATCAAAAAATTAATATGCAACCAAAAAAGAGCCTTCTTTTTCCTTAGGATTACTTAGCCAAAGTAATCCTAAGGAAAAAGAATAAATCTGGAGGTATCACATTACCTTCAAATTATACAAGGCCATAGTTACCAAGACAGTATGGTACCGGTCTCAAGTAGACACACAGACCAATGGAACAGAATAGAGAACCAGAAATAAAGCAAAATACTTACAGCTAACTGTTCTTCGACCAACCATACAAAAACACAAATTAGGGAAAGAACATCCTATTTAATAAATGGTACTGAGAAAACCGGCAAGCCACATGCAGAAGAATGAAACTGAATCTTTACCTGTCACCATACACAAAATCAACTCAAGATGGATTAAAGACTTAAACCTAAGATTTGAAACCATAAATTTTTTTTTTCCTGGAAAACTCTTCTAGGCTTAGGCAAAGAATTCATGACCAAGATCCCAAAAGCAAATGCAACA
The DNA here is from genome assembly GCF_001604975.1 of Cebus imitator. NCBI lineage: Eukaryota > Metazoa > Chordata > Mammalia > Primates > Cebidae > Cebus > Cebus imitator. The sequence goes on from NW_016107319.1 coordinate 5,828,222, forward strand.
ACAACAAAAATAAATAAATGGGACATAATTAAACTAAAAAGCTTCCGCAAAGCAAAAGAAATAATCAGCAGAGTAAACAGAAAACCCACAGAATGGGAGAAAATATTCACAAGCTATGCATCTGACAAAGGACTAGTATCCAGAATCAAGGGACTCAAACAGATCAGCAAGGAAAAAAAAATAATCCCATCAAAAAGTAGGCAAATGACATGAATAGACATTTCTCAGAAGAAGATATACAAATGGCAAACAAACATGTTAAAAAATGTTCGATATAACTAATCATCGGGGAAATGCAAATTAAAATCACAACGAGATGCCACCTGACCCTGTAAGAATGGCCATTATTAAAAAGT
>NW_016107319.1:5828851-5832102 GCF_001604975.1 Cebus imitator
TCTCTGTGTGTGCGCGCGCGCGCACAGGGCATTTGCTGGGATGGTGAACGCTATGCAAAGGAAGACATGCAGGCATGATCTTTATCTTACCCCAAAACAGAAACTATGTAAAGGAAGCAGACAGCTGACATCCAACATTCTATCTATTTTGCTGTTGTGATGTAACTGCCTATCGGGGTCTCAGTGCAAGGTCACATGCTTGTGAGTATGAGGTCCTCTGAGAAAGAAGAAATTACCACTATCAGTCACCGTGAGAAGAGGCTGATCTTGCTTCAGCATATAACAATTAAGGAGGATGGTGTTTAGACCACAAAGAAGAAAGTGTTTGGTCACACTTTAGGGTAGTGCTGTTAGGGAAGACAGTATGACCTCTGCCTATAGGACACTTCTTTCTAGAGCTAAGGCTGAAGAGAATCCTGTCAGATACTGATACAGGCCTCGAGATGTGGGTTGCAGATGTCGCCACATATCTTGTAGCTCTCATTAGTTATCCTCTGTTTTGTACTTGCTAGGAGAATCTTACCATAAATTATAATTTGATCTAGGTGTGTCTACACTTGAGATGAAACCATAGAGATAGCAGTAGCCTGGGAAATACTGCTTCAGGAAATGAAAAAGACTAGCAGCATTAGAGTGAAAATTCAACTGGTCAGTTAGAAAACTAGATTAACTGGCTTAAGAGTGGAATTTTCAGAAATAGTGAAGGATTTTTCAGAAATATTGAAGAGGGACAAGATAAAAGACTGAACATTTTATTTTGAGGCCAGATGGGGGATTCCAGCCAACACAATATAACAGAAATATAGTCTCAAAGGTTAGTGAACTCCAGGCCATACTGGTTATATCTAATACTTAAATAAATATTTTACCATCGTATATTGAAATATCCTCATCAATGTCATCTTTCTTTGCTTTTGATAAGACCCATCTGAAAATAAAGTTGGACATACATATATGTCATTAACAATAAAATCAGCAATTTATGGTTATAATGCATACATAAACACAAGAAAAGATCACTCAATATAGTGACTTTTCACTCAACAATAAATTCATACTTAGAGGCTAAATAAGGATGCCTACACATATTTCTGAAGGGCTAGAGTTAAACTGAATTTGGAATCTATAATTTACTAGCTGTATAATCACAGGTAAGGCACTGGAAGCTTCAGTTTCCTCACCTGTAAAATGGGCATTAAATATGGTAATTATCTACTTTTTTAGGATATCTGACATATAATAATCATTTTAATATTAACTTTTATTGTTTTTTGCATTATTTAGAGGAGAACAGTAACTCATATTTGTCATCTGAACTTAGAGTGTTAATATCTGTCCTAGAGATTGAAGAAATGTTATAAATTTCATCTTTACATTCAGAATTAATTGTATATTTTCTTTGAATAAATAACTATTCAAATTAAATATTCTATCAATAACAAAAATATTCTAAGTAGTGATTTACAATGTCAAAGTATTTAAAAATTTATATAGATCTGTAGTAGAGGTAATTTTCATAGGCCAAAACCTAATAACTTCAAAAAAGCTAACAAATCAAAGAAAACATTCTCTTGAAAGAATACTCACCCAGCCAACCTTCCACTATCAAAAGTTTCGGCAAAATATACTTCTCCTATAGGTTGAGGTGTCTTATATTTTATCTAGAAAAGAAATTTTACAAATCCGAAGTTATTCATTTTCACAAATATTTAAATTAAATAATCTTCCTAGTGAAGAATGTAGTATGCAATGTACATACAGGTAATACAGATATGAGACGACAAACTCAAATAGGAAACAAAACTTTGTGTCCTAGTAGTGATAAGGTATAAGAAAATATAAGAAATACCATGATGACAAAAATACTATATGTGCAAACAGTGGATACACTGACCCCTTCTAACACTGAAGGAATGGGAGGAAGTGATTGTAGAAGGTCTTATGACACATGTACATGGTCTTGAAAGGACTCTGACAAATGACAATATTTATGGATAAAAAGCTTTGGGAGCAAAGGAAATAGCATAATGAAAAGCATATAAGATGAAGAGCTTAGTAAGAAGATAGGCTTTTAAAATTAACTCTTAAATTTTACTATTAGGTACTCTAAAAGATGATAATATAATTTTCCAAGATTAGGAGCCCAGAGAATGAAAAGAATCTATGGAGATAGCATTGCAAAGCAATGACCAACAAAGCATTGTTTCAAGTGCCTTTGCAGTGTTAGCTGTTAGGATGGCAATAATGATGATGGTGGCAGGGTATTGCTGGTGATATAGTGGCTCCTTTAATTCCCACAATATTTCTATGGGGGAAGTACCATTGGTACCCATTTTATATATGATGAAACTGGGAGAGACAAAATAACTTGCTTACTGCTGCACAATTAGATAATTATAGAACTTATACGTAAAGCCAAGACTGGCTCCAAAGCTCATACATTTTTACTACATGATACAGAATTTGCCAACAAAATAATTTAAAGAGTAAAGATTGATAAACTATCAAAAGATAATTTAAACTGATGATGAATAAATAAAATTTTGCCTAAAGTAATAGGTTTGTCTGGGTTTTCTCAGAATCAGCCTTTGGTGATTATATGATTAGTTATGAGATTTCTTCCATTAGGCTTTAGGGAAAAGGGTGCAGAAATACTTTTTCTGTTTTTTACTGTCCCTATCCCACCCTGATAGTGTAACACTTCCTGTCCGTTTAAGAGAGGAAAATCAGTAATTACACAAAATTCCACGTAATTACTGACAGAGTCAAGATTCAGCTGCCAAAATTGCCAATCTTCTATGAAGTTTACTGAATTACAACTTTACTGTTCTCTATATTTTTATAGATTGACAAAATGGGCAATGGTGTCACATGAGACTTCTTCGGCAGGCCACCTTTAAAATCAGTTTATCTTGCTGATTTTTATTTATACTTCACCCTATCTAGATTACTCATGCTATAAAATTAGAAGCATCAAAATCATTCTTTCCCACTTCTTATGATATTCTCCAACTGTCACCAAAAAAGTCAAGAGTGGTAGTTATCTGTCAATTTCTTTGAAGTATTAATATTAACCTTCAAAGATCCTGTAATAACTGTATCCAAGTCAGTCACTATTAGTACTTGGAGTACTTACTTTCTGCAGATTTATAGAACTAGGCTTAAAAAAAAAAATTGTCCTTGCAGAGCTTAAAATTTAACAGGGGAAATACACTCTTCACCTTAAACAGTGAAACAACATATTTGCAAAT
>NW_016107319.1:5832227-5854621 GCF_001604975.1 Cebus imitator
TCAGCCTCCTGAGTAGCTGGGATTACAGGCACGCACCACCATGCCCAGCTAATTTTTTGTATTTTTAGTAGAGACGGGGTTTCACCATGTTGACCAGAATGGTCTCGATCTCTTGATCTCGTGATCCACCCGCCTTTGCCTCCCAAAGTGCTGGGATTACAGGGAAAAATTCTTAATGAAATGAAATAAAGGAATCTGTAACAACTACATATTATTCCCGTTGGCCCTTCAAAGAGTAGCTGGCACAGTACAATTAATGATTTCTCACCATCAGAAATATTTCTGGTTATCCCAGGGTTAAATATGAATATTCCTCAATGTAAAAGCTCTTATGTATTGTCAAGGTATACAAAAATCCCTGCAATTTCTCAGACTCCTGTTAATCACTACTTCAAAACACATATCTTAACAATGCTGAGACAGAAACATAAGTCACCTTTACTAAATGCCCACCCCTCATCATCACTTCATTTTCTAATTCAGCCTCCTTCTTAGCATTTTCTTTCCTCAGAGAAATAAAGACAGATAATTTACTTCTTGAAGAAATATAAATTATATGGCCTTTTACTTGAAAAGATCTAGCAATGTCAGAAATACAAATAAAAACCTTATTCTTAGCGTAGTTCTCTTTAACCAGTGACAAACTTCTATTTTGGTAGTAAATACCTCCTCCATATTTATTTGTTTAAGAAACTGTGCTAGGTGTCATGCACAAATTTCTGGAGTACATGGGCACTCTAAAAAATAAAGCAATAAAATACTTCGAAAAAAAATCAATGTTTTTTTATATCTATCTCTAAAATGAAGATTTTTAGCACGGAAATGAATCATCCTTTTCATTGTACTAGGTGAAGGAATAATTTACATCTCATTTCTCAATAACCATACCTCTGTGGAAAGTTCACCTTCATTATCATCAATCTCTTTAGAATTTTCTTCCAAGTCTTCCATCTCAATGTCATCGTCCATAAATTCTGCATTAATTGAGATGAACAGAAGACCCAAACACAGCCAAAAGGCTTGGAAATGCATATTGATTATCTGTGAAAAGTAATTAGTGAAAATAAACAAAGTTGTGAAAATAAGTGTTAAGTATATGTAGAAGGAATGAATTTCTCCATAATAGCGCCTTTATTCCAGGAAGGCTTTTAAAACAAATCACTAACGAAATTATTTAAATTATGCTTTGAGCCAGTGAAAATAGAAACTTCAAATCTTGTAGGAAACAGATTCTATAGCTGCAGGTTTTCATCCAAAAACAAAGAGCCAATGGCACAAAAGCTAAAGATATAGATGATAGTAATTATCAAACACAAATAATATGCAGACCTCTTTAAAAGAAAAAGTATTATGATTCCTAAATGTTCACTGAAATTGTTTTTATTACAATGTTGCTTAAGTGTATATAAACATAAAAATGAAAATTTTGTAATAATAAAACCAAAATACATTTATATATTAACACCAAAAAAAGATACAAAAAATTTTTTCCTCACAAATTTAAAGTGTTTTGCTAAAATCAAATCACAGTCAAAAGATCAAACAAATACCAGGCTTATTCTAATCAGGCAGACTGCTATGGAGAAAGTTCTTTTGCATTTATAATTACTGTAAGTTCATGATTTCATAATTACTTATATATTTATGGACAAAGACAACACAAAAATGATGTATGCTGTCATTTATTAGGAGATTTTGATCTAAATCACAAAAGAGGAATAACTGGGATAGGAAATACACGTAAAGGGATCAATTTAACACAATAAAATAGGGTTTTTTTCTTAATTTTCTACTTACTGTCACAGAAATTAGTACATCTGCAAATTGCTTATTAATTGTGAACTCTAAAAGTTTCATTGTTCTAAAAGTTGAAGAGCCTTCCATGTTACATAGTAAAAGGTATTTTGTTTGACTTGCTATTAATAATTTTTGAGAAAAATAGAAATGCATAAAATAATAGTAATAATAATGAACATTAATATAGCTTTAGACCCATATCCTCTCTTTCAAATGAATGCACACTTCAGGTTCCAAATAATTAATCTGTTGAAAAAAAATACATTCTAAGTGCTTTGTTTGTGCTCTGGTGTATTGGGCTGCCAAGGAAGAATTTAGAGAAAGCCACGTAGGCAGTGGTCTATCTGGAACTCTACTCTCAATTCAACTAGAGCACCCCAATTTTATTTGTATTATACCTTACAGTTTTCCTAACTTTCCCTTAGAAATAGTTGCCAATGCTTCAGAAAACAGTTCAAAAAACTCTTTATCTTGAAAGTTTGTTTCTTCTTTAAAATTCTATGATCATATATTTACATAAAAGAACTAGCTAATTTAACCTTTGCAGCCCAGGACATGAGTAGCATAGGTGCTATTCCCAATCTACAAAACAAAAACAGAGATTTTTAAACTTGGTGAAAGTCTCATGATTGAAAATGTGAAAAGATTAGAACTTCTCTTTATTATATCATACTATCCTTCATTTTTATTTTACCCCAGTGCACTGTTATATCCTTATTGATAAAAAGCAATGAAAAGAAACCAGACAAATGGGAACACAATACATTTTCAATACTCTTGGAATTTTCTATAATTTAGGTTATCATTAGTGTTAAGTTATGAAGATAGTTAAACAGAAATGGCCACAGCTAACATACAATAGAAGTGAAATGTACAAATGAACTGCAATTGGTTACAAACCATTCTGTAGACAATGTAGTTCTATTGTTTTTATTTGTTCCTTAAAAAAAAAAAAAAACAGAAATACAAACTTAATGCTTTCTGCATAATGCTGCAGTATCCTATCATTCTTCAACGACGCACCAGCTGACAACTGAGAATTAGATCATGAAGTTCATAGTGTTGAAGTCTATCTCACAACGGTGCCAACAAGTTACCAAGCTCCAAACAAAACTGTGAGGTTTGTCACATCTCATTTCTTAGAGAGAGGTAAGCTATTGACAGGTCTGTACTGAAACTTCGAGAGGCCAGATGCTGGGGTAATACTACAAGAAAATGAAGTAGTAATGTCTGCATTTAAAATTGTTTTAAATTGTGTGGTAAAATACATTCTCATTGTTGTACAACTAACTTCCAAAACTTTCTTCATTCTCTAAAACTAAAACTCTGCACACAGTTAACAACTCCCCATTACCCCTTCCCTCCAGCCCCTGGAAACCACCTTTCTATTATCTATCTCTACAACTTTGACTACTCTAGGTACTGCATATAAGTGGAATCATACAGTACTGGTCTTTTTGTGGCTGGCTTATTTTACTTAGCATAATGCCCTCAAGCTTCATCCATGTTGTAGCATGTATCAAATTTCCTTCCTTTTTAAAGTTGGACAGTATTCCATTATGTGTATATACCACATTTTGTTTATGCATCCATCTGTCAGTGGACACTTAGGTTGCTTCCACCTGTTGGCTATTGGGAATAATCCTGTAATGAATATGGGTATACAAATAACTCTTTGAGACTTTGTTTTCAATTCTTTTGGGTATATACCCATAAGTTAAATTGCTGGGTCATATGATAATTCTGTGGTTTTTTTTTTTTTTTTTTGAATTCTCATACTGTTTTCCATAGTGCCTATACCATTTTACATTCCCACCAATAAGGCACAAGGATTCCAATTTCTACACATCCTTGTCAACAGTTGGTCAAAATTATGGTTTTTTTTTTGTTTTGAGAGTAGCCATTCTAACAGGTATGGGGTAGTATTATATTGTGGCTTGATTTGTGTTTCCCTGATAATTAGTGACACTGGGCATCTTTTCATGTGCTTGTTGGCTATTTACATATCTTCAAGGGAAACATGTCTATTCAAGTCCTTTGCCTATTTTAAAAATCAGGTTTTGTTTTTGAGTTGTAGGAGTTCTTTACAAATTCTGGATATTGATCCCCTATTAAATATACGATTGGCAAATATTTTCTGCCATTCCATAGGTTTTTTATTCTGCTGTGTTCTTTGATGCACAGAAGTTCTTGAGTTTTCCAATTTATATATTTTTTGTCTGTACTTTTGGTATCAAAAAATTACTGGCAAATTCAATGTCATGAAGCTTTCCATGTTTTCATTTAACAGTTTTATAGTTTTTCTTATGTTTAGAAGTTTCAATCCATTTTGGGTTAATTTTTGTCTATGATTTCAGGTAAAGGTTGCAACCTCATTCTTTTGCATGTGGATAGCCCGTTTCCCCAATATCATCTGATGAGAAGACTGCCCTTTCAGACAAAATGGTCTTGTAAAAAATCATTTGAACATATATGTGAGATTTCTAGGCTCTTTATTATATCCCATTGATATATATGTCTGTCTTTATGCCAGTCTTACACTGATTTGATTACTATAGCTTTGTAATGAGTTTTGAAACAGAGATGTGAGATTTCCAAACTTATTCTTTCCCAAGATTGTTCTGGTATTTGGAGTCCCTTGAGATTCTATATGAATTCTACTATTCCTGCAAAAAGTGATTTGGGTTATATTTCCATCTTATTAAGACTTCCAATCCCAATGAACACAATGTCTTTCCATTTATTAATATTTGTTTCTTAATTTATTTCAGCAGCATTTTATAGTTTTTAATGTACAAGTATTTTACTTCCTTGATTAAATTTATTCCTAAATATTTTATTCTTTTTGATGCTGTTATAAATGGAATTGTTTTCTTAATTTCCTGTTCATTGTTAGTATACAGAAGTTCAACTAATTTTTTTTGTGTTAATTTTTTTACCTTGCAACTTTAGTGAATTCATTTGTTTGTTTTTTGAGATGGGCTCTCAATTTGTTACCTAGGCTAGAGTGCAGTGGCAGTTCTCAGCCCACTGCAGCCTTGAACTCCTGGAACTCAGGTAATCCTCTACCTCAGCCTCTCAAGTAGCTGGGACTACAGGCAAGCATCACCATGCCCAGCTAATGTTTTGTATTTTTTTGTAGAGGTGGCTTTTGTCATGCTGTGTAGGCTGGTTTTAAACTCCTAGACTCAAGTGATCCTCCTACCTTGGCCTCCAAAAGTACTGGGATTACAGGCATGAGCCACCATGCCTGGCCTTCATTTATTATTTCTAACAGATTTTTGTATTGTGTTTGTGAAATCTTTAGGGTTTTGTACATACATATAAGATCATGTTATCTGTTGAGATAATTTTACTTCTTCTTTTTCAATTTGAATGCCTTTTTCTTTCTTTTTCTTCCCTAATTTCTCTGACAAGGGCTAAGTGAAAAAAGCAGGCATCCTTTTCTTATTCTAGATCTTAAATAAAAAGCTTTCAGTCTTTCACCATTTAGTCTGATGTTAACTGTGGGCTTTTCATATATGGCCTTTACCATGTTGAGGTAGTTTTCTTCTATTCCTAGTGTACTCAGTTTTTTTTAAATTATGAAAGAATGTTGAATCAGGCCAGGACTCATGTCTTTAATCCCAACACTTTGGAAGGCCGAGGTGGGTGGATCACTTGAGGTCAGGAGTTTGAGACCAGCCTGGCCAACATGGTGAAACTTTGTCTCTATTAAAAATACAAACATTAGCTGGGCATGGTGGCATGCACCTGCAATCCCAGTTACTTGGGAGGCTGAGGCAGGGGAATTGCTGGAACCTGGGAGGCGGAGGCTGCAGTGAGCCAAGATTATACCACTGCACTCCAGCCTGGCCAACAGAGCAAGACTGCATCTAAAAAAAAAAAAAAAGACTGTTGAATCTTTCAGATGCTTTTTCTGCACAAATAAACATTATCATGTGTTCTCTCCTCCCTACACTGTTAATGTGGCATACTACACTAATTTCCTTATGTTGATTCATCCTTGAATTTTAGGAATAAATCCAACATGGCCATAGTGTATAACTCTTTTAATATGCTACTGAATTTTGTTGTCAAGTATTTTGTTAAGAATTTCTGCATCAATAATCATCCGGAATATTGGTCTGTAGTTTTCTTGCAGTGTTTTTGGCTTTGGTAACAGGGTTATGCTGGCCTCATAGAATGAGTCTGGAAGTGTTTACTCCTCTTTGATATTTTGGAAAAATTTGAGGAGGACTGGGTTAATTCTTCTTTCGATGTTTGGCAGAACTCACCATGGAGCCACCTGGTCCTGGGCTTTTATATGGTGAGAAGTTTTTGTTTACTGATTCACTCTCCTTACCAGTTTTAGGTCTGTTCAGATTTTCTACTTCTTCATGATTAATCTTGATATGGTGTGCATTTCTAAGAATTTATCAATTTAATCTAGGTTATCCAATTTGTTGCTATATAATCATTCAGGGCATTATCTTATAATCCCTCTTACTTCTGTAGAATCTGATATAATTTCCTTTCATTACCAATTTTATTTATTTGAGTCTTCTTTCATTTTTCTTAGTCAATCTAGCGAAAGGTTTGTCAATTTTTTGTTGATCTTTTCAAAGAGCTAACTCTTGATTTCACTGGTTTTCTCTTTTCTATTCTCTATTTTGTTTCTCTCTGCTGTAATCTTTATTATTTCCCTCTTTTTTCTAACTTTTGGGTTTCATTTACTCTTTTTCTAGTTCCTTAAGGTATAAGTTAGATTGTTAACTTGAGATCCTTTGTTTTTCATATAAGTGTTTAACAGCTATAAATTTCCCATTTAACAATGCTTTCACCATATCCCGTAAGTTTTGATATGTTTTGTACTCATTTTCATTTCTCTCAAGATGTTTTTCTAACTTTCTTTGAGACTTCTTTGGTTCATTGTTCAGGAGTGTGCTGTTTAATTTCCACATATTTGTGAACTTTTCTTGTTTTCCTTCTACTATTGATTTGTAGTTTCTTTTCTTTGTGTTCAGAAAAGTTACTTTGTATGATTTAGTGGTTCACGCCTGTAATCCCAGCACTTTGGGAGACTGAGGCAGGTGGATCATGAGGTCAAGAGATTGAGACCATCCTGGCCAACATGGTAAAACCCTGTCTCTGCTAAAAATACAAAAATTAGCTGTGCATGGTGGTGTGTACCTGTAGTCCCATCTACTCAGGAGGCTGAGGCAGGAGAATCACTTGAACCCGGGGGGGCAGAGGTTGCAGTGAGCAAAGATCGCACCACTGCACTCCAGCCTGGGCAACAGAGTAAAGCTCCATCTAAAAAAAAAGACTTGTTTTGTGGCCTACCATGGTCTATCCTGGAGAATGTTCCATGTACAGTTAAGAAAAATTTGCATTCTGCTACTGCTGGGTACAATGTTGTCTATATGTTTATTATGTTTAGTTGGCCTATGGTGTTAAGTATCTATTTCTTTATTGGTGTGTATGGTTGTTCTAAGTCATGCAGTTTTCGTACAGGAAGAATTTATTCATATGGTATAGGGTAGAACATTTAGTGCTAATGTCACCCTCTTCCTTCCTTAAAAATTAAAAGGTAGCAGGCCAAGGATTCCAAACTTCTTATTATTCCTCACTCCATGAGGCTTGCTGAGATCACTAAATATCAGTTGTGCCTTCATAAGAAGGGAAGCACTAAAGAACTGCATTCTTTTGCACCAACATGTATCTTTGATCTCATGTATGTTATTTGCACTGTTTCTGTGCTAGTTCAATAGGAAACTGAAGCACAAGTAACTTTATCCATGCATGAGATACCGTTCTTCCCAATCTTTGAAATCTAGATCAAGTAGTCTTGTCTACTTCAAAGAATTATGCCAATATTACCTAAAAACCCTACTGGATCTCCACTGCCACACCCAAATTACAAATTATAAAGTACAGCTCACATACTGGTACTGAAATAATGCTCTCTGTCACATCAAAGGTAAGTAGAGCACACAAAAAAAAAGACAATCACAGGATATGCAATATCTGTTGTAAAGTGTGGGAGAAATTGCTGATCACCAAGGGAATTTCCTTGGCACTAGATGTGACCAGGTAACTGAGTTCCAGCCCATAGAATGTAAATAGAACATCTGTATTCTATTGCCAGGCATGGCCCATAAAAACTTCCCATAATTATGATTTATAATTCTTTATGATCTTTCCCCTTCTGATTTGATGCAATTTTGAAAGTCATGGTTGAAAATGGCAGAATTACAAGGTAGAAAGTTGCAGACTTCCTGAATCATTACTTGGAGGAGAGCCATTTGATTAGTCAGAGTTATCAGAGAAGCAGAATCAACAGGGGGGGTGTGTGTGTGTGCGTGCGCACACATACAGGCATATCTCATTTTACTTCACTTTGACTTACTGCATTTTTCACAAATTGAAGGTTTCTGGCAATGCTGCATTGAACAAGTCTACAGCTGCCATTTTCCAACACGATGCTCATTTTATGTTTCTGTGACACATTTTTAAAATTATTGCAACACTTCAAAATTTTTCATAATTATTGTATCTGTTATGGTGATCTGTGATTGGTGACCTTTGTAATTGTTTTGGGGCTCCACAAGCCACCCCTGTATAAGACAGTGAACTCAATCAATGTTGTGTGTGTTCTGACTCTTTATCGACCAGCTGTTCCCCTGTCTCTCTCCCTCTCCTCATGATGCCCTATTCCCTGAGACATACCAATATTGAAATTAGGCCAGTTAATAACCCTTCAATGGTCTCTAAGTGTTCAAGTGGAAAGAAGAGACTCTTGTCTCTAACTCAAAAGTTAAAAATGATTAATCTTAATGAGGAAGGCCTGTCAAAAGTCAAGATGGACCTAAAGCTAGGCCTAAACCATAGTTAGCCAAGTTGTAAATGCAAAGGAAAATTTCTTGAAAGAAATTAAAAGTGCTACTCCAATGAACAAATAAATGATAAAAAAGTGAACCAGCCTTATTGCTGATATGGAAAAAGTTACAGTGGGCTGGAGAGAAGATCAAACCATTCACAGCATTCCCTTAGGCCAAAGCCTAATTCAGGGCAAGCCCTAACTCACTTCACTTCTATGAAGGCTAAAAGATGTAAGGAAATTGCACTAGTAAAGCTGAAAACTAGCAGAGGTTGGTTCATGAGGTTTAAGAAAAGAAACTGCCCAGAACATAAAGGTGCAAGGTGAAGCAACAAGTGCTAATGGAGAAGCTGCAGCAAGTTATCCAGAAGGTCTAGCTAAGATAATTGATGAAGGTAGCTAAACAACAGATTTTCAGTGCAGACAAAAACAGTTTTCTATTGGAAGAAGATGCTATCTAGGAATTTCAAAGCTAGAGAGAAGTCAATGCTTGGCTTCAAAGCTTCAAAGGACAGGCTAACTCTCTTGTTGGAAGCTAATGTAGATGGTGGCTTTAAGTGGAAGCTAATGCTCCTTTATAATTCCCAAAAGCCTAGGGCCCTTATGAAATGTGTTAAATCTACTCTGCCCATGCTCTAGAAACCCGACAACAAAGCCTGGATGATAGCACATCTGTTTATGCCATGGTTTACTGACTACTTAAAGCCCACTGTTGAGACCTACTGCTCAAAAAATAAAAAGATTCCTTTCAAAATATTACTTCTCATTGACAATGTACCTGGTCACCCAAGAGCTCTGGAAATGTAAAAGGAGATTAATGTTGTTTTCATGCCTGCTAACATAATATCCATTCTGCAGTCCATGAAACAAGGAGTAATTGTAACTTGTCTTATTTAAGAAATACATTTCATCAGGCGATAGTTGCCAGAAACAGTGATTCCTCTAATGGGTCTGGCAAAATACAGTGAAACCTTCTGGAAAAAAACTCACCATTCTAGATGCCATTAGAAACATTAATGATTCATGAGAGGAGGTCAAACTATCAACATTAATACAAGTACAGAAGAAGTTTATTCTAACCCTTATGGATGACTTTGATGGGTTCAAGACTTCAATGGAAGAAGTAACTGCAGATGTGGTAGAAATTGTTGAGAACTAGAATAAAAAGTGAAGCTTGAAAATGTGACTAAATTGCTTCAACTTCATGATAAAATTTGAACAGATGAAAAATCACTTCTTATGGATGAGCAAAAAGGTGGTTTCTTGAGATTAAATCTACTCCTGGTAAAGATGCTGTGAATGTTGAAATGACAACAAATAATTTAGAATACTGTATAAACTTAGTTAACAAAACAGAGGCAGGGTTTGAGACAATTGGCTATAATACTTAAAGAAGTTCTGTGGGTCATATACTACAGATAAATCTTTCATAAAAGGAAGAGTCAGTTGATTGGGCAAATTTTGTTGTCTCATTTTAAGAAATTGCCACAGCTACCCTAATCTTCACCCTGATCAGTCAGCAGCCATCAACGCAGAGTCAAGATCCTCTACCAGCTTTTGATTATGACTTGCTGAAGGCTTACATGATCTTTAGCACTTCTGGGCCATGAAGTATTTTTAAATTAAAGCATATACATTTTTTAGACTAAAAAATGTTGCACACTTAGACTACAATACAGTGTAAGCATAATATTTATACTGGGAAACCAAAGGATTCACTTTATTGTAATTTTACTTTATTGTGGTGGTCTGGAACCAAACTAGCAATATCTCCAAGGTATGCTTCCTGATGACAGAGGCTGAGAAGTTTCAAGACCTGAAGTTAGCAAGTTTGAGACCTAAGAGAGCTAATGGTGTAGTTCTAGTCCATGTCCAAAGGTCTGGGATCCAGGAGAGCAGATGGTATAAGTTCTAGTCTGAAAGCTAGCAGGTTCAAGACCCAAGAAGAACCAATGTTTCAGTTTGAGTCCCAAGGCAAGAAAAGACTAATATCCTAATCAAGCAGTCAGAAAGGAGGCGTTCTCTCTTCCTTGAGGAAGGGTCAGCCTTTTTGCTCTATTCAGGCCTCTAGGTGATTCAAAGACAGCCATCTACATTGTGGAGGGCAATCTGCTTTTCTCAGTCTACTGATTCAAATGTTAACAGAAAACACCTTCACAAGACACATCCAGAATAATATCTGATCAAAAATCTGGGCATTCATAGCTCAGTCAAGTTGACACACAACAATTAACCTTTACATCCATCTATCTACACCTTAGGACAGCAGAAACCAAAAATAGTGTTACATCTCTGGGATTTTAAATTTTTTGTATTTGAGCATTACCTTAACTAATATGTCCTGTTAAATAAAAGTGAGTATATATTTTTTAAATCAGAAGGACCCAGAATCAGTAAACAAATCTCAAGAAACATATGACAAAGTGAGAAAACAATCATAATGGCAGAAATAGTAGAAAACGCATGTTTCTGGTGGCTTAGGCAATGAAGTACTACAAAGCATTTAAAAGAGTCTGGATCTAATATTATAAAAGTGAGAAACCACTAACCTTAGTGAAATAATCAGAGCTAAAAGCCTCAATATGGGAATATTATTTGGTTGTACTACTTACAGAAAAAATGAACTATTTTTATACTGGGTTTTAAAACCATAGCTACATACTAAAATTAAAACTGACTTAGTAGCACCATTTTCAAAATAATATGTTTACAAAAACCATATAATAGTAATGTATTTATTTATTTAGAATTTATAATACCTGTACATAGTTCCAAAAAAGTAGCTTGAAACTTTCTAAACAAAAACAGACAAAATATCATCTCATAAGAGCTGGAACTCTCTCCTTTCTGTATTCACAGTGACAAAAAGCATGCTTGTGCATAATACCAACCAACAGGCAATGGATGGTACCAAGGAATCAATACAGATGAGTTTGTTATTGCAGCAGCAAACTTTGCATAAGGGTTTCTATGCAATTACAGATGAAATAAGTGAGTTTTTACTGTCCATATAAGTCTACAAGATCATTGGGGGAGGGTGGGTATGGAAATTCTTTTCTATAGTTCCTAGAAAAATTTACGAAATGAATCCTTATAAAATTGACATCTTTATGGTTTTATGAGAGAGAAATAGTTGTGGCAATGCTTCTATCATTGGCCCTCTACCACTGGGGATATATTGTTAAAACTTAATCCAAGGTTAAAGCATTTCTATAGATAAAGGAAATAATGATCTAGACATTTTGAAGTTTTATGACCTAAGAATACAAGAGAGTTAATCATATTTTTAAAGTTTACAGTCAGGAACTACATAACAACATTTCAGTCAATGATGGGCTCTTTGTCCCATAAGATTATAATGGAACTGAAAAAATTCCTATAGCCTAGTGATGTAACATTGTAGCCCAATACATTACTCACATCTTTGTGTAAACAAACCTAATGCACTGCCAGTTATATAAAAGTATAGCACATACAATTATGTACAATACATAATATTGGGTAATGATAAATCATTATATTATTGATTTATATATTAACTATACTATACTTTTTATCATTATTTTAGAGTGTACTCATACTCATAAAATAAAAAGTATGGCTTGAACCCAGGAGCTCAAGACCAGCTTGAGAAACATAAGGAGACTCCAACTCTACAAATGAAAAATAAAAAAAAAACTATCCAAGCACAGTGGTGGGCACTTGTAGTCCCAACTACTCGACAGGCTGAGGCAGGAGGATCACTTGAACTTGGGAGATCAAGGCTTCAGTGAGCTGTGATCGTGCCATTGCACTCCAGCCTGGGTGACAGAGTTAGACACTGTCTTAAGGATAAAAAAACAAAAAAACAACCTACTGTAAAATAGCCTTAAGGCAGGACCTCCAGGAGGTATTCCAAAACAAAGGATTGCCATCATAGGAGATGACATCTCCATGCATGTTATTGCGCCGGAGGACCTTCCAGTGGGACAAGACATAATAGAGGTGGAAGATGGTGATATTGATGATCCTGACCCTGTATAGGCCTAGGCTAACGTGTGGGTTTGTGTCTTTAATTTTAACAAAAAAGTTTAGAAAATTAAAAAATAGATTAAAAATAGAAAAAGGCTTTTGGAATAAGGATATAAAGAATATATTTTTATACAACTATACAATGTGTTTGTGTCTTAAGCTAAGTGTTAACTACCAAAGAGTCAAAAAGGTTTTAAAAATTGAATAGTTTATAAAGTTAAAAAAGTTACAGCAAGCTAAGGTTAATTTATCATTCCAGAACTTAAAAAAATTTAGTGTAGCCTAAGTGAACAGTGTTTATAAAGTCTACAGCAGTGTACAGTAATGCCCTAGGCATCCTCAGAATTCACTCACCACTCATTCACTGACTTACCCAGGACAACTTCCAGTCCCGCAAGCTCCATTCATGGTAAGTGTCCTATACAGATATACAATTTTTTATCTTTTATGCCCTATTTTTACTGTACCTTTTCTATGTTTAGATATACAACTACTTCCCATTGTGTTACAACTGCCTGCAGTATTCAGTACAGTAACATGCTGTACACATTTGTCACCTAGGAGCAATACGTAATACTATAGAGCCTAGATTTGTAGCAGGCTCTACCATCTAGGTTTGTGTAAGTCTACTCTATGATGTTTGCACAACAAAATCAACGAACACATTTCTCAGAATGTATCACTGCTAAGTGATGCATCTACATCTAGGAAGGAACATCTCTTAATGTGAGTTTTTCAGTCATGCTACAGATATGCTATATTTTCACAACCCTAATCATAATTTACTTTAATGGAAAAGATAGTAGGCTGAAAAATTTAAAAGCTTTTGCTACCACATCACACAAGTAATACTGGACAAATTTTCACCAAAATTAGAGGGTATTATTGAAATTAATCTGGCTACTGTGGCATATAGAAAATTCACCAGGAGGGATTACAAATGAGCTACGGAGGCAGCTAATGGTGGCCTGTTAGAGAGGTAGCCTTCTTCCAAAGAAGCTGCAAGACTTGATTTGAAATGATATCATTTTCACAGAAGCAACTAGCATGATTCAGAATAAACTGCATCAGGGAGTTATATTTCTTGATGACTGTTTCACTCAAGAAATTCAGGGCATGTCAGCCAGCAAATAATAAGACTCATCATTTACTAATTGATTCAAAAATATTTATAGTTGTCAAGCATGTGCCCAGAAGTATGTTAAACACTGCATTTATAGTAATTAGCAAAATGTACATAACCCCTGATTTCAAAGAGCTTATAGTCCAGGATGAAAAGCAAATGATAAAAAACCCTAGTATAATATGTAAACTGTAATAAGTGATAGAAAAGTAAATAAGTTGTGACAGTTGGTAATTGGGGAAACTTAATTTAAATCACGGGGGAGGGGTCAGGAAAAGCCTCTTTGAGAAAGTAATATTTAAAGTGAGATACAGGCCTGGTACAGTGGCTCACATCTGTAATCCCAGCACTTTGGGAGGTCAAGGTGGGTGGACTCCTTGAGCCCAGGAGTTTGAGACCCACCTGGCTAACATGGTGAAACCCTCTTGTCTCTACTAAAAATACAAAAATTAGCAAGGTGTGGTGGTGGCACCTGTAATCCCAGATACTCAGGAGGCTGAGGCAGGACAATCACTTGAACCCAGGAGGCAGAGGTTGCAGTGATCCAAGGTTGGCCTGGGCAACGGGGTGAGACTACATCTCAAAAAAAAAAAAAAAAAAAAAGTTGAGATGCAAAGGACAGAATGATTTCTCTAGGACAAGGACAGATGCATGAAATAAAAGGCGAAGAGTGAAAGAACAAGAAGTACACTTTTTGAGTACTTACTGTGTTTCATGTGCATTAATTCCAACCTTTACAGCACCCTATGGCAAAGGTATTAGGATTCCATTTTACACGTAAAGAAAGTGAAGCTCAGGGGGATAAGTTACTTAGCCACGTCTACACAGAAAAGACAATACTCAAAGTTATGTCTAGCTTCAAGCTCTACATTCTTTTATTATAGCTGTAAGGTTACAAGGCTATTTAATCCTCACTAAATGGCTAAAGTTCTAAGCGTATAATATACTACACAATGATAAATATTTTCTTATTAAGTTTCATCCTTTAGACACACATTCCAATTTGTGTGGGCTTTATCTTCTCAAAGTCATATTTTGATATGTATCCACATTATATTTAGTTGGTTAAATGGCCTTTTTTCCAGCAAAGATTTTAAAGCAGCTTAAAGGACACATAAATATATGAATACTATCAATTTTATATACTACCTTATAATTGTATGCACTCCATAATTTTGTAAAGAGTGCTCATACAAATTTTAGGATATTTCAGAAGATACAAGCATTTCTTAGTTTAAAAGCTCAAGGATAAGCTGTAAGGTTTACTACTGGAACTATGTATCAGATGCTAGATTATATATAAATGTTTCTAGGTACCTCCTTTCCTTAACAACAAAGTTTCTGGAAAGACTGTCTCCATTGACTGCTAATATTTGTAACTTACTAGGACAGGCTGAATATTGGTCCCTCAAAGATGTCCACACTTGGGTCCTGTGAATGTTACCTCATACAGCAAAAGGGGCTTTGCAGATGGAATTCTGCAAAGAGAATTGCTAATTAGCTGACTTTAAAATAGGGAGAATATCCTGGCTTGTCCAGATGTAACTACCCCTTGTAATTATAGGGGCTCTCAAAAGTAGAAAAGGCAGTGAGAGATAGGCAGAAGACATTTCAATAGTGAGAGGGACTTCAGTCACCACTGGGGACCTTGAAGATGGAGAAAAGGGGCCATGAGCCAAGGAATGGGGGTGGCCTCTAGAAGCTGAAAACAGCCCATAGGTGACAGTTAGCAAGGAAACAGGGATCTCAGTCCTACAACCACAAGGAGCTGAATTCTACCACCAACCTGAATAAGCAAGGAAGCCGACTCCTCAGAGCTGCTAGTAAGGAGTGCTGCCCTGCCAACACTTTGATTTTAACTTGGTGAGACCTGTATGCAGACATCTGACCTAGAGAACCATGAGAAAATAAATTGTGTTGCTTTAAGCTGCTAAGTTTATGGTAACGTTATGGTAGTAATGAAAAACTAATATTCTTCCTACTACTCTTACACTCTTAATTCTGGCTACTTTGAAACTGTTTCTGCTAATCAAGTCTTAGTTGGTAAGTGCAATTACATTTTTCAGTTCTTCTACTGCCTGTTGCCCTTCTGACCTTTCTGCCTGTCTCCTTGAAACCCCCTCCTCCCTTGGTTTCTATAATATCACTCCTGATTCTCTTTCCTTTTTCTGCCTCCTTCATGGGTACTTTGTCTATTTTTCTGTAAATGTTGGTGTTCCATAGGAGCCTATTTCCAGGCTCCCTTCTTACATTACATATTCCCTTGGCCTCTACCTACCAAAGAGTTCCCAAACCTTATTCACAGCTCAGAAGTCACATTTTAGTTTCATAGTATCACCCATCTTCAAAGATGTCTCAAAGCCTTCAGTAATTTGAACCTGTTCTCTCCTCCCAAATCTGCCTATCTCTTTAATTCCCTTCTCCCATTAACTGCATCTCTAGTCAACCAAAGAAGTCAGTGTGGTACTCTGTCATTATCCTAAGACTATGTTCTCATTGATTATTCATGTTATTGGAATTAAATTCATTTGTATATTTCTGAATGTCTCTATCCGCATGCCAGTCTTAATTTAGAAACCTATTCCTTCTGAAATTAGTAAAGGACCACTTTGTCTGTTCACTTTCATTGTTACCAATCTCCAAAGCTGTTCTCCACCTTCTTGGTAGCATGATCTTTTTGAAAAACAAGTCCCAATTTATTACCTATTCATTAAAATGCTCAATAGTTCTCTGTAGCTCTTAGCATAAACTCTGCCCTTCCTAAGACTCACTTCTTTCACTCTCAACATACCTATTTAACACACTTCTGTAAATGCTGTTTCTTAAAACTATAATGCCTTTCTGCTGTTAGTTTTAGTGGCTGACTGAGGATTTGACCAACACTGGTATATCCCAGAAGTGGTGTTTGACAATCCCCTGTTACTTAAAGTTTTAGTTGCCATGTGGCTTCAGGAACACAACATATAATGATATAATAGAATACCGAACATAGCACCATCACACCAAGTTTCTAGTTTTATTATTAAACGGGCAAGTGATTAAAACTGCTCTGGGCCTGTTTTCTCATTTGTGATGTGAACTAGACAATCTAAAATTCCTTTAAAGTTCACAATTCTAGTTTTCTATTTAAAAACATTAAAATTTATTAGGTACTTTAAAAATACCACAGGTAACTTACAACACTGTTCAATTTCCAGAGAGACGTATCAACATAGTTACATTATTTACACACAATAATTTACCTTATCAACTAGATAAAACAGAGAGTACAGAATATCTTGTTCTGAGGATTTGGGGATGAGATCTAAATGGGACTGGAAGATCAAACCACTGAGATGGGAAGGAAAAACTGTGAACTGAAAAGAGGTCAAACTTACAATGACCAAAAGGAGGGCTACCTCGAGTAATGTTAACATTTGT
This sequence comes from Cebus imitator, assembly GCF_001604975.1. Classification (NCBI taxonomy): domain Eukaryota; kingdom Metazoa; phylum Chordata; class Mammalia; order Primates; family Cebidae; genus Cebus; species Cebus imitator. The sequence continues at coordinate 5,849,441 of NW_016107319.1, forward strand.
AAAGCAAGCAAAATCATCAGATGAGACCGGGATTTTGCCTGCTTTTAGGCAACAAAAATTACCTGTGTTAATGAACCCTCTTCTAATTTAAGACTTCTTCCCGTGGCCACGTTATATACCTTTTCTCTCCCAGTCCTGAGCTTTGGTTGCTATTTGCTTTTCACTCCCAAGCAAACACCTCCTCCTTGTTGCTTGGGGAGATGCTATAAATAAAATCAGCGAAAGTGTCCGATTGATGGTAAACACACCTGGGGCGATAATGAGTCTAGTAATTAGGGCCTCTCAGGATACAGCCCAGCCCTTTCTCCCGCCCCCGGCGGCGCATCCCGAGCTCCGCGCGGGTATCGAGGGAGTGGCCGGGGAGTCCCTGGCCCAGCCGCCGCGAGGTGGGGTTCCTTCGTTTCCACAGAGGTGGAGAGCGCGACAGCCGAGCCTATTTTGGTCTAGTTTGCGTTTCTGTGAGGAGCTGCTAGCGGAGTGAGCAGCGCCCGGACGCGCCCCGGGCCCCCTCAACACCCCTTGGGAGAGCGCCCCGGGGCTCGAGCGTGGAACGGGGCTGCAATGGCAACCGCTGGAATAACGGCCTCGGCTCCCGGCGGCTCCTCAAGCGTGCAGGAGGGGCAGGCTGGGCTGGGCACCTAGCTGTCCCCGCGCCCGTCTGCCCCAGCCCGGGTGCAGCAGGTGGACGCGGCGGTGCAGGAGACCCAAAGGGACACGGGTGGCACCGACCCCCTGCATCCACCCACGGGACCACCAGACCCCCGTCAAGACCGTCTCTCGCTGCAGCCCCATCGCCAGATTCAGCATCCACCCTCACCTGGCCCCGACTGGTTCAGCCCTCTGACCGCAAAATAACGGGGTGTCTGAAGGAAGTAGCAACGACTCGTCTTCCTCACCCCAATCCCCGCTCAAAGGGCAGCGGGACAGCGGGAGGGCGGCTGCTGCTCACGAACCTCTCTTGCGGACCTGTTTTCGGCAGCGACAGCTCAGATGTCCTAGTCGCTGCCTCTTGGTCCCCGCGTCTCCTCAGACCAATTCAGCCGGCAGCCGCACAGCAGCGACTACTAACCGCGCATGCGCGTGCGTCCCGGCGGGAGGGGGTGGCCGCCCGAGGCGCTTGCGACGCGTTCCAGCTCCAAGGGACTCAACTGCCTCCAGGGGGAGCCGCACTGCCAGTCAGCACCGCCGCTGCCCTGCAGGTCTCGCGCCGACCAGTTGCGGCGTGGACACCGCTCACGGGTAAGCTGAGGAGGAGCTCCTCCTGCAAGTCCAAAGACTTTTCCTCCTCTGAGCGCCCGCCGTCTCTGCAGACCGTGCGGTTCTACCTCTTGTTGCACAATGATCGGGTCCTGAATTTTATGTAAATCATATTTGTGAACACTGTCCAGTAATAAGTGCATCAAGATCAGGGCTCTAGGCTTTCTCTAGAGTTCTAGATAGCAGGTCTGCGGCCATGGTGATTAGTAAGGAGCTTTCCTGTCTGGTGAGTGTATATGACAGATATGTTGAATGTTAACATAATAAATACATTGTATATAAAACAATATATTCTTTTTCTCTCCAACAACACTATTAATAAGAGCTGCTAACATTTATTGTGCCCATTGTGCTCTAAGGGTCTTACATTCATTGTTTAACCTTGGCAGCAACCCAGGTGATGAAACTGATGATGACTTGCTAGAAATTACACAACCTGTAAACAGTGGAAACAGGATGTAAATCAGGCCTGTCTCTCCCACAGCCTGTAGTTTCAAACACAATGAAAGAAAACTACATACAGCATAAATGTAGTGTTCAATCACGAGCTGCTTTGCCCTTTATATATTGGATCATTCAGATTTTACTACTGATATTTTATAGTAAATTTTGGCTTTGAATTTGGTATAGTAACAATTGTTGGAAGAATAAATAACAACATTTGAGTTCTGAGTCTAACATCCTTGTTGAAGAGTCTCAATCTTAAGGAATTGGTGGCATTCCATGCACAATGTATCATTATTGGCTAGTGATCAATAATGAGTATTTTTTTACATTGCTTCACTAAGAGCACTATTTCTAAGCTTTTGACTTTGTCACCTCCTGGACCCTGTTTGGTTAGTGTTAAAGTTTGCTTGTTAAAAACACAAATTTTATTTGAGGTACTTTGTAACATTATCCCCTTTATTTCTTTCTTCCCTCGTTCTGACTTCTATTATTCAACATACTTCTGTGGCCCATAACAAATACACTTGATTTGCTAGAGAAGGATTTTTTAAAGGATCCATTCAAAGCTTGCAATGAAGAAGCTGAAAACTAAAAATGTAAAAACAGTGAATTTTCGCAAGATTTAGTAGTATCTTCTTGGTCACATAATACTCAAAACCTTGAGAACATTGTTTAATCTTTGGCTGCTGCATTCACTGCCTCCATAAATTAAACTCTATTTCTGTAAGATCATCTAAAAGAGGTCCTTACCTCCTTCCATCCCTGTACCATTTCTCTAGTTTAGGTTCTCACTCCTTTGGAAACCGTTACTTAGAGTTGCCCAACTAGTTGCTCCCCTTCAGAGCCTCCCACTGACATTTTGTAGTTTAATCCTTAGCTGATTCAATAGTTTCCAATGACCCTTCATTACTCACAGAATGAAATCTCATCTCTTACCTTGAAATTTAAGGCCTTAACATATATCCAAAATTATTTGCCACTTATTGAAAAGATGATTGAATGTAATATTTATACTTTTGTTTAATAGGCAACTTTTCATCAGAATAATACAGTGTGATAATAATGTAAGAGGAGAAAGAATAATCTGAAAATGAGACCAGAGGTATGGCTTTTTGAGAATGATGTAGTGTTTAGCAATATATTGATATGGTTTGGCTGTGGTATTTATAATTCAAGATGAGATTTCCCAACTGAAATCTCATCTTGAATTGTAAATACCACAATTCCCATGTGTGGTGTCAGGAACCTGGGTGGAGGTAATTGAATCATGAGGGTGTGTCTTTCCCTTGTGGTTCTTGTGATAGTGAATAAGTCTCACGAGATCTGACGGTGTTAGAAAATAGGAGTTCCTGCACAAGGTGTCTTCTCTTGTCTGCTGCCATGTGAATCATGCCTTTAACCATCCACCATGATTGTGAGGCCTCCAAAGCCACGTGAAACTGTAAGTCCAATAAACCTTTCTCTTTTGTAAATTTTCCAGTCTCAGGTATGTCTTTATTAGCAGCGTGAAAATAGACTGAGATAAATTGGTACCAGGAGTGTGGTGCTGCTGAAAAGAAACCTGAAAATGTGGAAGTAACTTTGGAACTGGGTAACAGGCAGAAGTTGGAACAGTTTGGAAGGCTCCGAAGACAGGAAAATGTGGGAAAGTTTGAAACTTCCTAGAGACTTGTTGAATGACTTTGACAAAAATGTGGATAGTGATATGAACAATAAGGTCAAGGTTGAGGTGGTCTCAGATGGAGATGAGGAATTGTTGGGAGCTGGAGCAAAGGTGACTCTTGTAATGTTTAAGCAAAGAGACTGGTGGCACTTTGTCCCTGCCCTAGACTGTGGAACTTTGAATTTGATGGAGATGATTTAGGGTATCTAGTGGAAAAAATTTCTAAGCAGCAAAGCACTCAAGAGGTTACTTGGGTACTTTTAAAGGCATTCAGTTTTAAAAGGGAAACAAAAGATAAAAGTTTGGAAATTTTGCAGCCTGACAATGTGATAGAAATGAAAATCCCCACTTCAGAAATTTGCGTAATGAGGATCCAAATGTTAATCCACAAAACAATGGGGAAAAATGTCTCCAGGGTATGTCAGAGGTCTTCATATCAGCTCCTCCCATTACAGGCCCAGAGGCCTAGGAGGAAAAGGCAGTTCTGTGGGCTGGGCCCAGGAACCCCCTACTCTGTGCAGCCTAGGGACTTTGTACCCTGTGTTCTAGCTGCTCCAGCCATGGCTAAAAGGGGCCAAGGTATGGCTCAGGCTGTTGTTTCAGAGGGTGGAAACCCCAAGCCTTGGCAGCTTCCAGGCAGTGTTGAGCCTGTGGGTACACAGATGTCAAAAATTGAGGTTGGGGAACCTCCACCTAGATTTCATAGGATGTGTGCAAACACCTGGACACCCAGACGGAAGTTTGCTGCAGGGGTGGGGCTCTCATGGAGAACTTCTGCTAGGGCAGTGCCGAAGGGAAATGTGGGATCAGAGCCCCCGACAAGAGTCCCTGTGGGCACCACCTAGTGGAGCTGTGAGAAGAGGGCCACTGTCCTCCAGCCCCTAGAATGATAGATCCACTGAAAGTTTATACTGTGCACCAGGAAAAGCTGCAGACACTCAACACCAGCCTCTGAAAGGAGTGGAGAGGGAGGCTATACTCTGCACTCCACAGGGGTGGAGCTGCCCAAGACCATGGGAACCCACCTCTTGCATCAGCATGACCTGGATATTGAGACATAGAGTCAAAGGAGATTATTTTGGAGCTTTAAGATTTGACTGCCCTGCTGGATTTTAGACTTGCATGGGGCCTGTAGCCCCTTTGTTTTGACCAATTTCTCACATTTGGAATGGCTGTATTTACCCCATGCCTGTACTCCCATTTTATCTAGGAAGTAACTAACTTTTGATTTTATAGGCTCGTAGATGGAATGGACTTGTCTCAGATAAGGCTTTGGACTGAACTTTTGAGTTAATGTTGAGATAAATTAAGACTTTGGGGGACTATTGGGAATGCATGATTGGTTTTGAAATGTGACATGAAATTTGGGAGGGATGGGGTGGAATTATATGGTTTGGCTGTGTCCCCACCCAAATCCCATCTTGAATTGTAACTCCCACAATTCCCAAATCTTGTAGGAGGAATCTAGTGGGAGGTAATTGAATCATGGGATGGGTCTTTCCCGTGCTGTTCTTGTGATAGTGAATAAGTCTCATGAGCTCTGATGGTTTAAAAAAATCCAGAAGTTTTCCTGCACAACTTCTCGTTTCTTTAACTTTCTGCCATGATTTTGAGGCCTCCCCAGCCATGTGGAACTGCAAGTTAAAACTCTTTCTTTTGTAAGTTTCCCAGTCTTGGCTATGTCTTTATTAGCTGCATGAAAATGGACTAATAAATATACAAACCAATGAGGCCATCTGGCTCTACATTTGCGGTGGAACGATTTAGAGTTGAATTTTCCACCATTACACAGAAACACACCAGACATACACACA
>NW_016107319.1:5856041-5860508 GCF_001604975.1 Cebus imitator
GAATATTATGCAGCCATCAAAAATGATGAGTTTGTGTCCTTTGTAGGGACATGGATGAACCTGGAAACCATCATTCTCAGCAAACTGGCAGAAGAGCAGAAGATCAAACAAAGCATGTTCTCACTCATAGGCGGGTGTTGAACAATGAGAACACATGGACACAGGAAGGGGAGCACTACACACTGGGGTCAGTTGGGGGGAAATAGGGGAGGGACGGTTGGGGATGGGGAGTTGGTAAGAGATAGCAAGGGGAGAGATGCCAGATGTAGGTGATGGGGAGGAAGGCAGCAAATCTCACTGCCACGTGTGTACCTATGCAACAATATTGAATGTTCTTCATATGTACCCCAAAACCTAAAATGCAATAAAATAAATAAATGGAAAAAAAAACCTGCTGCTTTCAAACACTACTCTTGGGGATATATGTTGATTCGGCTACTCTGGTGGCAATTTGGCATTATCTGTTAAAATTAAAAATGTTCATATCCTATGAGCCAGCAATACCACTTCTGAGTATTTAAACTAGGAAAAAGACTCTATGCTCAAGTAGGCACACAGAAGAATGTTCGTTGAAACACTGTTGTAACGCTAAAAAAAATGTAAATAGTAATGGATCAATTTTTGCAATAAAGGAGGAAATTATAAATAAATTATACTCTATTCATATTTTGGAATATTATGCTGATGTTAAAAAGAAAGAATTAAATCCATGTTGGTGACACAGAAAAAAAAAGAAAAAATATGGAGTGAAAACTCAACTGGCATTTTACGCAAAGGCTTTTAAAAATCCAAAGCAATACCATATATTCTAATAAGTACATATGTATATAAATGCATAGGAAAAGATATGGTAGCATTCATGCCAAACTGAAAGCAGAAATAATTTCTGGAGAAAAGACTAGAGTTTCGGTTGGTTGTCAGGTAGAACTTTTGCCTGGTTGGTAATTTTTTTTTTTTTTAATAACAAGGATGCATTTGTGCATTAATTATATAATTAAAAGAATAACATTAAAAGTTATCATAGTATAATATTGTTCTTTGCTTGAAATAAATTTCCTATTTTTATTTTTCAGTAGTTTTCAATAGGTAGAAATGAATGTTGAATTCCAGTACATGCTTTTTCAACCCATGTTGAGGTTATTAACACATAAATTTCCTGACTGAAACAACCTTGCATTTGGGGAATAAAGACAACTTCTATGGTCTGAATGTTTATGTCACTTCAAAATTCATATGTTGAAATCCTAACCCTTTCCCCACCCAGTTTGTTATTAGGAGGCCAGGACTTTGGGAGGTGATTAGGTCATGAGGGTGAGGTCCCAGGAACTCTCTTGCCCCTGCCATCATGTGAAGATATAGTGAGAAGGTGCCATCTTGGAGGAGGCAATCCCTCACCAGACACCAAATCTACCAGCACTTTGATCTTGAACTTCCCAGCCTCCAGAGCTGTGAGAAATAAATTTCTGTGGTTTACAAGCCATGTGGTTTGTGCCATTTTATTACAGCAGCCAAATGGAATAAGACACTAACCTATTTATAACTGATTATTCCATTATTTTGTTTCTCAGTTGTATTTATGAAGAGTTACTTTGGCTTTTTTACATGTGTATCCATAATTGAGACAGTCTATGATTTTCCTTGCCAGAATCTGGTAACAGAATTAAGTTTATTTTATACAATGAATTAGGAGCTTTTAAGAATTCTCCCATGCTCTGGAATAATTTTTGTAGTATAAAATTTTATATATTTTTTGAAACTTTGAAAAGTTTAGTATAACTTTTTGGGCATTAATCTTTTGGTAGATTGGTTCATTTAATTTTCTTGAGTTACTACTCATATTTTCTACTTCCTGCTATAAAATTTTAAATATTTTTTTCCAAAAAACCATTCATACAATGAGATAGTCAAAGTTACTGGATGCATGTTTGTGCTAAGGGAAGGTTATTTTCTTGAGGAAGGAGCCTACAATATCAATCAATAGTTATATGTATTGTGAATCTTTCCCCAAACTTTCCCCAGAGCAACCAGGGTGACTATGCACTCTGAAGGGAAATATTCAGACCTTTTAGAGTTTTTAAAGTACTGTCTGGCTTCTTTCAGTCAGCATAAGGATTCTGAGATCCATACATGTGTTTGTGTGCATCAGTAGTTTGCTTCTTCTTATTTTTCAGTAGTATGCCACCATATAGATATGAAATTGTTTATACATCCATCTCTTAATAGACATTGGATTGTTTCTAGTTTTGGCTGTTATAAATAAAGATGCTGATATGGTTGAAATGTGTGTCCCCTCCATATCTCATGTTGAAATGTGACTCCAGTGTTGGAGATGGGGCCTAGTGGGAGGCGACTGATCATGGTGGCAGATGCTTGGTGAATGGTTTAGCATCAAGTGAGTTCTCAGTTAGTTCACCTGAGTTATGGTTGTTTCAGAGTCTGGGACCTTCCCATTTTCACTCTCTTGCTCTTGTTCTTGCCATGTAATATGCTGGCTCCCCTTCCCCTTCTAACATGATTGTGAACCTTCTGAGGCCCTCTGCAGGAGCCAAGCAGATGTTGGTGCCATGCTTACACAGCCTGAAGAACCATGAGCCAATTAAGCCTCTTTTCTTTATAAATTACCCAGTCAGTCTCAGATATTCCTTTATAGTAATGCAAAAATGACTTAATACAAAGTTATTCAAATCTCTTGACTTGAATATAACATCTACTGATATTATATTTATATGATAAAATAATATGAAAATTTTCCTTATTTGCCATGCTCTGAAACCATTTAAAAATATTGAGACTATTTGGTCTTTAAAAGTGTGGTTGAATTTCTCTGTGCATTCATCTGGGTCTGGTGCCTCTTTGTGCTCATTTGTTTTTTCTTGACAACTTTCTGTATTTCTTCTATGAAAATTGGTTGTTTTAAGCTTTCTGTTTCTGCTGGCACTAATTTTGGTAAACTGTTTCCTAAGAAATTATACATTTTATCTGGGCTTATAGAAAGAAAACTAATATCAGCACAACAAAAGTCTGTCAGATTATATACATTTTCTCATAATTCATTACCTGAGTTACCGTTAAAATGAATGCAGTATCTAAAAATGTAAGCCAAGGTTATTATTATTATTTTTTTTTAGAAAAGGAAACACAGAAAAATGTGTTCCCATGGGAATGCCTGCCCAGATTTATCTTGGTAAATTTGTTCATAATTGTCACAATCCCACCACAGGGTGAAAGGTCTATGCCAGAGTACACAATAAGCCCTGAGACATTTTTACACAGCTATGTGAGTAGAGGGTATCTCTCCTCTACCGAAGAGTGGAGCCACGTTGACTATTTCTATTAATTACTAATTATTGGTAGTAATACTTCTACATAGCTATTTACTTCATAGTCAATAATAATGCAGATGTCAGCGGCTTTCTTATCTCAATATTTGAGAGAAATTTTGGCACTAGAGATAATTTTACTTATGTCTGTAATGTTTGCAGAGCTTCTATTCACTTCAAAAGCAGTTTTATGATAAAAGATTTCAGGAGAATCTGGTTTCTACAAACTTATCTACTATACATTATAATTTGTCTTCATGTAGGTTTGAAGAATAGTGATTTTTAATAAAGCAAAATCAGCAAAAATGCTATAAAACAAATGCTCAAACCAACCAATGAAGCACTACTTGCTCTGTTGTACTCCAGATATGTGTCTGGGGTTCTCCAAATCTCCCCTTCCTCATATACAGCTAGTGCTCGACTTACGACCACGATTGGGACTGGCAGACCGGTTGTAACACGATTTGGTCGTAAGTTGAGTAGGCTATATGTACAGTTGAAATGGTGCACGCGGAGATGGCAGTCCTGCCGGAAGCTGGTCCACACTGTCGTATGCCCAGCTGGGCAACGTTTGCGCTGCCAGATGCGGAGCAGTCGTGGCTAGTGATTGTGGTCATAAGTTGCATAGGTCGTAAGTCAATCAATACCTGTGTCTCAGACCAAAGACCTGGGTGGTGAGTGAGATCCTCCAACATTCACATTTGCAAGAAGCAGGGGTGAGGATGGAAGTTAAGGGCATCTCTTTTGGCTACATTAGAAATGTTTTCTAAAAATACCTTGTGCTGACCACCCAAACACTCTTAATCGCAAATAACTTCTTTAAGGACGGTGGTAATTGGGTTGGACATCTAAGGCTGTCTTTAACTTTCTTCCCCTTTTTTCTTCTAGCATCTTTCACTCTCACTGTATCTCATTCAGGGTTCAAATGCCTCTTTCTGAGCACCGCAGCAGCATTCCCTTGGAATCATCTCAGCTTTCTCTTGACATTCAGCAGAATGTAGGATAGGCTCTTTCAATATTTATCCTAGCTTATGCTCCCAATTTTTTAGACATTTTTTAGATATTCTAGTCTTCAGTGGTAGGCTAAGAAATCTAAGTAAGCACCTTTTCTTTTCTTTTTTTTTTCTTTTTTTTTCCCATTTATTTT
>NW_016107319.1:5865638-5882313 GCF_001604975.1 Cebus imitator
CGGGGCGCCGACAAAGCAGCCGCGCGGGGCAAAGCAGCCGTGCAGGGCAAAGCAGCGGCGCTGGCCGAAACAGCCGCGCTGGCGACCGTGGAGCACCTCTGCCCGCGAGTTTCCTAGTCTGTGGGCAATAAAAACGCGGCGTCCACTCACCCTCTGCGCTTTCACTGGGAGCTGCAATCCTGAGCTGTTCCTAAACGGCCATCTTGGATCAACCCCCAAGTAAGCACCTTTTCAAACACTGTTTCTATCTTTTCAAGAAATACTGTTCTGAACTTAGTTCTTCATCTTATTTAGGACTATGCTCTGGCAGATTTAATTTCAAAATTTAAGTCAAATTTAAAATCTTTGTAACATACATACAATATCCTATTTTATTCTCAAAGGTAAACATGAAATGGACACACAGAAATGGTTCATCTTTCATATTCTCTTTATAAATTGGTATTTGTTACAGTTCATACTGAGGTGAATGAGATCTTGGCACTCAAGAATAAGGCAACAGTATGAAATTAAGACATTCAAAATATTCGATTAAAGGATGACAAATAAATATATCTTATTGCTCAAAATAAGTAATACCTTATAAAATAACATCAAGAAGAGAAAAGATATTTTAATGAGCCCCTGTAAGAAACTGATGGATCAAGCGTATAGAAATTAGTAAGGAGTGAAAAGATTTCAATAACTAAATTAAAAAGCCTGATATAAGAGAATCTTGCACCCAATAAATAGAAATACCTTTGAAATATATTTTTAAAGCACAAAACCAACACTTTTAAAAACAAATAAATATAAAATATTTAAAAGGGAGTATACAGAAACTATATATTCTTTCTGAAGTCATATGGAACACAAGGATTCACAACAATTCTCAAAATTTTATTACACAGATAAAGTTCTATAACCACTATGCAAGTAATTTAGAAATTAACAGTAAAAGATGGAGAAAGCCAATATATTTGGGAAAAAAACTCCCAAATAATCTATGTGTTAAGAAGGCAATAATGAGAGAAACTATGAAATTGTTAGAACTAAACGACTATCAGAATATATATATATATCAAGATGTTTGATAATCAGTCAAATGGCACATAGGGATAAGTTTATAGTTTTAAATGCATTTATTAAAAGACAAGCAGACATTGCGGCACTGCCAGGTCCAGGCTTGTTTAAATTTGTGCTTTCTATTTCTTTAGTCTTAAAAGTGGATAACAACATATACCAATTCATCTAAAACTTCTCTGTGATAATTTCAAGCTTCTCAACTTTTAACTGTTTATTGAGATTATGTGATGGTCTCACTATTGAAGTCAATAAAATATGATTCTTAATTTTTGAAAAACTTCTCTGCCTTTAGTATTTTTAAATTAAATTATAATAGGGTAAAAGCATTATAAATCAATGTTCTATTTTTTCTTGACATAAGAAGTCATTTAATATTTTGAAGTATACTAGTTTATTCATTGTTTACTTATCTGCTAGATAATTATGTATTGTCATTACTACAATTTCTGAAACATGCCATTAGAAATCAAGGTTGTCTGAGGTTCCAGGTATTAGGGAGTTTCTTCTTATGCTTATTTATCTTCATATTTTCTGAAATAAAAATAAAAAACATAACATCTAGAAACAACATATTAATTCATAAAGATGAAATTATTTTTACAACAATATCTTAATCATATTACTTCCTTATTGTATCCTCTTTGACATCACCCACCCTTTTTATATAGAAAAGATTACTCTATATTGGTGGAAGATAAGATTCTTAAGATGTAGTAGACAATGCCAATTTTAATACTCTCATGGTGTTAAAATGATCAAAAGCAGATTTCCACCTGTGAGATTCCAGGGAAATCTTTATAGTCAGACAATCATTACAGCCAACAAAACGTTGTAGGTAATGTATAAATTGTTTAAAACATTTATTTTATTTTATTTTTATAGCTTAAAATAAAAAAAAAGATTTAGGGTAATTTAAAGTGAAAACACAATAATATTTAATAATAATATATAAAAGAAAGCTGGAGATTAAATATAAAATGAGGAGTGTGAATATAAGAATATATGGGTACTATATGTCATATGAAATGAATTTTGAATTTCTTGTTAGTCAAAGGGGAAAACCCACACAAAACCAAAGGAATCATGATAGTTTTTTGAGAAATAATAATATATTTTCCTAGCATCAAATTCTATAAGAGAATTGTCACATATATTTTTCCATAAAAGGGAAGCGTAAAACTTTAAATAACAATTTTGAAGAAAATGCAAAAATGTTATAGAGTATTAATATATCATCCTTTAATAAAAGCCAAAGGTATGACCTTAAGTAATAATTCAGTTAAAGCATTAAAAAAAAAAAAACACAACTGTTATTTTAGGTTCGGGGGTACATGTGTAGGTTTGTTAAATAGGTAAATTTGTGTCATGGTGGTTTGGTGTACAGCTTATTTTGCTACTTGGGTACTAAGCATAGTACCCAATAGTTATTTTTCCTGATCTTTTCCCTCCTTCTACCATCCTCCCTCACATAAGCCCCAGTGTCTGTTGTTCCCCTCTATGTGTCCATGCATTCTCATCATTTAGCTCCTACTTATAAGTGAGAACATGCAGTATTTGATTTTCTGTTCCTGTGTTAGTTTGCTAACAATAATGGCCTCTAGCTGCATCCATGTGCCTGCAAAGGACATGTTCCCATTCTTTTTTATGGCTGTGCAGTATTCCATGGTGTATGTGTACCACGTTTTTCTTATCCAGTCTATCATCGATGGGTGTTTAGATTGATTCCATGTCTTTGCTTTGTGAATAGTGCTGTGATAAACTTGTGTATACATGTGTCTTTATAGTAGAACAATTTCTATTCCTTCATGTATATACCCAGTAATGGGTTTATTGGGTCAAATGATAGTTCTGTTTTTAGTTGTTTGAGGAATTACCACACTGCCTTCCATGATGGTTGAACTAATTTACACTCCTGCCAGGATTGTATAAGTGTTCTTTTTTCTCTGCAACCTCTCCAGCATCTTTTTTCAATTAATTAATTAATTAATTAATTTTGAGATGAAGTTCCACTCTTGTTGCCCAGGCTGGAGTGCAGTGGCGCCATCTCAGCTCATCGCAACCTTAACCTCCCAGGTTGAAGCACGTCTCCAGCCTCAGCCTCCCCAGTAGCTGGGATTACAGGCACGCACCACCATGCCTGGCTAAATTTTGTATTTTTTAAAAAATGGATACGGGTTTTCACCATGTTGGCCAGGCTGGTCTCAAACTCCTCACCTGAGGTGATCCACCCACCTCAGCCCTCGGCCTCCCAACATGCTGGGATTACGGGTGTGATCCACCTCACCTGGTCCTATTTTTTGACTTTTTTTTTTTTGAGATGGAGTCTTGCTCTGTTGCCCAGGCTGGAGTGCAGTGGTGTGATCTCAGCTCACTGCAACCTCTGCCTCCTGGATTCAAGCAATTCTCCTGCCTCAGCCTCCTGAGTAGCTGGGATTGTAGACGTGCACCACCATGCCCAACTAATTTTTGTATTTTTAGTACTGACAGGGTTTCACCATGTTGGCCAGGCTGGTCTTGAACTCCTAACTTGTGAGAGCCAAATCAAGAACACATCCCATTCACAATTGCCACAAAAGAATAAAATACCTATGGATATAGCTAACCAGGGAGATGAAAGATCTGTACAATGAAAACTACAAAACACTGCTCAAAGAAATCAGAGCTGACACAAACAAATGGAAAAACTTCCATGCATATGTATAAGAAGAATCAATATTGTTAAAATGGCCATAGTGTCCAAAGCAATTTATAGATTCAGTGCTATTTCTGTCAAACTACCAATGACATCCTTAACAGAACTAGAAAAAAGTTGATATAAACATATAGACAATATCAGACATTTATTAACTTTTCTTATACTTACCACTTTGTTATTGAAGGATTAATATTTTAAAATATGATGTAGTCTCTTAAGAAATATTCTAATCCTTATTATGTCATTATTTCCAAAGAATGATTTTGATACATTTTAAAGAAGCTTTAGAAACATGAAACTCCTAATAATAGATATCCTGTTAAAAATTTTAAAAATAATGTAAATATAATCACATTTGACATATTATTAAATTGTTAATTGTTATTGATTTCTATTTTGTGTGGTATGAAGTATAAAAAGGAAAAAAGCCACCATTATGACATCAAAATGTGACTGTTTATGTCCATTTTTACTTAATATGCCATGAATTTACAAAGATGAGGTTAAAATATCACATCTGGTAAAAAAAAATGTATAATAGAAGAATCCCATTTTAATGGCATCAAAAAAGAGAATGGTATGGATCAATTTATTTCTGCATTCTATCTGCAGCTATGTATTCTGATGGTGTAAATTTTTGCTCAAAGATTCACAACAGTTACATTTTCATTATTCCAGGCACTTATTTGTCTTATTTGACACATTTTCTTTGTTGGATTCTGCCTTGCCTGATAGCCAATAGCTTACACTTACTGAGTTCACATTATGTTCTAGGCATGGTTCCAAAGCGTGTAGTACAATATGCAAGGTAGAAAAAGCAGAAAGAGGGCAAGTCATGAATGATGGGAAGTTGTGTATGTCCATCTCTCATTCAATTGACAAAGGATTAAAGCAAGCATGTCTTTCATAATGTAGACACCAAGGGTAGAGGTGTCAAAGGTGGAAGAAACATTAAGGATCATTTAAACTCTTTGAAACTTTTATAGATGAAGAAAGCTCAAAGGAGTGTTAGAGCTTGCCCAATATCATATACGTACTCCCTAGTTCACCAGGACTGAAACCTAGGTGCTTTGACCTTGAATTCTTTGTTTCTTCTACTCCACTAAGGGGATAAGTCAATTATCAATAATATTGTATCTGAAAATGATGCAAAATTTTAAGAATGACTAAAATCCAAGCAATGCTAAAATTTTCTTCATCTGGACAGTGGTCTGAAATAAAAATCCTGATACATTTAAATTAAATAATAGAGGGATTTTATTTTTGAAATATTCTACATAATTTTGAATTTTAGACTAAAATAGTGAATTTTATTATAATTTTCAAAACACTTTCTTACTCTTCTTTGAATTGCACAACTTGGAACAGTAAGGAAAATAGTTTATATAGGCTGAATTTTTCTTGCCATGATAAATAACTTGGGGCTTTAATAGATGATTTCTTAATTTATAAATGTTTTTTACAACATATAGTTCTATCATAAGATAAATTCTGCTTAATAACCATATTTTATAGCCTCTTATGTCACCACTCATTTTTAAATAGTATTTTATAAGTTTATGAAACATTGTATGTTACTAAAGTTACATTTCAAAATCTTACTTTTTCATATTGCTTTTTTCCAGAAAGTGATGAATGTATACCCACATGTTGGAAAAGAGAAGGTTTATACCGAATACGTATTTGCTTCTTTCGTTTTAAACAGTTTCTCTGGGGAAAAAGAGAAACAACAATCTTCTGTAAAAACCCAGATACTGCTTTGTATTGCGTTTACTGATGGTAGAATTTTTATATATTAGTTTTCGCTAGAGCTCTATTTTCATATTTAAAAATTTAAACAAAATATTGAATTCTTACCTTTTTCTTCACAAGAATAGAGTAAAGGAGTTGGGATAAAAATGGTTTTGGTTCCAACATATATTTTCATGAACTCTGTCTTAGAACCAGGTTAGTGTTGTACTAACTATATTTCCTCTCTTTTTTTTAATTACAATAACTAAAATAAAATGCTTGGTATTTTTCAATCCATATCTGTCAGACTACAGTATTCTTTCACTTCCCATATTCATTGACTGAGTTCTCTATTGAATTACAGCTCCTCAATTTCTTCTTAAATAGTAAAAAATATGCTATTAAAACAAAGAACCAATTTATAGTCAATGAAAAAGAATCTGGATAATTTTCTCAAAAATAAAAGTGAGATGGATGACCTATGGCACCGCTCCTATTAATAACAAACATTTGAAGGCTGGGCATGGTGACTCATGCCTGTAATCCCAGCACTTTGGGAGGTTGAGGTGGGAGGATTGCTTGAACTCAGGAGTTTGAGACCAGCTTGGGCAATATAGTGAGAACCCATCTCTAAACACAAACAAAAACAAAAATAAAACAAACAATAGAAACTCCACAAACAATTGAAATAATTGTGATCACTGAGAATTATTTTATATATTTTTATAGCTAGAAGATTCAGAAAAATCTAAAATTTATTTATATAGTAATTTTTAATAGCAGTTTTATTAAATGCATTTCTACCCAGTACTAACACATAGGAAAATATTGAGTTTCTCTTTTAACTGTAAAGTAATTTAATGGCCTAGAGTTAATTTAATTTGAAACTAAATTAGCATCAGATAAAATTGGTTGAGGAGTTACAGTTTAGCAAATAAGATAATGGCTTTGCAAACACACTCTTAAGACAACCTGCTGATAAAGCTGAATTTATTTCATATTGCTGTAAGGGCAATCACTACTTTTATGGAGTCTGGATACTACCTGTTCAAGTCTTTTTCCCTTTTTAAAATTGGGCTGTTTATCTGTGGTTGGGTTTTGAAAGTTCAATGCATGTACTGAATACATGTCCTTTGTTGGATATGGAATTTACAAATATTTTCTTCTAGTCCATGGTGTCTTATTGTTCTCTTAATAGTACCTTTTGCAACACAAAAATTTGTACTTTTGATGAGATCCAATTTATCCATTTTTAAAAATGGATCATGCTTTTAGTGTCATTTAAAAAAAATTTCACCCAGCCCTAGATCCTGAACATTTTTCTATATTTTCTTCCAAGAGTTTTATATTTTTGTGTTTAGATAGATGATTTATTTTGAAATATGTTTGTATAAAGTGTGAGGTTTAGGTTGAAGTAAGGTTGAGAGATAGGGCACTAATTGATCCAGTAAACATTTGTGAAAAGATTATTTTTTCTCCACTGAATTTCGTATACTTCTTTGCAAAATATCAGTTGGCTATATTTTGTGGGCCTATTTCTGGACTGCTCTGCTCCATGGACCTTTGTGTTTATCCTTTTGCCAATCAATAAAGGCTTGTCTTGATTACTGTAGCCTTATAGTAAGCTTTAAAAATGAATAATGTGATTTTCCCAACTTTATTCTGCTTTTTAAAAATTATTTTAGTTGATCTACTTCCTTTGTCTTTTCTTAAAAATTCTGGAATCAGCTTTGGTAGAATATCTACCAAAGAATTCCCGCTGAGGTTTTGATTAAAACTGTGTTAAATCCATAGACCAATTTGGGTTACATTCATACCTTTACTAAGTTGAGCTTCCCAATCTATGATTATGGTATGTTTCTTTGTTCCTTTCAATATTTGCATTTTGAGGTGTTCAGCATATAATGTACGTATTTTGTTAAATTTATACACAGAGATATATAAATATTTTATATAATATTTTTTAAATATTGTAAATAATTTTTAAATGTTGGTGGCTGGGAGTGGTGGCTCATGTCTGTAATCCCAGCACTTTGGGAGGCTGAGGCAGGCAGGTCACAAGGTTGAGAGACCAAGACCACCCTGGCCAACATAGTGAACCCCCATCTCTACTAAAAATACAAAAATTAGCTGGGTGTGGTGGCACACACCTGTAGTCCTAGCTACTTGGAAGGCTGAGGCAGGAGAATCGCTTGAACTGGGGAGGCAGAGGTTGCAGTGAGCCAAGATTGCACCACTGCACTCCAGCCTGGTGACAGAGGGAGACTCTGTCTCAAAAAGAAAAATGTTGGTGAGATGGTTTGTCTCTGTGTCCCCACCCAAATTTCATGTCAAATTGTAATTCCCACATTTCAGAGGAGAGAGCTTGTGGGAGGAAATTGGATCATGGGGGTGAATTTCCCCCATGCTGTTCTCATTATAGTGAGTGAGTTCTCCTGAGATATAATGGTTTTATGTGTGTCAGTTCCCTGCTGGCTTTCTCTCTCCTGCTGCCATGTAAGACATGCCTTACTTCCCCTTCACTTTCTGCCATGACTGTAAGTTTCCTGAGGCCTCCCAGCTATGCAGAACTGTGAGTCAATTAAGCCTCTTTTCTTTACAAATTACCCAATCTCTTTATAGCAGTGTGAAAATGGATTGATACATTTGGTTTTCAACTTTTCATTGCTATTTTGCTGAAAAATGATGGATTTTTATAGACCTTGTATCTTGCAACTTTGTTCAAACTCATTTATCAGTTCTAGGATGTGTGTGTGTGTGTATTCTTTGTGATTTTCTACATAGACAATCATTGCATTTGCTTCTCAATTCATGTGCCTTTATTTTTCCCTTTATTGCACTGATTTGAATTTCCAGTAAAATATTGAATAGGAGTGGTGAGGACAGACTTGGTTACTTTTTTTCTTAATCTTAGAGTGAAAGCATCCAGGTTTCAACAATGAAGCATGAAGTTGGCTATGGGATTTCTCTAGATGCTCCTTAACATGTCAGTAAGTTTCTTTCTGTTCCTAATTGGCTGGGAGTTTTTATTATAAACGAATTGTGAATTTTGTCAAATGATTTTTCTACATCAGTTGATATTAACATGTGGCTTTTCTTCTTTAGAATCTTAGATTGGTGGGTTACACTGTATGATTTTCAAACATTAAACCAGTTTTGTATTCATAGAATAAATACCAATTAATATGGTCTATTTTTCTTTTCACATACTGGTGGATTCAATTTACTATTACTTGGAAGATTTTTCTATCTATATACTTGGAGGTATTTGTTCTTGGTTTTCTTTTTTGCTCTGTTTTTATCTGGTTTTCATGTCAGGGTAATGCTGGCCTCATGAAAAGAATTGGGATGTACCCTTTCTTCTTCTATTTTGGAGAACATATTACATACAATTGGTATTATTTCTTCTCCATTTAGTAGAATGTACCATTAAACCCTTTGGATGTGGAAATTTCTTTTTCAGGATTTAAAAATAATAATTCAATTTCTTTAGTAGATATAGGACTATTCAGGTTGCCTATTTTATCTTGGATGAGTTTTGATAGTTTGCAATTTTTGATGGATTTTATTTTTATTAATTAATTTATTTTGAGACAGAGTCTCGTTCTATTGCCAGGCCGGAGTGCAGTGGTGTGATCTTGGCTCACTGCAACCTCTGTTTCTTGGGTTCAAGCATTTCTCCTGCCTCAGCCTCCTGAGTAGATGGGACAACAGGTGTGCACCACCACACCCAGCTAATTTTTTTTAAATTTTTAGTAGAGATGAGGTTTCACCGTTTTGGCCAGGATGGTCTTGATCTTTTGACCTCGTGATCTGCCTGCCTCAGCTTCCCAAAGTGCTGGAATTACAGGCATAAGCCACCACTCCCTGCCGATGGATTTCATTTTTAAGTTGCTCATTTTACATGCATGAAAGTGCTTGTAGTATTCCCTTATTATCCTTTTAGTATCTGTGGAGTATGTTGTGGCTCTCCCACTTTGTTTCTAATATTGATAAGCTGTATTTTTTGTCACTCTTATTAGACACTTAGCAGTTTTCTTGCTCTTTAAAAAAAAATCACCTTTTGGTTTTATTGGTTTTCTCGTTTGTTTTTATGCTTTTAGTTTTGCTGTTTTCTTTTATTATTATTTTCTTCCTTCTCTTTCTTGGCCTTTTATTTTGTCATTCTTTTTCTAGTTTGTTAACATAGAAGTTGAGATTATGAATGTGAGATCTTTCTTCTCTTCTAAGATACAGATTTAAGTCTATAAGCTTTCTCTCTAACCAGGGCTTTAGCTGCATTCCAAAAATGTTGAAACATTGTATAGAGTTAATTTCCTTTGAAACTCATTTCTTCACGTAGGGCTTATTGAGAAGTGTGTTGTTTCATTACCAAGTGCTTGAGATTTTTCAGTTGTCTTTATGTTGTTGATTTTCTAATTTGATTCTATTGTGGCATAAGAACATACATTTAAAAAATTATTTCAATATAAATTTGTTAAGCTTTGTTTTATGATCCAAGATGTGGCTATTTTGGTGAATGTTGTATCTGTTTTTTTTAAGAGAATGTATTTTCTACTGTTATTGGATGTAGTGGTTTTTAAATGTCAATAAAATCCAGTTGGCAGATGGTGTACAGTTCTTTTATCTTCTTGCTGGTTTTCTGCCTGTCAGTTCTGTTGATTACTGAGAGAAAGGATGGTTGAAATCTCCAACTGTAATTGTAGATCAATTGATTTTTTCTTTTAGTTCTGTCAGTTTTCACTTCATGTATTTCAAGACTCTGTTTCTCTTGGTAATTTCGCCCTTTATTATATATAATATCTTTCTTGATCCCTAGACTGGTTTATCTTTTTTTTTGCTTTTAAGTCTATTCTGATATTAATATAGCTACTACAAATTGGGCATCATGGCTCAAGCCTGTAATCCCAATACTTTTGGAGGCTGAGGTGGGCAGATGGCTTGAGCCTGGGAGTTTGAGACGAGCCTGGGAGTTTGAGACCAGCCTGGGCAACATGGCAGATGCCCGTCTCTACATAGAATACAAAAATTAGCTGGGTTTAATGAGATGTACCTATAGCTCCAGTTACTGGGGAGGCTGAAGTGGGAGGATCACCTGAGCCCAGGGAAGTGTTGAGTCTGTAGTGACCTTTGATTGTGCTACTGCAATCCAGCCTCACATACAGAATGAGACTGTAATTAAATAAATAAATAAACAAAATATAGCTACTACTGCAAATTTCCTTTGATTTGTGTTTGTATGGTATATATTTTTTTCATCTACAAGTTTTAACGTATTTACGATATTTGAACTGAGTATTGACTTCAGTAGTTGCATTACTAAAAAAATCTACTCTCATGAACTCTTAATGGTGTGTTTTCATCATTTATATTTAATATAAGTATTGGCATATTTGAATTTATGTCTACATTTTTTTTTCTATTTTTTTACTCTGTTTTTGTCCCTCTGTTTCTACTTTTCACTGCATTTTTGTGGTCTCTCATTATTTCATTTAATAGATGGAAAGATCAAAATTTGGGATATTAGAAATTTTAAAATTTGATGCATTTATCAGATTTGGTTTGGTAGACAAATTTTAGGTAATTACATCAGATAGATAATATTTCTTCTAAAAGATTTGGTATTCTTAAAATAAATAAATACTCACAAAATCTTCTCCTGTGTCACACAGCTTCACCTGAAAAATGTCATCCAAGAGCCAATCTATGGGTTTATCTTTGTAGAACATTAAAAAAAAACGTACAAAGTGAGTTAAATCCTCAGATCTAAAGAGCTTTCCTATGGGGAAAAAAATTAGATATAATTAATTCATATACAGTTGTTTATTTCTTTAACATGGGAAAAAAGCAAAAGTTATTAAAATTTATATATGTCCCATTCCTTAGAAATAAAGATTAAAGCACTACTGAAGTTGGACAATGATAAAATTAAACACTCTATCTACTTAAGTATCAAGGATTACCACTTATGAAAGAGAATATAAGCAGGTTTAGAATGGTCAATACTTTTAGGAAATCAATTGTGATAACTAATGAGGATCGATTATCTAAATCAAGTGAAAGATAAGTGCATAGAATGAAATATGTAGGCACTGTAATGTTTTACTTAATTTTGTACAAACTGTATTTTTTACCTGATTTTTTTAGCACTTTATCAATCTACTACATTTTTCATTTTTAGTACAGTACTGTACTTAATTTTATTAAATTACTATTTCAATATTTAGCATTATTTTAACAGGATGTTACTTTTCTTTTATATTTGTGATTCTTAAAGATTTACTATATAATTTAAAGTATTAGTCCATTAAGTCTAATATTTTTTTTCTAAGTTACTACACCTTTAATTTTAAAATGAAGTTGAAGGGATAATATTCAGGTATATAGTCACTTCAAAGTAAATAATGTAAAATACATCTAATGATTTGATAAGTATGAAAGTAGGATGTAAGCATGCTTCATTCTTCACTAGGACTTGAGTTTATATGGGTCACTTAATAAAATGTGTAAATGTATTTTAATTTTTGGCACTGATTTATATAGTAACCAAAGCAAGAAATTTAATGATGAAAATGGCTGATTCAATTCCTAACCTGCTGTCACCATGCTATAAAATTCTAGTTGGCAAGCTCATATTTTTAGCAAATAATGAATAACTGAATTGCTATTATTATAACTGAAAGCAAAACTTTTGTTAAGTTTAAGCTTGAACAAGATTTGGCATCCCACAAATAGTGGTCCTTGTTCAATGTGATCTTGTGATTAGAATGTAAGAATTCTCTATGTATCTCCTACTTGACTTTGCTGAGAAAGATAAATTTTTTTGAGAATTTTAAATTCTCAGAGTAATCCATAACCAAGATTTTTTCCTCTTCAAGCTTTTCATTGGGTATTATTGTTAACTATAATTTTCCTTCTTATTTTAATCAAGGCTGAAGAAAAACCTTTGGGCTATTAAAATTTTACAGAAAACATGAAAAACAAAAGTCATCAAGTGAGTATATGAAAAACAGATAGACCTCACTAGCAATCCCAGAAATGCTTTACTCAGAATGGCAAATGTATACAGTACATATAATAATAGATAAAACCAAATGTTGTCAAGCACATGGGAAGCATGAACTTTTATGCACTGCTTGTGAGAGCATAAACCATACAGCCAATCTGTAAAGCCACTGGCAGTACTTAGAGCTATGTGAATTTTTAGTGGTCCACTCCAGGTGACATATATGTCATTTCACTTTTTTGTGGTAGCAAAAAATTGGAAGCAATTAAAGTCTGCCACGCAGGAAATAGTCAAATGTGAGTGATAAGTGATAAGTCATCACTTCTTTCAAAGTCTTTTGGTGACTGATCACTGTGCATCCATTATTTAGTTCACTTGTAGACAGCAAAAAGTGTGGTTATCTTGCCTTACCTTCTGGTGATAAACAAAAGTAGGTAATTAAGGAAGGATTTAACAAAAGTAAGTAATTAAAGGAAGGAACTGGCTGACAGATGAAAGCGGAGAAAGTGAATGCTGGAAGTGAATTTTTAAAAGCAGGTTACAGTTTTATATGCATTATCTCTCAGTTATGGGCAAAATAGGTAGTCCTCAGTTTGCAGAATTCCAAATGTGTAACTTTCAGTGACCGTCATTATGCAGTACTTATGCAGCAGTAAAAAACCAATAAACTAAATGAACATAAAACAACATGCAGATAACTTAGAAATCAAGTTTTAAGGACAAAAAAGTAAGGAATAGGAATATACAAATATGAGAAACACCAAATATTTTACATGGATACTGTATATATGTGTGTTTTGAACATATGAGAGTGAACAATATATTGAAGAGTGGCAGGAAGTTGGTACAGGAATCGGGAATGAAAGGAAAGAATAAATAAGGAAGAGCTCCTGCATGAATCAATAATGTCATGCACCATAAAAATCTTGATCCAACAAAGTAGATCTACTGCTTACCTATGAATCCAAGCATTGAAAACTCAATAAAAAACCAATCATTTGAACTCATATTATGTACAAAATCTGTTATTTTTGTAAAGTACATCTGTTTAGCTATGATATCGTCTTCTAGCTGAAAAAAAACCAAAAAGACATTAGAACCTTCGATGCTTCCATTAAGCAAGCTATATTAGCTTGAAAATAAAAAATATAATAGAATACACTGAAGAAAATGTTTTTTATAAAGTAACAATTTTATTTCAATTTCAATTAATTGAGGGTATTTACAGTTAGTTGATTTCCCTTTTTTTTTTGAGACAGGGTATCACGCTGTTACCCAGGCTGGAGTGCGGTGGTGTGACTGCAGACATGTGCCACCATGTCTGGCAAATTTTTATGTTATTGGTAGGGATGGGGTTTCGCCTTGCTACCCAGGCTGGTTTCAAACTCCTGGGCAACATAGTGGACTCAAATGATCCTCCTGCGTGGCTTCCCAACTTCTGGGCTCAAGTGAGCCTCCCACCTTGACCTCCCAAAGTGCCAAGATTACAGGCATGAGATACCACACCCTGCCCCATGTTTGATTCTTAGATTAACCAGACAAGAGATTATCTGTTTCTTTCCTAAATACTAAACATTCAATCTAGATCCCTCTTTGAAATAGCCTCCTTATCCAAATGCACTTTCATCCTCACAAATACTTCAGTTTCTAGTTTAAGACTGTCTTGGTCCCTTTGAGCTGTTATAACAAAATACCATAAACTGGGTACTTTATAAACAACAAACATTTATATTTCACAGTCCTGGAGCCTGGGAAGGCCAAGAACAAGGTGCTAGCAGGTGTGTGTCTGCTGAGGGCCTATTCCTGATAGATGATGGCTTCCACTGTGTCTTCACACAGTTAAAGGGGCTAGCTAGCTCTCTGAGGTCTCTTTTATAAGGGCACTAATCCCATTCATGAGGGTCTGCCTGAATAATCTAATTGCCTCCCACAGGCTCCACCTCCAAATACTATCACCTTGGGGATGAGAGTTTTAACATATTGATTTTGGGAGAGAGGCCAGGAGCCTTAGCTTATGCCTGTAGTCCCAGCACTTTGGAAGGCTGAGGCAGGCAGATCGCTTGAGTGATCTGTGATCATGCCACTGCACTGTAACCTGGATGACAGAGCAAGACATTGTCTCAAAAAAAAAAAAAAAAAAAAAAAAAAAAAAAAAAAAAAAAAAAAAAAACCCAAAAAACAAAACAAAACAAAAAAATTTGGGGAGGCTCTGGGAGGGATGCAACCATTCAGACCATAGCTAAGACGAACTAGCTTAATGCTTGTGATGAAAGGTGCCATGTTCTATCTCCAGATATTGTGGCTGACAAACTGGTTCCCAGCAAAGAGAAGACAAAAAGAAACTGGGCACTCTCATCCACAACTCCACCTAGCTGGTTAGAATAATGGTGTAAGCCTAAAAATATCCTCCACAAGAGAGAGGGGGCAATGGAAATCAGATTTCTTTTTTTATTATATATATATTATGCATAATCTATGGACTAAGAGGGCCTCATAAGTAATTAAGAAAAATGTGGCAGTCCTCAGGCACATTATGAGGACACAGAATAGAGCTGTGGTGTCTCAAATTGAAAAGAGTACATTGGCTGGATCTTGTGGTTCCAGGATATTTCCCCTAACTGGGAATCAAAAGAGACCTTTTTATATTCCAGTAAAAGAGAAGACCTTGCTTTAGGCCTTTTCTAATTTTCTCTCTAATCTACAACTCTCTTTTGCAAATTCTTCTCACAAGTACATGTTGTCTATGTAGTGAATTCAAATTGCTATTGCTATTTAGAAACATAATGTTATTATTTAACAATGTGCAGGGATTTAGAGGGTACAAACTACATATAATTGATTCACTTTTACAAATACAGTGAGGCACTGAGAACTGCGTTACTCATAAAGCATGAGTAAATGTAGGGTAGCAATGATAAGTGTATATAATGCCTGACAAATGCTCAAAATGCATTTGCTTAATCTAATAAAATTGTAAGCCAAGAAATAAATGTAGGCACTATAATTTTTTTTTGAGATTTTCTTTTCAGTTTGATTCAAGTAATTATAATTTTCCCTATAACAGTGAACTCAGCAAGAATATTCATATATAATCAATTTTAAACTTCCTTTGGCATTTTAATACAGCAAGTATTTTCTATTTTCTGAGTATAATGTAAGGTGGAGGAACACAATGAAGAAATGAAATTACAGGAGGGAAGGAGAAAATAATATTTTCAATTTAAATTATTTTTATCTGTAGATATAATTGATGTATACTATATATAGATGTACATATATATACACATGCATACATACATGCACACCCATACACACCCCAATTTCCTACCTGTAAATAATACTTGGCCTTTGGTTGAGCATACAGCATCAAAATGCAAAAATCCAATACTTGTTTGATTCGCCAACTAAAGGTAAGCAGTAAGATCTGTTAAAATTTGTCATTATTATTTAATTTTTATTTATAAGCATACTTTAGTAATCAAAAACTCTTTTGCAGTTTACTAACAGAGTACTAGTTACATTAAGTAAAATTGAATATGCTTATACTAAAAAGTTTTCCATCTTTATTCAATCGACAGTGTTGGCCATTGCTAAACTAGAATAAACATAACCCATTTGTTACATTTTGTTCTAGATAAGTTTTGATCTAGATAGTAGTGTTAATATTCTTTCTGATTTTAGGTTTTGTTCAAATGAAAGTATAAAGAAACTTTATTCTTTTTTTTCAGTGTCTCTCCTAACAGCTTACTGATTCTATCATCCAAGAGTTTTCTCCATAATTCTTAAGGTTAACTATCTGCTACAGAGTGTAAATATTTCTTTTTGGGGGTCTTTAAACCATTTCCCCTAAGTCTTATCCCTTGGTTTACTTGGAAGGGAAAGGTTGCTTTTTCTGTTTTTATTTTGAAAGTTGTCTCCACAAGCCTCTGGAACTCCTCATGGTCCTCTTGAAGAAACCCAGTGTAACTGCCTTCACAAGCTGACTTTATGTTTGGCCTCTGATGAAATACGTGAGCACACATTGCCTTAACTCTCCCAATCCTAGGGAATGGAGTAATTATACGAATTGCTACTCTCCAGCTGATTTTTTTGAGGCCAAATTTGAGGCAATTTGAACTCTACGGAGTGAAATATTTTGAATAACAACTGAAGAGAATTAAAGAGAGAATTATAGAAAA
>NW_016107319.1:5882338-5893236 GCF_001604975.1 Cebus imitator
GACTAATATGCAGCTCCTGCTTGGCGAGGGAGAACAGTGCCTGGAGACTCACTTTTGCTTCAAGAAACACTGCAGAAACATACCAGGAAAACCTAAAGAATTCATAGACCCTTTGAAAGAACCAGCTCGCCACTGCAAACTCCATGAGACAGACCAAAAACTGTGAGTTCCCAAAGTATAAGGGGCAATATTTGGCCTTGATACACACATCCCCACTGGAGAACCTGAGAATCCAAATCACATTAGAAGGATTTAACCTTACCTACAGCTGAAATGAATTTAGGGAGCCAAGTGAAATATAAAAGTAGAAGAATCAGTAGGAAGAGCCCCAGAGGCACTCCTGGTCCCCAGCTCAAGCCCTGGGAAGCCATTCCTGGCATTATCGCATGAAGTTCTTTAGGGAAGGGAAAGCAGCCAGTGAAACTGGGGAGGGGCCACAGGATGAGGGAAGCTCCTAGCTAAACTTTGTAATAATTTTGACTGAGCACGAATTTTCTTGAGCAGAATCTGGGAGCAGGGTAAATGGGAAGTGCAGATATGAGCACAGAAGCCAATGCCGAAGGTGAGGGCAGGCAGGGAGGTGTGAGGCCTGAGAGCCCTGCTCACTTTTGCAGTGGGGAGGCTTGTAGCCTGGGACAAGAGCTCAGCCCTGCTCATGGGGCTGCCTGGATATAAACTCGTCTAAAGAAACTTTATTCTCATACTAAGCTAGCTAGATACCAGCCCAGGTCCTGAATATACAAAGAGCAGTACCCGAGGTCATTCTTGCCCTTCTGCATCTCATGACCTCAAATGAAAAAAGAAATTAATAAAATTACAATTAGATAAGTGCTATATGAAGATATCAACAATGTTGACTATCTTATGGTAAGCTTGCAAAGGTGTGGAAAGCGTGAAAGAGCATGCCACTTAGTTTTAGGGCACAGAGAGCTGACAGAAAGAAGTTGATAATCACAAGGTTGGCAGAGGCCAGATCATGAAGGATCTTTTATGATATGTGGGAAACTTTGGACTTGATCTAATACAAGAAAATATTCTTCTGGGTACAGCATGAAGAATGGATTGGAAGAGAGGTTAGGTTAGGCTAGGATTAAGGACTCTGTAATGGTGAAGGTCTGAACTAAATCCAAGCCAGTGGAAGGAAAATGAGAGGGATGTTGTGTAGAGAGATTTTAAAAAAGAAACAATGACAGAGATATAAAATGCTGAAGGAAAAACAAGGATCCAGGATGACTCCCAGCTTTATGATTCT
Source organism: Cebus imitator (assembly GCF_001604975.1). Classification (NCBI taxonomy): domain Eukaryota; kingdom Metazoa; phylum Chordata; class Mammalia; order Primates; family Cebidae; genus Cebus; species Cebus imitator. The sequence goes on from NW_016107319.1 coordinate 5,883,591, forward strand.
AAAAACTGGGCATAATGTGGACCACTAATTACAGCAAAACAAAATGCTTAAGATTCCTAGATTCTAACAAGCCATTTATAATTTTAAAACGAAGGCTAATTGGTTTCCTGAAATAAGGCCTTTTTCTGATTTCTGGCATGTCTTTTTCTTTATTAAGTTTTGAGGGGCCAAATTATTACATTTCCCATAATACCTACCACAGTAATACCCCAAATTATAATCCTTTGTATGTATGTGTATAGAGCTTTTAATTTTTAAATAATTTTTAAAAGATTCTTTCATAAATATATTTTGTTCTCATAATGATTCTTCCAGTTATGCAATATAGACTTCATTATACACACTAGAAAGTTCGGGAAGCTAAGGAAAAAAAGGTGAAATTACCTGCTTATGACGACCAGCAAACAGAACAGCTGGGACTAGAATCTAGCTGTAATGATTTATAATCCTAGACCCTCCCCCTCCTCATTATGCCTTTGCTAATTATTGTCTATAAATGTGAACATAGACCATCGGTGGTGTGCTGGTAAATATTTAACAACTGACTTGGGAGTGAAGGGATGGACATTCTGCTTTGTAACTTTTGCCCATTTCCATGGTGTAAATACTCCTACTGTGGCTCATGCTATCAACTCGATGTTACTGTATACAGAGTTGGGAAGTGATACATATAGTTGAATCTTGCAAGCCAATAGAAGCCAGCTCCAAAACACCACTGAGTATGAAATACTTTCTAGTACCAGCTGATTCTAAGACTTTATCAGATGAAGTTAAGTTATTTAAGGTTACTATTTTCTAATATGACATACCTGTCTAATTTTTGTGAGTCCTCAGCTAAGTGCTTGGTATTTAACATGCTTGAATATAAAAAGGCAGGTACTGAAATGACCTCTAAGGAACCAGACCTCACTTGCCTTTTAAATCTATAAATAGAAGTAAATGCAGACTTATAATTGAATATTTAATTTTCCAGAATAACATAAATACTTAAAAATAATTATCTTATGTATATCCACATAATATTTGACTTGAATTATTTCACATGTTGATATATGATACCTGCATCATAAAACTAGCCAAAGTATGTTTTTAATAAATTAATAACAGACATATTAAAATACACAATGTAAAATTAGTTTCTTATAAAAATTACAGGTACTTTGACATTTTGAAAGTTTATGGCAAGATGTGTACTCTAACATTTGAAATAATGAAACTTTTAGGTTGTGATAACACAGTGACTGCAAGACAGCAAGAACATTAGTTCATTTTTAAATGCATCATTTTGAATTTAATAAGAGTCCTACTAAATAGCAGTGTAGCTCCTGAAACTAGATTACCACAGCAAGCAAGGATTCAGTCAGACTCTTGTCCACAACTCACTAGAGAACTATGTATACTCTTCAGCATCTTTTTTTTAAAAAAGTTATTGTTGATAGACCAAAAAGGATATCACTAAACTACATAAAATACAATTCATAAAAATTCCAATATAAATCTTGTACCATAAGGTAAAGGATGGGAAACCAAGCAGAAAATTTTAAATGGTCTTCCTTCAGAGATAATATGATTTCAAATGAGATTTGAATTTAGGCATTACATTATTTATTAAAATGTTAAAGGTGCAAGAAAATGTTTATACTACATAAAAAATTTAAAAAGTTACAGTTTTATATGCATAATTTCCATCATGTGCAAAATAGGCAGTCCTTGCTTTGCACAATTCTGAATGTATGAATTTCAGTTACTGTGTTTTAGTTAAATAACATCAGTCTCCCCCAACAACACTGTAGTCATGATATATTAATTGTGAATAATTTTGTAAACTACAAACTTCACTGCTAGCTCTTCAGTGCACAAATCACTGTATAAATAGCAGATACACATCATCATTAGTGACTAATTGCATCACTTCTTTCAAAGTGTTTTGGTGACTGGTAACTGTACATTTTAGTTAGTTATTTAGTTCACTTGCTGACAGTAAAACATGTGGTTGTCTTGCCTTGCCTCTCGGTGATAAGCCTATATAATTTTTTTAAAAAGTAGATAATCAAAAGAGGGAATTGGCTGACAGATAAAAATGCAGAAAGTGAGTGCTGGAAGTGAATTTGGATGTGCTATTAGACAGCTGATCATGGAAATATTGACACCTCTATTGTCTGAGAAGCTCTTAGAGAGGCAACAAAGGGAACTTAGTGAAGGTGAACTTAAATGACAAATAAGAAAAATGGTTGTGGTGAAATTATGTCACACAGAAAATGATGCTGCTGAAAAACTTCACATTAGAGGAACTCTCAGAAATACTTTATGACATTAAAAACACAAATGATAAAATGCTAAAACTGACCTAAATTTAGAAAGGAGTATAACAATTTACCGAAGCATAGAAAAGACATTTACTCAGTGTTTTAAGTTCTATGATAAAAAAAGGCAAGCACCATTTAAACTACTCTTGATACATTTTCTAAAAGAAATCAAACACTTTAATACTCAATAATTTTAGTCTTTTAAATTACAGTGTAATAAATTAGCTTAACAATATTTTTTATTTTTCTATGTATTTATAGTTGACAGAAAGTAATGTTTTAAGACATGTTTAAAAGGCATGGAAAGAACAATTGTGATATATTTCCATTGTTTGTTAATATTGCCTTGCATGGCTTCAACTTGCACAATCATTTTATATGGCCTCATGTTATCCTGCAAATCAGGATTGCCTGAGTATGTATAAACACACACAAACACACATGCAAGAAAGTTCATGTTTTATAATTAGGGTACGTATCATGAGAATGGGGTTGGAGTAGGATATCACGCTATAGAGAATATGAGTTTTAAACCTAGAAAAGTCTCTGAGCCACTTTTGCTTCTTTTACTTCCTAACTTTGAGCAAGTGATTTACTTTCTCTGATCTTTAATTTCCTCACCTGTAAAACTGGAATATTAACTTAAAAATTTTGGGGCGAAGAACGGTTCAAAATACATGCTGGAATTCTTCCCAGCCTCTATACATTAGTGGAAAGGTTTTTGGTCATTTGTTTTGGTGGGATTGTAAGTGGAGGAGTGAAGGGAATGAAAGTCTTACTGGCTGCCCTCTGATTTTATGATATATTAAATGAAAATATTTTTTAAAAACTAATTCTAATATATTCTTTGGGGAATAGAAAATACTAGTACGGGAAACAAATGGAGAGTCTGGTTGTTTGCTTTGTGGTAAAAGTAACATAATATATAAATTAAGTGAATTTCTGTAACTTTAAACTATAAGATCTTGTGCAACAATTTATAATAGTAGAGGTAAATGGAAATAACATCATGTTGCAGGTGCAACAATTTATAATAGTAGAGGTAAATGGAAATAACATCATGTTGCAGCATACTCAATCACCAAAAAGTTTAGATTACAGAGATACACAAATTTTGTTCTCTAGAAAATTCCATCTAAAGTCCAAAAAACACCAAAAGTTAAGTTATAACAATTTCTATTTTGATGATATAATTTCCCATTAGTGATAGAAGGAGCCCAGTCTTGGTTTTATTCAATCTGTTTTAAGCAAGATACTTGAAATTTTGTGTGTTGACACCTTTCTAAGACTCTCTAAAACTTTTCTAGCTTGTTAGATTATTTTTATACAGCATCAAATACCTTGACTTAATAATACGGGAATTGCATTGCTAGTTTCCAATGACTGGAGAAAATAATATAACTCTAGGTTGTTGCCATTAAAAATGAGTGATTTTACCTTACAGTTATATAATAGTGGAAATCTTACAACACTATAGTTTTATATAAAGTACACAGTTGCATACAGTTTTATATAGGGTTATATACAAACATAGATGGGTCCTTTAAAAATTATATAGTCTCAATTTAGGACTAATCCAAATATAGAATAATCTCTCATTACCCTAATGAGAAGACCTAGGAAAAGGCTTTTTTGCTTTATTCTACTTTCACAAAAAGTAACTTTATTTCAACTCTTTTTTTTTTTTTTTTTTTTTTTTTTTTTTTTATTTTTTTTTTTTTTTTTTTTTTTTTTTTTTTTTGAGACAAAGTTTTGCTCTTGGGCCACTGCAACCTCTGCCTTCCAGTTTCAAGCGATTCTCCTGCCTCAGCCTCCCGAGTAACTGGAATTACAGGTGCTCCCCACCATGCCCAGCTAATTTTTGTATTTTTAGTAGAGACAGGGTTTCACCATTTTGGCCAGGCTGGTCTCCTACTCCTGACTCCGTCCACCTTGGCCTCCAAAAGTGCTGGGATTACAGGCCTGAGCCACTGTGTGGCCTTTTTTCCAACTTTTTATCTTGCATTGGTAACATCAATACAATTGTAATTACATAATCAATATAAATATCACCACTAGAATCACTTTTTGAATCACCTGACATAGTTTTCCGGTATCCTTGATTTTCAATTCCAACTACAGTACAGCAATTTCTAAAACCAGTGACATTGTCTCCAAAAATTTTGTAGCAAATCGGAAGTATTCTCATACATTAGGCAATGTTTTCATTGGAGATCTTTACAAGTAACCACATACTCTAAATGATTTTCAACAGGCTTACAATGATGCAGTGATATCCCCAGGAATCATTTTATACCTTGGCCTTCTTTTTAATTGATTCTCTCAAGAGTCTCCTAGAAGAATACCAAACTAACATAGATTGAGGTCAGATGGGTATAATTTTTATTCTCCAAATAGTAGTTTATTATTCAGACTAAAGCTACCAAGAAAGCATCCTTGACTATGAAAATATTTTATTTTTATTTTTTTTATTTTATTGCATTTTAGATTTTGGGGTACATGTGAAGAACATGCAAAATTGTTGCATAGGAACACACGTGGCAGTGTGATTTGCTGCCTTCCTCCCCATCACCTACATCTGGCATTTCTCCCCTTGCCATCTCTCCCCAGCTTCCCACCCCCCACCGTCCCTCCCCTATTTCCCCCCAACTGACCCCAGTGTGTAGTGCTCCCCTCCCTGTGTCCATGTGTTCTCATTGTTCAACACCCGCCTATGAGTGAGAACATGCGGTGTTTGATCTTCTGCTCTTCTATCAGTTTGCTGAGAATGATGGTTTCCAGGTTCATCCATGTCCCTACAAAGGACCCAAACTCATCGTTTTTGATGGCTGCATAATATTCCATGGTGTATATGTGCCACATTTTCCCTATCCAGTCTATCGTCGATGGGCATTTGGGTTGGTTCCAGGTCTTTGCTATTGTAAACAGTGCTGCTATGAACATTCGTGTGCACGTGTCCTTATAGTAGAACGATTTGTATTCCTTTGGATATATACCCAGTGATGGGATTGCTGGGTCAAATGGAATTTCTATTTCTAGGTCCTTGAGGAATCGCCACACTGTCTTCCACAATGGTTGAACTAATTTACACTCCCACCAACAGTGCAAAAGTGTTCCTATTTCCCCACATCCTCTCCAGCATCTGTTGTCTCCAGATTTTTTAATGATCGCCATTCTAACTGGCGTGAGATGGTATCTCAATGTAGTTTTGATTTGCATTTCTCTGATGACTAGTGATGATGAGCATTTTTTTCATATGTTTGTTGGCCTCACGTATGTCTTCTTTTGTAAAGTGTCTGTTCATATCCTTTGCCCACTTTTGAATGGGCTTGTTAGTTTTTTTCCTGTAAATCTGTTTTAGTTCTTTGTAAATTCTGGATATCAGCCCTTTGTCAGATGGGTAAACTGCAAAAATTTTTTCCCAATCTGTTGGTTGCCGATTCCCTCTAATGATTGTTTCTTTTGCTGTGCAGAAGCTGTGGAGTTTGATTAGGTCCCATTTGTCTATTTTGGCTTTTGTTGTCAGTGCTTTTGGTGTTTTGGTCATGAAGTCCTTGCCTACACCTATGTCCTGAATGGTTTTGCCTAGATTTTCTTCTAGGGTTTTTATGGTGTTAGGTCTTATGTTTAAGTCTTTAATCCATCTGGAGTTAATTTTAGTGTAGGGTGTCAGGAAGGGGTCCAGTTTCTGCTTTCTGCACATGGCTAGCCAGCTTTCCCAACACCATTTATTGAACAGGGAATCCTTTCCCCATTGCTTGTTTTTGTCTGGTTTGTCAAAGATCAGATGGTTGTAGATATGTTGTGTTGCCTCTGAGACCTCTGTTCTGTTCCATTGGTCTATATCTCTGTTTTGGTACCAGTACCATGCTGTTTTGATTACTGTAGCCTTGTAGTATAGTTTGAAGTCCGGTAGTGTGATGCCCCCCACTTTGTTCTTTTTGCTTAGAATTGACTTGGCTATGTGGGCTCTCTTTTTAAGTATTCAAATGTAAGGTAACTTTCTTCCTGGGGAGTGTTTTAGGAAAAAAACTAAATGTATATGGTGTTTCTTTATTTAATCCCTCTCCCTTCACATAAATCACCTATTTCAAGCCTTCACTACCCTAAGTTCCTTCACTGCCAACGAATCCCTCCTTTTCAACATAGGGACCTATCTCCTTCACAGAGAAAAGAGAAATCTTTAGAAAAGGAATTTTAAGGTGATTCAACTGTCTTTCCCCCAACAAATTAATTTTTCTACTCTTTCATTTGCTCTCACCTCCTCTTTGGTCTCAGTACTGTCTAAAGCTCCCTGCACCTGAATCTCCTCTCCAGTCCCCTCTCCTCCACTGCCTTGCTTCATCGATCTCTCTCTACTAGAGCACAAGTGAAAACTCCAGGTGCGGCTGGGCCGGTGGCTCAAGCCTGTAATCCCAGCACTTTTGGAGGCTGAGGAGGGTGGATCATGAGGTCAAGAGATGGAAACCATCCTGGCCAACATGGTGAAACCCTGTCTCTACTAAAAATACAAAAATTAGCTGGGTGTGGTGGCGTGCACCTGTAGTCCCAGCTACTCGAGAGGTTGAGGTGGGAGAATTGTTTGAATCTGGGAGGTGGAGATTGCAGTGAGCTGAGATTGTGCCACTGCACTCCAGCCTGGCACCTGGCGACAGAGTGAGACTCTGTTTCAAAAAAACAAAAAAACTCCAGGTGCTTCCACCTCAAAACCTCCCCAGTAGGATTTGTCTCCCTCAAGACAGTGTGCTTTGAGTTTTCTTTCTATCAGTTGAGCTTACTCAGAATAGTCTATATCCAATTCTTTAAATACATATTATAAAAGTTACTAAACATCCACAAAAATAGAAATATAATGAACCCCAAATCAGTTTCCTTCAATAAGCATTAATTTTCTGTCACATTTGTTTCATCTGTGCAGCTGCCTCTTTTTTTGCTTAAGCATTTAAATATATATATATATATATATTTATTTATTTATTTATTTATTTATTTATTGCACTTTAGGTTCTGGAATACATGTGCAAAACATGCAGGATTGTTGCATAGGTACATACATGGCAATGTGGTTTGCTGCCTCCAACCCCCCGTCACCTATATCTGGCATTTCTCCCCATGTTATCCCGCCCTGATCTCCCCACCCCCCCTTGCTGTCCCTCCCTTATTCTCCCCTGCAACAGACCCCAGTGTGTGATGTTCCCCTCCCTGTATCCATGTGTTCGCGTTGTTCAACACCCACCTATGAGTGAGAACATGTGGTATTTGATTTTCTGTTCTTGTGTCAGTTTGCTGAGAATGATGGTTTCCAGATTCATCCATGTCCCTACAAAGGACACAAACTCATCGTTTTTCATGGCTGCATAGTATTCCATAGTGTATATGTGCCACATTTTCCTTGTCCAGTCTTACCATCGATGGGCATTTGGGTTGGTTCCAGGTCTTTGCTATTGTAAACTGTGCCGCAATGAACATATGTATGCATGTGTCTTTGTAGTAGAACGCTTTCTAATCCTTTGGATATATACCCATTAATGGGATTGCTAGGTCAAATGGAATTTCTTTTTCTAGGTCCTTGAGGAATCGCCACACTGTCTTCCACAATGGTTGAACTAACTTACACTCCTACCAACAGTGTAAAAGTGTTCATTTTAAAACAAGTGCTGGATATCATTTCTCCCTTACATTCTTCAGTGTGAATATTAAAAAAGACACTTATTTAGATAACCACAATGCCACTATTCACACTTTGCAAAACTATACATGATTATTTAACATCACATAATACTTAGTCAACTTTCAAATTGTCCCCAATAGGCTAAAAGGTGCCTATTGTGGGGGAGCATGCACTCACACAGGTGCCCAAATAAGGTCACTCATTGTAACTGATTATCCCGTATATTTCATTTCAAAATTTATTATCTAGACAAGTGACCTTCATTTTTCTTCCCCCACCCCCATTCCAGTTTTTAAAGAATCTGGATCAGTTTTCTACAGAATGTCCTACATCTTGATTGTTTTGCCCCAGATCTTGTCCTTTATTTGCTGTGTATCCTGTAAACTGGAATTCAGCTCCCAAGGCTTCATTGCATTCAGGGGTTTGTTTTGTTTTATTTTGTTTAGGTCGGGAGAATAACTCTCTATAGTTCTTTCCTTGGCATCATTTCCGTCGCTGGACTTTCAGCGACCGACAGCGAGCTGTTGGAGGTGCGGTGGGGCCCCTGGGCCCTGGCTTTTCTCAGCTCACACTGCACACTGCACCCCTCTGCTCTGCTGTGCGTCCCGTCCTGCGGGGCGCCCTTGCTGGCGGGATACCGGTTGGCCTCTGCCTGCGGGAAGCAGTAAGTGACCAGAGACTGGAAGGCAGTAGAAACCCAGGATGCTCCTCCTCTTTCGGCTCCCGCGGGGGCGGAGGTTCTAGCTGCTGAGGAGGCCGACCACAGCCTCCGATCCCCGGGTTTCACGCCCTCTCCTTCACGCTGCTCTGTCCTCTTTCTTCTCCCTTCTGTGCTCTCAGTCATCTGAAACTTGTTTTGATCAATTCTTTGTGTGAAATTCCGTTTCCTCTATTTAAACAACAAGGAGCTTTCCTGTGCGGACAGTGACCCGCATACCTTCTTCACAAAGTTCCCCTTACCCTCTCACTGAAAGATGGGCTTCAAAACGGTGATTCTCCATTCCATTCAATCCACACTTATTAGCTGGAATCGTTTTGACTAGAAAAACTGCCTCAGCCACTAGAGCTATTTGGTGAGGAAACATAAAACCAAGCAAAACGAGTCACTGTCTAAACAAAACAGGAGCCGGATTCAGCCTGAAGGCCACCTTTGCAGCCCTGGTCTGCAGCACAGCCGGCACATGCCTTAGCATGGCGCATAGGTCCTTCCTCAAATCATCAGTGCATGCCTTGTCTCCCACCAGTCCTTCCGCCTTAGCTCCGAATACCCATTTGCAAAACAGACTTACATTTTCAAAAGTCTAGCATGCTCCTTCTTTGGTCTCTCTGTCTTCCCCAGCAATTCTATTTGTCAGGCATGACCTTTTCCCCTGTCTGCCTGAAGAATGTCTACTTATCCCTTCAGATTCTGCTCAATTATTACCTTCTTAAGAAAGTCTTTCTTGATATTTGTATGTGGAGTTAAATACTTAAATACTTCTTCCTTTATATGTTCTCATGTTTATTCCCCATTACCACTATGATAATGCTAGCCTCTTTCTTTCTCTTTCTATCTTTCTCTCTTTCTTTCCTTCCTTCCTTCCTTCTCTCTTTCCTTCCTTCCTTCCTTCCTTCTTTCTTTCTTTTTTCTTTCTTTCTTTCTCTCTCTCTCTCTCTCTCTCTCTCTCTA
>NW_016107319.1:5893271-5976671 GCF_001604975.1 Cebus imitator
TTTTGAGACAGGGTCTCACTCTGTCACCCAGGCAAGAGTGCAGTGGCATGATCTTGGCTCACTGCAGCCTCGAACTCCCAGGCACAGGCACTCCTTCCACCTCAGCCTCCCTAGTAGCTGGGACTACAGGGGCACACCATCAGGCCCCGCTAATTTCAGGGGGTATTTCTGTAGTAGAGTCAGGGTTTGGTCATGTTGCCTAGGCTGGTCTCGAACTCCTGGGCTTAAGCAATCTGCCCACCTTGGACTCTCAAAAGTGCTGGCCTTACAGGTGTGAGCCATCATGGCTGGCTCTCTTCTTTTCCTTTCTTGTGTTTTCTTTTCTTTCTTTCTTTTCTCTTTCTTTCCTTCTCTTTCTCTCTTTCTTTATTTTTTACTTTCTTTTCCTTCCTTCCTTCTCTCTCTCTCTCTCTCTCTCTCTCTCTCTCTCTCTCGCTCTCGCTCTCTCTTTTATTTTTCAAGTTGTATTGCCCATTTGAACATAGAATTTGGAAGGCAGGGCCCATTTCACAGCATCTTGCTTGATAAAGAACTTCATATTGGTTAATCCATGTGTGTTTTGGCTGCTTAAGGAGATTATAAGCAGAAGTGGTGAAGTAACTTCATACAGTAAATGATACAGGAATTTTTAAAATAACTAAATTGGCTTATCTCAGTACCAATGGTTATCATGCAGGATAAATAGTATAAATAAAAAACATAAATTCAAATTGGTAGATGTCCAGCAAAATTGGGGAAAACCATAAGCTATACTTCATCACAGCTTAGAAGGTACTACAGGTTCTTTCTGCCCAGCTATACTCATTAAAAAGAATATGATCACTAAGAAAATAATTATACAATTGGACAGAAAAAATAGGATAGAAAAATGAAAGAATGGCTAATTTAAAAATATATCAGACAGTACTTACTTTCTTTTAATCATTTTAACAACAGAATGTAAATAATCTTCATTACTCTAAAAATGAGAAAAAATATTTTACTGAAACTAAGCATGTCTCATAGTTCTATTAATACAACTCTTTTTGCTACATATAAATCTTATTTATGCATGAAATGTTATGATGTACTAATAATTTCTAGTGTTTTTACTTTCTATTAAAAGATTTAAAAATATTTGTGTTCTTAAAAATCTGACTTGAATACAGGAAATATTTCATTTTTTTCCCTTTGCCACTATATGAAATATTACAATACAAAATTTACCCATAAAATTATATACCCTTTAGATATAGAAGATTACATTAAATCTTATATACCCTTTAGATATATGATTGCATAAAATAAATCTTATATATCTAAAGATGTTTTGATCTAAAAATGGTCATCTAGGAATGGCTTATTTCAAAGAACTACTCTTTTTGAAAATACTCTTCATTTCCTGAGTATTATATGATAATAAGCTTACTTCAGAATTACATCATATTTCTCTAGACAGTATTACTCAGCTTGATTCCCATTGGTTTTCCTGACAATAAACTTTGTGGACCTGCTCTTCATTGAACACTGTGCTAGATTAGATGACAGACTCCTGCAAAAAGCTTTTGATGGTTTACCCTCTTGGGATAAGTTTTTTAAAAAATAACATGGCATTTACAAGATGTAGCCTAGGGCCTATAAGCATTTCCAATACACAATTTTGAAAATATTTTGAACAATGACAGTTCTATTGTTGAATCAGAGTACTCTGAAAGGCAACTCTGAATGTATATACTCAGGTTTTTTGTTTAAAAATATCAGACATGATGTAGATAAATCTATTTTATACTGGAGGCTCTTAACCATAAATTGAATCACTGGCTATTTGTCGTAAATTGAAACATATTATATTTTAAACACAGCATCGAAGTCCTATTTCATAAGCATTCTATATTCCATTTAAAAATCTTCCTCCAATATTTTATTATGAATCTAAGTATTTTAGACAGACATGCATTGTGCTAACAGCAAAGAAATGAAGATTGTAATATATAAAATAAGGAAATAGGATGAAAATTTTGGAGCTTGTGTGCATGCTTTCTTTTAATACTAAGAAATTAAACTGGGATACAATGACTTTAGTCTTTCATTTCTATTTTTCTGATAGTTCTTCTAATACTTGTTTGATTTAGAGTTTTTTCTGCTTTCAAAGGCATCTTTATTATACAAAATTCAAGCAATAACTAAAAGAATAAAGAAAAGATAACAAAAATTCCTCTTAATCCCAGCATTCAGAGATACCCATTTATATTAATGATAAATTTATATCATTCCAAAGTTTGCTCATTTTCCTTTTTCTTCATACATTTCATTTGTTTCTATATCTTTTTCCCCTCCCTCCATCTTTTCCTTCCTTCCTTCATTCCTGTTTTACATAGATAACATTATGTTAAACATGATGCTTTACTTAACAACAGGACGTGAACATCACTTTATATCAGTGAGTATAGATATTCATTCTTCTTTCAATGCCTACAGAGTATTGCATTGCAGAGATATATAACAAGGTATTTTATCAGCCTCTTATGAATAGATATTTTGGTTGTTTCTAATATTATGCTTTCATAAGACAACAGTGCACTGAAAATCCTTGAAATAATTATTTATTGAGCACTCTGTATCACGCATGATTCTAAGTACTTTAAATATATTAGCTAATTTCATCCTTCAACAACCCTGTGATATAGACAATATGATTATCAGAATTTTAGCGATAAAGGAAAATAATGTATAGAGAAGTTAAGTAAGTTGCTCACGTTCACTGGTTGGGAAGCAGAGAAGCTGGAGTTTTAACCTTGGTCATCTAAATCCGGAGTCTGTTCTCAACTTCCATACTATACTGCCATATTTTTACTGGTTTTTGTTCGTTTTTTGAAACAGGGTCTTGCTCTAGAGCTCAGTTTACCACAGGCCCTATCTCCTGGGCTCTAATGATCCTCCTGCTGCAACCTCTCAAGTAACTGGGACTACAAGTGCACACCGTCAGATCTAGCTGTTAATTTTTTAAAGTAGAGATGGTGGTCTCACTGTGTTGCCCAGGCTGATCTCAGACTCCTGAGCTCAAGTGATCTTCCTGCCTCAGTATCCCAAAGTGCTTGGATTACAGTTGTGACGCACCATGCCCAACCATTTTTACTGTTTTTATACACTTGCCTGATTATTTCCTTAGGATAAGTTCCCAGAATTTGAATTTCTGAGCCAAAGTATATATACATTTAAATTTAACACAGGTTGCCAAATTCTCTCCAAAAAGTCTAAGGTGCTAATATTTACATAGTACTTTACAGTTATAAATGATGTTGGGAACAAAGTGAAAATCTTTGGAGTCATTACAGAGACCTAGGCTTGAATCTGCTCTATTAATTACTGGGCAAGTTACTCGCCTTCTTTAACTTCTAGGTCCATCATCCCTAAAATCAAGACAGTAATATCTACTTCACAGGGATGTAGTACAGGTTATAAATGTCCATAAAAATCATCTACAATCCCTCAAGCATAAGAAAGTCTCTCAATTAATCATAGCTGTTGTTACTTTATACAAATTATCTCTTGATTCATATACAAACCTCCTAGTGGACTCAGCACATTTTATTACTAGCATCGCTTTTAATAATTTTAATTCTGTTTGTAAATACAACTTCTGAGCCACATAGTAGGCAGGGATTCTATATTAAATGCAATTCAAATTTAGCAATCTTATATTTCCCACATGAAGCTATTATGTTGTCTTTTTAGATTTACATATTTAATTTCTTCTCAGCAGTATTGAATAAGTACTAAGTATATTGTCTGGTACCCAAAAAAGGCATCTATGGGTTGCTTTTTAAAATTAAGAAAACAGTTTTCAACATGGTACAATGATTATTACCATTGAGGAAGAGAATTTGGAGACAATAGGGTGAAAGTAAGGAGAGCTCATTATTTTGTATACATACATCTGCGATAGAGACAATCACTACAGAATCCTTCTCTTCGGAAAGCGTCATCCTGGAGATAACAGAGGTCAGCGTCTGTTTCAGGTAACTATAATTTCCTCTGTTAACAGTGGAAATACCCAGCGCAAAAGAAACTGCAGACACAGGAGTACGAAATCGTCATTCCAAACCGCAGTGAAAAACATAGTTTAGCATTCATTCTGTGCTTATATCTATGTTTGGGTTAGTCTTACGGTAATAAAATGAGTGTTTGAGACTGTATTACAAAAATAATCCAAACTATGTTAATTTTTATCAGATACCTCATTTTCTTTTTAAGGAAATTTGCAGTGGATTGTTAGTAAAAGCACTAAATAGACTCCAAGATGTTCTCATGTTGAAACATTTTGGTGTAGCGAAAATAAAACTAACCACTTTCCACTTATTATAGCTTCATCTAACTGGATATAAAATGTCACATGTTGGAGAATCTCTTCTTATCCTAATGAGACACTGGAACCCAAAAGAGGAAAAAATTATTATCAAATATTTTCATCTGTGAAAAATGTATTAAGTAATTTCTAATGATTTGATGGCATGAATCCTTGCCCCTAAGTAACTTTTGTTGCTCAAGAATGGCTGGAGCACTAGGGCTCCAAGAGGTACACATCTTGGCTCTACAGGTACAGTCAAGATGGAGGGTACCAATCTTAACTATACCGGTACCTGGCTGTAGGGGCTTAGGCAAGGTACAAAAACTCTCCAGCCTTATGTCTCCATCTTTAAGATAGGGATAAGGATTTCTAGAATGGCTAAGTGAGAAACCCAGGAAAAGCGATGGAACTTTGGAGGGAAGAGCAGGAATCAGTGTTTCCATGATTGCTATTGAGTTTGAACATATTTTCACATGTTTATTGGCTTTTTTTTTTTTTTTTGAGGTGGAGTCTTACTCTGTCACCAAGGCTGGAGTGCAATGGCACGATCTCAGCTCACTGCAACCTCCACCTCCTGGGTTCAGACTATTCTCCTACCTCAGCCTCCCAAATAGCTGGGATTACAGGCATGCACCACCATGGCCGGCTAACTTTTGTATTTTTAGTAGAGAAAGAATTTCACCATATTGGCCAGGCTGGTCTCAAATTCCTGACCTCAAGTGATCCGCTCACCTCAGCCTCACAAAGTGCTGGGATTACAGGCATGAGCCACTGTGCCCAGCTGCTTATTGGCTTTTGGATATTCTGTTTTGTAAAAGCCTTGTGTAAGCTCTTGCCCATTTCTCTAATGAATTGTCTGCATTTTTCTTACTGATTTTATTGATGCTCTTTATATATTCTGAATATAAGCCCCTCGTCAGTTATATGTATTGTTAAATATCATCTCCAACTCTTGGTTCTCGGTTCTCTTTTCAAGATTTTGCCCCTTGATGAAGGGAAATTCTTAATTTTAATGTAGTCCAATTTGTAAACCATTTTCTTTATTGTTTGGGTTTTGTGGGTCTTGTTGAGAAATTTTTGCTTATTTTCAGGTCATAAAGACATTCTCTTGTGTTATTTTCTAGATGGTTTATAGTTTGCCTTTCATATTTAGAGCTGCAATCCACCTGGAATTGATTTTTATGGATAGGGTGAGGCAGGAATCAAGTTTCAAGCTGAAAGATACAGTATAAAGGCAATTCCTCGAATGGCTTCCTATGCCTTACAATGCATTTATAAGAGTTTAAAAGGCCCTTACTGAGCTGGTCCTGATACAACCCTTTGTTTCAACTACCCACGCTTTTCAAATTGACCAAATACTACTCTCACCTGGAAGCCTTTGCATACGCCATTCTTTTTGCCTAGAACAATCTTCTTCCTCTAGTTTCCTTTAATAATTCTACTTATTCCTCAGGGTTCAACTAAATATTAGTCATTCTGATCACAAATTGATACTTAACCCTTTCTAATTAGGTTGATTTCACCAGCTATACAGTCTTATCTTATCTTTCATAATACTCATCACCCCTTCTGTTGTTACTCATTCCTGTCTAGAATGTCAATTTGGTAATAGCAGGGACACCTTCACATGTGCTTACATTATAAATCCAGCACTAATATAATGACTGACGCATGGTGCTGACAATAAGCTGGGGTTGGATGAATAAATAAATGGCCAGGCCCCTTCATTATTTGGCCTGTTTCCATGGTCTTGCTACTAATACTCTCCAGCCCCCATTGTGCATGGCAAGACACACATCCTTTCTAGGCTTTCTTGCTGTCAGACTTTTGCACATTTTTTTTTCCTCTATCTGGACGACCATCCTCTACTTTCCAGTGTCCACCACCTACCTTTTTCCTACTTAGTCTATTCCAGTTATTCTACCCTTCATGTTACTCATATGACACTTCTTCCAGAAAGCATAGCATAGAATTTTGGCTCCATCCTGGTATTTCCCTTATCACAGCACCAGTCACTTTCTATTATAATTATCTTATTATAACTTTCTATTATAATTACCTTATCATTTGTCTCTATGAAGGTGGGGTCTATGTCATGTTCACCCCATATCCCAGGATCTAAGAAGTGCCCATAACAGTGTAGAAGCTTATTAAATGAGGAGACATGGAGGAATTCACAGAGAAGTTGTCATTTAAGCTGAAAGTCATATTGGATAAGGGAGTCACATTACAAATCAGTATGGTTTGCCAAAGGGGGTATGTTCATTATAGGCAGTGATTAGCACATGCAGAATATATGAAGCTTGTCCTATCTGTTCTCAAAGAGCTTGGCCTATCTGTAAGAACTGCAAGTGGTTTTGGTTGCTGGAAAGGAGAGGCATGGCAGACACTGAGATTTGAAAGATTTAGCCTTTTGTGTATATACCCTGCCAAGGGTCTAACTTCATCTTATGTGCACTGAGAGTCTACTGATGAATTTCAAGCAGGAGTCAAGTATGATCAGTGATGAATTTTACTAACATATCTTCGAGGAAAGTATGAAAAATGGATTAACTTCAGTGATACTAAAATCAGGAGAGAAATTATAAATATATTTCCATAAACCAGGCAAAAAATGATGAGGGAACTCAACAAAATATAGTTATAGAGGGACTACAGAGAGCAGAAATTATCTGAGACTTATTCATAATACAGAATAAACAAAACCGATGATGGATTCCCCAGTAGGCCTTGTCACCAGCTTCAATCCTCTTACATATGTTTCATGTGTTAAGATTTTTTTTAGTTGCCTGTAACAGAATCTTCCTTAAATCAATTCTGGTAATTGAGAAAAGCCACCAAAAAGGCCTCAATAAATAAATAAATAAATACATTATGATTGGAGATCAGGAAATAGTTGGGGAATTATTAAATTATTCTGGATTTAACACGGCTCTGACAACTGGGTTATCTCAATCCTCCAGTCCCCTACACAAGGAAGTCTGTTGCTCCTCCCAACCACCAACGTGTCTCTCCCTCCTTCCTTTCACTCTGTGTCATGGGCTTCTACTTATATTTGCTGATGCTTATGCAAGGCTGTGCTTATTCTTGGTATCTAAGATCTGAGAGTTGCTATGCATTGTTTTTCTTGCATGTGTCTTTCAAGTTCTCCTCTTCCTACAAACCATAGCTTTTGTCTAGCATGTACTTTCTCATATATTCACACACATGTATGCATGTATATGTGTACATAGGTAAAGAGTTTTATAAGTATGAACTCAGAAAGTTTCTTAATGTCTCTAAGCCTCAGTTTTCTCAGGTGTAAAATAGAGATGACAATAATAGGCCCTACTGCATTGGATCGTGAAGATTAAATGAGATAATGTAAGAAAACATAGAACTCAGTAAGTGGAGCAGTCATCAGAGGCACGTGATACAAAACAATACTACTTATTCCCAAGGAACCGCCAAGAGCAGAGGTCAGCAAACTTTTTTTTTTTAAGTAAAGGGGCAGATAGTAAGCATTTTTGGTTGTTGGGTTACACCACCTCTGCTGCAACTACTCAACTCTGCCATTGGAGCACAAAAGCACACACAGACAACAAGTAAATGGATAAGCATAACTATTTCCCAACAAAACCACATCTTAAAACATGGAGCCCATGGGCCTGGCCTGGAGTGACTCACTCACCGGAATGAGTGAGGTTTAATGGGAATGGGAGGTATCCTGAGACTTAGCTTAATATTCCTGCTTTAAACTACAAAGCTGCTTCTTGTCTTGTATACCTGGTGAACCTGAACTCATTTGTCAAGGCTTACCTCAAACATCACCTGTTCCATAAAACTATTACTGACCTTGGTCTCCAGAAAGACTGGGAAATAGGAAAATAGCCAGGTAAGATTAGATTTGCCAAAACCAAGGAGAAAAGAGTTGTCAAACATTTGGCATATGCTTAATGTATATTTGACTTATATTACTTATTTTCAAAGCATTTGTTTAACACCAAATTTGAATTCAGGTCACCAAATGTTTAGAGAACTATTATTTTCTGCCACACAGTATACTGACTTCTGGTAATCCAAATTAATGCCAGATAGGTTGGTAGTTTGCATATCAATCTATGACATTAATGGATTACATCTTCAACCTTAAAAGTATGTCCCCAAAGATCAAAATATCTGTATTTAATTTTCCTATTATAAGTTTTCTTACCACCAGTTTTTCCTTTGCTGATGATTACGTTAGGATAAATTCTGCCTTCTTTCCTTAGTTGCGGAAAAAAGAACTTAAAGTCTTCAAATGTATTAGATACTGTTTCACTTTTATTTAATACGTCTGCTTTCTGCACAACTGAAAGAAAAAAAATAATGCTTCTGAGTAGATGACTATAGAGATTTTTCTCCCTCTGGAATAATTTTTTAAGAGGTGTTAATAAACTCATAGATTAATTTAGCATTCAACATATAAAAAATACTCTAAAATGTGAATCATCAAAATAATAATGTTAAAAATATAGCTCAACTATTATTGGTTCATATTTACTTATAAAGTAATATTTAATTTAAGCCTAGCATTAGAAGCTACACAGAGGACAATAGAAGCATCAGTTCCAAATGAAAGAAGAATAACTGAAACATGCTATAATTGGTTTACTTTGTTACTTTGATTAGTATCACTTTATTAAAGTTTGTTTCTTTATAAATTTGCTTTGTAGCCCCTAAAATTTAATGACTATATTTGTAACCTTCATTAGAGTTTGCCTCTACAATTTTGAAAAAGAAAACATTAGAGGACACACATTACCCAATTTTAATTCATAATACATAACAATGTAGTCAAAACAGTGTGATATTATATAAAAAAATAGATACATAGACAATGAAACAGACTACAGAATACAGAATAGGTTCACAAAAATGTGGTTGACTGACTTATGACAAAGTTGCAAAGGTAACTGAATGCAGAAAAGACAGTTGTTAAAGGTGCTTGAACACTTGGACATTCATGTGGAAAAAACTGAGCCTTGACCTGTTTTTCAAGCTGTTTATAAAAATTAGCTAAAAAATATTCATAGACATAAATGTGAAACATAAACCTATGAATTTTTTTTAAAAAACAAAGAGAAAACCTTCATGACCCTGAGGATAGGTAAAGAGATCTTAGATGATATATAACAATACAAAAAAATACATAAAAGAAAAATTCATAAATTGGACTTCATCAAAAATTAAAAATGCTTGCCCCCTGAAAGCATCATAAAGAGAAAGAAAGGGTGTCACCAATTGGAGGAAGGTATTTCCAAATCACATATCCATCTGATATGTATCCAGGATAATGTGTAGAACTCTCTCAAAACTCAGTGAGAAAACAAAATCACTCAATTGAAAAAACTGACAGGACAGGAGTTTGAGAACAGCCTGAGCAACATAGCAAGACGCCCATCTTCTGTTACACACACACACACACACACACATACACACATACACACACACACACACACACACACACAGAATGGGGCATAGTGGCATGTGCCTGTAATCCCAGTTGCTCAGGAAGCTGAGTTGGGAGGATTCCTTGCACTCAGGAGGTGGAGGCTGCAGTGAGCCATGACTGTGCCATTGCATTCCCCATTTGAACAGACATTTCACCAAAGAAGATATCTGGATGGCAAATAGGCACGTAAAAAATGTTCAACATCATTAGTTTCTGGGAAATACAATGTAGAGCTATGAGATATCATGACATTAGAATGGCTATAATAGGGCGGGTATGGGCCTATAATTCCAGCACTTTGGGAGGCTGAGATAGGACACTTGCTTGAGGCCAGTAGTCCGAGATCAGCCTGGGCAACATAGAGAGACCCCCATCTCTACAAAAACAAAATTAGCCAGGTTTGGTAGTACATGACTGTAGTCCTAGCTACTTTCGAGGCTGAGAAAGGAGGATTGCCTGGGCCCTGGAGTTGGAAGCTGCAGTAAGCCATGATTGTACCATTGACCTTCAGCTTGGGCAATAGAGCAAGAGCCTTTTTTTTTTTTTTTTTTTTTTTTTTTTTTTTTAAAGAATGGCTATAATAAACTGGAGTGACTAAAACTCTCATACATTGCTGGAGGGAGTGAAAAAAATGGTACAGCCACTCTGGAAAACAGTATGGTAGCTTCTTATAAAGTTAAACATATACTTACCTATACTCTATCAATCCTACTTCTACATATTAATTCTAAAATAATTAAAACTTCTCTTCACACCAAAATTTAATGGCTACATTCATGTACACATGTACATGAATGCTTGTAGTAGCATCTATTTGTAATTGCCCAAACTTGAAAACAACCCAAATGGCCCTCAATTGGTGAGAGGATAAACAATGTGTCCATTGTACGTTGATACAATGAAATGCTACTCAGCACCAAAAACAGAACAATTGGTCACACAACAATTTGGGTAAATCTATGCTAAGTGATAGAAGCGTACATTGATACAATGAAATGCTACTCAGCACCAAAAACAGAACAATTGGTCACACAACAATTTGGGTAAATCTATGCTAAGTGATAGAAGCAAGTCTCAAAGTTACTCATTGTTTGATTCCATTTGTATGGCTTCTGGAAAAGGCAAAGCAATCGGAACAGAGATCTGATCGACGGTTGCCAGGGATTAAGGGTAGGGGCAGGACTGGAGTACAAAGGGGATGCACAAGGCAGGACTTTTTTTTCTGGAGAAATGGAGAGCCACTGAAGGTTTATATAAGAAAGAGTAGGTGTATGTTACTAGTCACCCCGATGAAACAGGAAGGTTGCCTGACCAGTGTAGCAGAGATGATGATGGAAAACGTGGACAAATTTTTGAAATATATAGAATGGTGAATCAACACGACTGGTTATTACTTACATGCAAGTATGCAAGAGGCAGAGGAAGGGGTCAGAGGTGATGTTCAGGTTTCTGGTTGCATCTATTAGATGGATTATGGATAGTGGTGCAATTCACAGAGTCTGAAAGCACAGGAAGACTACTTCTGAGGTTGAGATGAGGGGAAGTAGGTCAGTGATATCTCTTACCTGATTTTTGCATGTCTCACGATAAAGAACCAATGCTGATTTAGTGAAGTTTATAGAGAGAAAATGTCCTAAAATCATGACATTGAATCTACTTTTCCAAAAACAAAACCAAACAAATAAGCCACAATATACAAAAACAAAATCAACACAAACCTAAGTTTCCTGACTTATTTTCTCTCTTCATAATTTCATACTTCATTTGTTTCCAAACTTTCATCATCTCTTGGCTATTTTTTTCGGTCTTGTTTCTTAAGTGTAGCATATTTTCTTTAAACTCCAAAATATGGTTTCTACAATTAATTAATTGATTATCTGCAATGAAAACATATGTGTATATATTCGTACATGTAGCAATGGTGTCACACAATTTTCTATAATAGATAAGAATGTAAAATGCAAGTTTCAATATAGTTGTATATAGTACTATGTATGCAGATATTATAGGTATATATATATATATATATATATATATATACAGTGCTACATACATATAATATGTGCATAGGTACAATTATAAAAGACTGGAAAGAAAGAACAAAATGTTAAAAATGGTGATACGAGAAAGGTGAGATTATCAATGATTTTTTGCTTTATTACACTGTGCTCTTCCTTGTTTTCCAAATTTTTTATGGTGTGCATATATCAGATTTGAGTGTAACCCTATTAATCCCCCAAATGTACTTCAAAGAAATTACCTGAAGAAAATTATGAAGAATATATGCACAGATTTGAACTAAGGATATTTAACATAGGCAGTAGTATTTAGCATTATTTTTTTAAATTGGAAACAACCAAAGTGCCCAACCGTAGGAAATTTGCTAAATAAATTACAGAATACTCTTTTAAGAGTTCTGTTGGCTTTAATGTCAAATCATGTATAATTAAATCCCAGTTTTTCTGCTTAATATTTGTGTTACCTGGGGAAAATTACTTAATTTTTGTTAGCCTCTGCTCCTTCTGGTGTAAATGCATACATAAAAAACCCTGCCTCAGAGATGTTGTGAAGACGTAATGATGATGGTGCAACTAAACTGAAGTTGCAGGATACAAAATCAACAGTAGAGTTTCTATCCACTAATAACAAACTATCCAGGAAAGAAATCAATCAAACTACCCCGTTTACAATGGCAACAATAAAATACTCAGGAATGAAGTTAGCCAAGGAGGTGAAAGAACTGCACACTGAAAACTATATAATCTGGGTGAAAGAAATTGAAGACACAAATAAATGGAAAGATATCACATGTTCATGGATTAGAAGAATATTATCAAAACATCTATACTACACAAAGCAATCTACAGATTCAATGCAATCCCTATAAAAATTCCAATTACTTTTTTCACAGAAACAGAAAAAGAAATCGTGAAATTCGTATGGAACCGCAAAAGACCCCAAAAAGCCAAAGCAATCTTGAATGAAAAGAACAAAGCTGAAGGCATCACACTACTTGACTTCAAAATACATTGCAAAGCTATGGTAATTGAAATAGCATGGTATTGGCATAATAACAGACACATACACCAATGGAACAAAATAGGGAACCTAGAAATAAATTCACACATTTAGAGTAATCTTTGACAAAGTCTCCAAGAATATACACTATGGAAAGGACAGTGTCTTCAATAAAAGGGTGTTGGGAAAACTAGATATCCACATGCAGAAGAATGAAATTAGATTCTTATTTCAACCCATGTATAAAATTAACTAAAAATGGTTGAAAGACTTAAGTGTAAGACCTGAAACTGTAGGATTACTAGAAGAAAACAATAGGAAAAAGCTTCATGACCTTGGTCTGAGCAATGATTTTTCAGATATGACTCCAAAATCACAGACAAAAGCCAAAATAAATAAATGGGATTACGTCAAGTTAAACAAGCTTATGCCCAGAAAAGTAAACAATTAACAGAGTGAAGAGACAACCTGGATTGAAAATATTTCAACCCAAGAGACAATATATGGGTTGAAATTTCTCCAGTGGAAGAAAATATTTGCAAACCATACATCTGATAAGAGATTAATATCCAAAATACATAAGAAACTCCAACAGTCAAAAGCAAAAAAAAATTTGTTTAATTAGCAAAAGATTCAAATAGATATTGTCAAAACAAGACATGTAAATGGCCAAGTATATAAAAAAGTGCTTAATACCACTAATCATCAAGGAAATGCAAATTAAAACAATGAGGTACCACCTCACACCTGTTATAATGGCTATTATCGAAGACCAAAGGTGAGAATATGGAGAGAAGGAAACTCTTGTACATTGTTGGCAGGAATATAAATTAGTGTAGCCATTATGGAACACAGTATGGAGGCTCTTTAAAAAATTAAAAATAGGGCCAGACATGGTGGCTCACACCTGTAATCCCAGAACTTTGGGAGGCTGAGGCAGGCGGATCATCTGAGGTCAGGAGTTCGAGACCAGCCTGGTTAACATGGTGAAACCCCATCTCTACTAAAAATACAAAAAAGATCTGAGCATGGTGTTGCATGCCTGTAATCCCAGCTACTCAGTAGGCTGAGGCAGGAGAATCACTTGAGCCCAGGAGGTGGATGTTGCAGTGGGCTGAGATTTTTTAGTTGTCTCAAAAAAAAAAAAATTAAAAATAGAACTACTGCATAATGCAGCAATCCCACTGTTGGGTATGTATTCAAAGGAAATAAAGTCAGCATGTTGGCTGGATACGATGGCTTATATCTGTAAACCCAGCAATTTGGGAAGTCAAGGCGAGAGAATCACTTGAGCCCAGGAGTTCAAGGCTGCAGTGGTGCCATGATCGAACTGCTGCACTCCAGCCTTGGCAACAGAGCAAGACCCTGTCTCTTAAAAAAAAAAAAATGGTGATACATTTGGGTTGAAACATTTGCTATTTTTTCACTCATCTGTTTTGTCTGAACAAGACCACACAAGTGGATAGTCTGTGGCAAAAATTGGATAATTCCTCTCCCCAGCTCAAAACCCTCCAAAATATTTCTCATCACACTTGGTAAAATAACCGAAGTCCTTACCATGACTCACAAAGTCCTGTCTGATCAGTCCTTGAGTTCCTCCCTGGTCTCATTTCCTGCCCTTCCTACCTCACTCTGAGGGAGCCCAGCATCAGCCACACCGGCCTCCTTACTGTTCCTCACAGGAACCAAACACTCTCCTACCTTAGGGGTTTGGCTTTTGAGCACTGAATGCTCTTCCACCATATCCTTTCCTTGTTTTATCACATATCCTGTTATGGTAGGAGCTCCCTAATTTCATTCAGTTTCCTGCTAAGAAAGCCCACCTTGCCATCCTTTGTAAGATAGCACACCCTTGTCCTTCCCTTATTCTTTTTTAAAAAAATCACCTATCACCACCTCACTTCATATTGTGTATTGACTGCTTTTATGTTTCACTCCAGAGCTTTCTAGAATGTAAGCTTGAGAGCAGCAAGAACTTTTTACTACTCAATTCCAACTATCTGAAACAGTGACTTGCTGATAGCTTTTATACAAATATATGCTTAATGAAGAAATAAATTAATGAAATGAATGGACTTGTCAGTATAAGAACTGATTTTAGTGGTTCTTAAACTAAACCGTGCTTTAATCAAAAGAGCTGCAACTATCCAGATAAGCCTTGAATATTCATATTGTAAATTCTATTTGAAGATGCTTACAAACTTTAGAGGGAAATATCATTTAAGCTCATGTTATTAGGGTTTCCCAGGTAATGTTCTCTTTGCATTGTTCTGAGTTGATATATCATGGGTGATGCAACCTATGTGGGTTTCTACGTTGTAGGCCAGTCCCTGAGGGATCAATTTGGTAAACATGGAAAGAGAAAGTTTTCCCTAGAGGAAGCAGTATTTACAGCAACAACCATAGAGAAATGTTAAAGGATATAATCTTTAATCTTAGATCTACTTCTTGTACATTCTTCCCTGATAATTCATTCATCAGTATTCTATTTAAAATATTGATATTACTTGCATATATACTCAGGTATTTAGTGAAGAAGAAATGTTATAACATTATTTTGCAAAGGTTTGAAATAAACAATAATTAGATGCTTTGAGTCAATTGGGCATGTCTGTAATGAAATTGTGAAAACAAACACCAGTTCAAGTGTGCAATGGGTGAATGCAACTTCTGCCCATTAAAAATAGGTTCCAGGCTAGATCCCAAGTGCCACTTATCTGTGCCTCTCACAGCAATGCTTCAAGGCATTGTGTTCCAGCAGAAATAAAATGCAAACCGCATCTGTAATTTATTTTTCTAGTAGTCACATTTTAAAAGGTGAAAAGAAACAAATGAAACAAGTGAAACTAAACAATGTATTTTATTTAATACAATATATCCACAATGTTGTTTCAACATGAAAGTGAACAATGGGCTATTTTATATTTTTGTACTAAATATTCTAAGTCCTGAATTTTACACTCACAGCACATCTCAATTCAGATGCTAAATTTTAATAATTATAGTAAAATTAAATCCTACCAAAACAGTACAATTTTGCTTAATGGAGAAATATTTTGCACAATTTCAGTTATTAAATGTAGACTCAAACTAGTTAAAATAAAATTAAAAATGCAGTTTCTCAGTTGCACTCACTGGGTGCATTTCAGGTGCTTCCAAGCCACCTGACTACCATGCTTGTTGGCATAAATCTCCAGTATCAGCTGTGGGCTCTCAGGCCTCACCCTAGAATCAGATTGTGCATTTTAATAAGATTCCCAGGTGACTACTCTGCACATTAAAATTTGAGAAGCACTGTTACAGACCACTTTCATGGTTTGCTCTTTATCATCATGGATATTACCATAGTTCAAGCTTTATTGCCTTTAGCTGCACTATTATAATTGCCTCTTGATTGGTCTCTCACCTCCAATCCTGATTAATCTTCTGGAAACACTGCTCAAAGACAATAAATGGTTCCCTGAGTGCTTACTTGCCTTGGTCTACCAGGTCCTCTACAACATGGCCATGAATGTGACTTGACCTAATTTCATTGACTAAACACCTCCAGTAACAAGAAGCATGCTGAGATTTCCATTCTTCCGTTAAATACTTGTCATGTGCTATGTGGTAGGTAAATAAACATGAATAAAATCTGGTTCTTGCTCTAAATTAAATTGATATAAATAAAACCTGGTTCCTAACAATCAGGCTGCAAGGGATGTGGGAATGTATTTAAACATTACTAATTATAATATATTGTTAAAATAGAATTATCCTCAAAGTGCCACAGGCACAGGAAGGCAGGAATGATTCATTCTTAAGGAGAACTGAGGAGTAGGAGAGGGAAGTGGAGAAGGTTTCAGAGAAGAGAGAAGACTTGAGAACTTGTATATATAGAAGCTTGCCTACAACAGAAGAAAGGGAAAGGCATTCCAGCCTCAGAAAACAACACCATAAATGCACAGAGTATGAAATGGTATGGTGTATGATATAGTTTGAATATATGTCCCCACCAAATCTCATGTTGAATTGTAATCTGCAATGTGGAAGGTATTTGGGTCATGGGGGAAGATGATCTCTCATGGCTTGGTGTTGTCCTCATGATAGTGAGTTCTCTTGGGACCTGATTAAGTGTGTGGTATCTCCCTGCCACTCTCTCTCACTCCTGCTTTTGCCATGTGATATGCCTACCTGCTCCTGCCTAGCTTTCTGCTCTGAGTAAAAGCTCCCTGAGGCCTTCCCAGAAGTCGAGCAGATGTCGGCACCATGTTTATACAGCCTGCAGAATCAGGAGCCAGTTAAATCTCTTTTCTTTATAATATAATTACCCAGTCTCAGATATTTCTTTATAGCAATGCAAGAATGGCCTACTACAGTTTATCTTGGGGAAAGTATATAAGTCACTCAGAGAATAAATAAAAGGGAAAAGGTATAATGTTAAAGCATTGGCAGGCCACTTTAAATTTATTATTAATTTACTTGTACCCAATGTGTTTCCAAAGAAAGAATATCTAAGGCAATTACTAGATGATGAAGCTAAAAACATAAAGTACACTTCAGATTATGCACCACCCCATGTATGCTTTGCAATAATCAAATCAAACTATGTACTAAGCCCTTTAAATTCCCTATGAGTGGCCCCTCTATGGATTAGGTTTTATTATGAAATATATTAGACATTACAAAGAGTATATAAGATAGTTTAAAGGATAATAAAAACGAACGTTCATGAGTCCATCACTAACTACCTTAGCCTTCTCCCTGTTTCCTTCCCAGATCCAATTCTTCTTCCTCCCCACCCCAGATAAGCAGAATCCTGAATTTTGTATTAATCATTTATTGCTTTCCTTTATAGTTTTACTATTTTTGCAAGCTGATTTACACTTAGTTTTATATATTAACAAATAAAACTCTGTACTTGCTTCTGTAGCTCAACTTATGCTTTTGGGATTTATTTATATTGATGAATCAAGCTGTAGTTCATTAATTTTTCCTGCTGTAAAATGTTCCAATGTACTGAATATACCACAACATATTTGTCTCTTCTATTGTTGATAACAATGATAAGAAATGCTACCAAGAATATTTTGGTACATGTCTCCTAGTAAACATGTTCAAGAGCTTCCCTAGGATATATCTGGTGGTAGAGACATTACTTAAAATATTCAACAATATGTATGGGATAGGTACTGATCAGTGAGAACAGACATGGGCCATAAACCATTGATAAGGCTGTACACTAATTTTAACCCTACTACTAGTAGAATTCCTAAGACATAAGAAAGTCATGTGTTTCATAACAGAAGCAACTGAATGTATACTTCTCCAAGGAAAGTTTGAATTCCCAAAGCTCCATATTCTCACTAAATGTCCAATTTCCTAATTTAAAGAACAGAGTAGTATGAAATGGTTACTCATGTTTTAAACTTGCATTTTCTTGATTGCTAATGGTTTTTCTGTTTATTCAACATTGATGCTGCACTTTGTTTTAGAGTCTACTTTGCTGATATTAATATAACTACAAGACCAGCCCAAACTGGACCTACCCCATTGAAAAATGTCAAGTTACCTTGTAGGTATAACAGAGCCAGAAACTGCAATTCATATAGCCTGGGAAAGTGCAATAGCAAAATTGTGACCTTTAAACACACCCAGAATCGTTGAATCCTCCCTCTGAATCAAGAAGCCTGAAACTGAACACTGGAACTCTTTCAGATGAGAGGGATCTGTTGGCCCAGAAGATATGGAGCTGAAATTTGCCTCAACATACCTTAACATGCTGAAATTTGCCTCAACATACCTTAACATCAACGGCCAGATTGGAAGCCCTCCAATTAGACTCTGCCAAGCCAATGTTCCTAAATCTTTTCCCTTGTCCTATGACCCCTTAAAACTTGGCCCAGACCCAATGAGAGACACAGATTTGAGCCTGCATCTGATCTCCTGGATGGCTGGTTTTGCAAAAAAAAAAAAAAAAAAAAAACAAACAAACAAAACAACAACAAAACCTTTCTTTTCTCAAAAGCCAGTGTCAAACTTACTGGCTTCTGCATTCATTGGGCCACAAGCCCATTTGCTTAATAACGTAATACAGCTACATCAACTTTATTTTGGTTTAGGTTTGTGGGTGTGTATTTTTCCATCCCCTTTCTTCAAAAATGTCTGTCTTTAAAATTCAATTGTGTCTCTTTTAGTAATCACCAAGTTGAATTTTATTGTATATTCAATGAGGAAATATTTTAATTCTTTTTTGGCACATTTAATAGAGTTAGTATATAGTTATGCTATTTTACTATTATTTAGTGGTTCAACTAGATATTTCAACATGAATCCTTGACTTAATAGTCAAATACAAATTCTTACATTCTTCTCAATAGTTCTACAAGTTTAGTACAATTTAACTCCATTTTTCCCCTCTTGCCTTTTCTTGTAATTGCTGGCATGCATTGTTGTTGTACATATATTTTAAATTCCACAAGACATTTCAATTATTCTCTTGAAGAGCCCACATTTGGACTTTGGATTCTGCTGACTTAGAGCTGCATCTGGGAGCTCCTTTTCTGCCCCATGGACAGTAATAACAATCTATCTTGTTGGCATATTCCCGCAAGGTCATACACCTTGGTGAAGCACTCCCCCATCTGGATGGGGATGAGGGTGTTTTCCCTCCATTAAGGAAGGGGAGAGAGAGAGAGAGATCCCTAAGAAATACAGTTGGGTTCTCTAGGATGAGTCCTTTCTTCACTAATTCAGGGGCTGAGGGCATTTTTACCCTGAAAATTGTAGAACTGCTGGCCCTACCAAAGTCCTCATGCTGCCAGACGAAAAGGGGCAGGAGGAAGGGAGAGACGCTGCTAAGCCAATAGGGAGAACATATGAAGTAGCCAGCAGGCATGCAGCTTGAAGCGGCAAAGACATGGGTGGCTCAAGTGAATACTGCAGGTTGTCTGCAGGAAGGTCATCTGCCAGGCAGAAGAGTCCCAGCAACAAGGAGCTGTGACAAAGGCAGAGCTAGGGAGGAAGAATTCAAGCAGGAGATGGATATCCCTTAAGGGAATAGATAGCAGAGACACCACAGCAGGCCCCCAGAAGCAGCCACAAACTACCTCTGCAAGAGCATTAGATGTCTGCCACATACAAGAGTCTTCCAGAGAAATTGAAACCACCAGGCTGCTGTCATGGAAGAAAACCTCTGCCTCCCCAGCTCTTTGCCACCTTAGTACCACAGGGAAGCACAAAAAAGGAGGAGGGCAGTGCAGCAGACTGTTTCTCCAAAGGTGGCTTCAGGTCAAATGGTGTTGTGCACTGTGACCTTCCCTGTCAGTCATCAAGAGGTCAATTTCTCTACCTCCTTGAATCTGGGTTCATTCTGTGACTGCTCTCACTATAGTAATACACAGCAAAAGTAATGCAGTACTAGTTTGGGGTATAGCCTTTAACTGGCTTGGCAGTGTCCACTTCCTACCTTTTAAAAGGTAGTTGCCTTATAGGGTTGGTGGGGGGTGGGGTAGTATAATTTTGCTAAGACCACAATGTTGTGAGAAACAAACCCAAGCCATAGGGAGAGGCTTTGGAGGATGCACCGCTGTGTGGGGAGAGGAGAGAGAGATGCTGGAGCTGTGAGAGAAAAAGACTTCTTAGTAGCAGAGTCTTCAGCTTCAAATGTCCCAGTTGACGCCACCTCGAATTATAGACAAACTGGCCAGTGGAGACCTGCGTGAATTCCTGATCACTAAATCAAGAGTTTAAAAAAAGTGGTGTTTTGAGGTCAGGAGACCAAGATCATCCTGGCCAACATGGTGAAACCCCGTCTCTACTAAAAATACAAAAATTAGCCAGATATGGTGGCACATGCCTGTACTCCCAACTACTCAAGAGGCTGAGGCAGGAGAATTGCTTGAAACTGGGAGGTGGAGGTTGTAGTGAGCAGAGATGGCACTGTTGCACTCCAGCCTGGGCGAAAGAGCCAGACTGTCTCAATAAACAAACAAACAAACAAACAAACAAAATGACGTTTCAAGCCACTAGTGTTTGTGACAGTTTTGCCATTTTTTTCATCTGCCATTCCATTTTCCTTGAACCATGAGTCTTGTCTGTCCAACAGAGAAAGGAAAAGAAAGTTTTAAGTTGATTAGGAGATTAAAGTTTTAAAAATAATGAAACCAGGTCTTTAAAAACAGGAATGAGACTGAATAACCAAAAGTGACCAAGGACACAGAATAAGTCTTCATTGTCTCTCTAAACCTCTAAGCAGAAAAGGGGGCTCAATAGAACACATGTGATGAGTTACTGGAAAAATAAAAAGTCATTTGTATTTATATCCCAAGTTGAACTTTTTAAAAAATAAAATCTTATCGTTTCTATATCCTGAAGTGAATCGGGTACTGTATGTCTATCATTTCCAGTTTCCTGCTTCCTTACTCCCACTATATAAATTCTTTTAATAAATTAAAAAATTATATATACAAAAGAAGACATGTAATAAATACATAGGTAAGTTCTGCAACATAATATAAAATTAATAGCGTATCACCTAAGCTAATAACTGAAAGTTACCTGATGCCTCTGCTTCCACCTGTGGATTCCTCTCCCATCCCATCTCATAATGTTACTACAGTACTCTCCCAAGCTGTATCTGCTTATTGTTCCTTTACTTTTTAAAATGTAATTTTATTACACTTATGTATGTCCCTATATAAGATGCTGTTTTCTTCATTCCCGGACTTTCTAAAAATTGTGTCTGTTGACACTCTGTCTTTATAGACTCCTCTAAATTTCCTTTGTATGATCAAAACTAGAACCCTGTTGCTTGTCCCAGATTTCCTTGCCAGTGGTATTCTCATCATATTTTCCCAATGGGAGGCGGTTGTGCTATAGTAGAAGGTGTATGAAAGGAGATAGTATAATTCTTTTGGCAATTCCTCCACCAAACTGCCAGCCCTTGTTGGGGTGTCAGACATTGAGGCAGTGGCCAGAGGCAAGATTAGTAGCAGGCCAGCCACAGGGCCAGGATTGTCAATGACAGTGGCAGGCAAGTGTTGGCTTTTCCAAGGGAGGTAGCTAGCAGATGGCTAGGGGCTCCTAGACTGGCTGCATTACCCAGGAAACACTCTCAAAGAAGAAAATCTGGAATTGGTCACCTGATGTACTTGGGCTTAAAGTAGTGACAAGCCACCACACTGCCCATGGAAAATAGGACACTAGAATTCCATGACATGCACTGGCAAAACAGTTACCTTCATTATCATCTCTGGTTGACTGGGATGAAGCACCCACTCAAATTGAGATCAAGGCCTTGCTGCATTCACCAAGAATGTGGGAATGATAGCTTCAAGGATTATGGGTGAGATGGCTTTTCAATACTAGAGACCATTCTCAGGATTATTTCACCCTATTACACTCTGCTCCTTGACATTTCTTCTTGGCTTAGCTCTTTCAGTTTTCTAGCTTTTCCTTGACTTTGAAATACTGGAATTTCCCAAGACTTACTCCTTTCCTTCACTCGCTAGGTGATTTCATCCCATTTCATGGCTTTAAATACTATATGGTAACAATTCTTAAGTTTATACTGCTAATCCTGATGCAGGCTGACAGATCCGACTCCCTATTCAACTCTTTCACTGGAATCTCTAATAGGCACTTCATACATAACAGAAATATTAACTTACCCTCAAACCTGCTCCAACCCCAGTCTTTGCCATTTCAGTAAATGGCAACTCCATTTCTCTAATTATTTAAGGCACTCATTCTCAACCAGGGATGATTTCTCCCGCAGGAGACATTTGCCAATGCCTGGAGACACTGTCACAACAGAGAGGGGTGCTGTTCCTGCCATCTCCTGGATGGAACCCAAGGATGCTGCTAACCATTTTACAGTGTATAGGACAGCCCCCTTTCCCCAAAGAATTACCGAACCCAAAATGTCAACAGTGCTAAGGTTGAGAAATCCTAGTTTAACTTAAAAATTTTTGGAGCATCCCATGATTCTTTTCTTTCTTTCATAGCACACATCCAATAATCATTTAAATGTATGTGTGAGATCATATTACTCCTCTGCACAAAACTCTAACGGCTTCTGATCTTATTCAGAATAAAATGCAGATATGGTCTCCATGTTATAATACTATCACTCTCCTCCTTGTTCACCCTGGCCTTCTGGCTGTTTCTCAAACAAATCAAGGAGATTCTACCACAGGGCCTTTGGATTTGCATTTCCTTTTGCCTGAAATACTCTTACCCCAGATCTCCACACATGAAGCTTCCTTACTTCATTTGGGAATCTGCTCAACTGTAACTTGCTCAGATAATCCTTCTCTGTCTAAAACAGCACTTACCTTTCCCTAACTCTGCCAACACCTAATATCATATAGTAATTATATCACGTGTTTGTTTATTTCGCCTAAGCAGAATGTAAGCTTCATGAAAGGAAGGGGGTGTTCTTTGATGCTGTTCACTTGGTGCCTATGATATGAATAGGTAGTTATTTAACTCATTGATTCTTTCATTATTTCAACCATTCATTTATTCATCAAATATTTAGCATGCTCATTACATGCCATGTAGTTTTCCACATGCTGGACACAGTAGTGAAAACAACAAAACAGGTAAAAATAGGAAACACGTTCTGTCTTCATACAGTTTGTATATTTGTTGATCAGATTATGAACTGTTAATACTATGAGCTTATAGAAACGAACAAAAAGTTCATCTACCCATAAAATTTAGTTAATGTTTTCTTTTCCTTTTTTGGGGGGGGGGGGTTTAGTTTTTCCAAGACAGGGTCTTACTCTGTTACCCAGGCTGGAGTGCAGTGGCCTGATCCTGGCTCACTGCAACCTCCACCTCCTGGGTTCTAGCAATTCTCCTGCCTCAGGCTCCTGAGTAGCTGGGATTACAGGCATGCACCACCACACCCAGCTAACTTTTGTATTTTTAGTAGAGACAAGGTTTCACCATGTTGGCCAGGCTGGTGTTGAGCTCCTGACCTTGGCATCCCAAAGTGCTGGGATTACAGGTGTGAGCCACTGCACCCAGCAAAATTTAATTGGGAGAAAGAATAAAACACTAGGTGGTGGCCATCTTTTAATAAACATTCTCAAATTTTCATTGATAGAAATAACAACTATAGATTAATTTTTAAGACATTGGAACTATTTCTGGTGCTTTATAAAAATCATTATTTCAGAAACTAAGTGACGTCTGTGTTTTCTTTTGTTGACGTAAGGACATCTCATTATAGGATTGATATCCTAATTATTTTAGAGCAGAAACATATACCTAAAAAATGAAAAATCTGATTTGTCTGTTATTTTAAGAGCATTTCATTCTCAAGAACTCTATCTTGTTTCTGAACTTGAACATATAAATAATGAAAATATAAATCTTTGAGGAACAAACTTCTTTTTCCTTGTCATAACTAGAAAACCCACCAAAATGATTATAAGGATCTCAAAGTCTTCAGTTTCATTACAAAATCATTAGTGGTATTAAAACTTCTTCTGAGGTTAACATTCTAAATTACCTTCCAAAATTACTAGGCCAAGTGTGGTGGCTCACTCCTGTAATCCCAGGACATTGGGAGGCCAAGGTAGGCAGATCAAGAGGTCAGCAGATCCAGACCATCTTGTCCACATGGTGAAACCCCATCTCTACTAAAAATACAAAGCTGGGCATGGTGGTGCATGCTTGTAATCCCAGCTACTCAGGAGGCTGAGGCAAGAGAATTGCTTGAACCCAGGAGGCGGAGGTTGCAGTGCATTGAGCCGAGATTGTACCACTGCACTCCAGCCTGGGCAATAAGAACAAAATTCCGTCTAAAAAAAAAATTACTACAAAACTTTTCATTTTGCTTTGTAATTACAAGAAATCATTTAGTTTTTGTTATGAGTGTGCTTATTGTTCATTGTGGTAAAATAAAAAAGACATTTGAATAATGTTCTTTATTGAAAAAGAGGAGGGAAAATATGTAAAATGACTATAAAGATCAGTAGAAATATTATAGTGCAGATAAATTAATACACATTTCTAGTCTTTGAAACAAGTAGGATATAGAATATTTGGTGTATATGATGATAAAATCTAGTATTAACTTGAAGACTAAAACATGAAGCCTCTCCCAAACTTCAACCTCAGCCACTCGTACCAAGATTAGCTTGTATGCACCTAAGTCATACATGTGTTCAATAATGCAAATGAATTTGTAACTGAAAACAACCAAAAGCAACCTTGGAAGATGGGTTCATCATTTACAGCGTTCCTAAGTCTTAAAATTGAAAAATTCAACTACTTGAACGCTAAAATGTGACACCGCGGACAACTAGGGTTGAAAGATCAAATAGAGAACACCTGGCTAAATTTGAAATTCAAATAAACAAGATATACATGTTTTAGAATAATTATGTACCATGCAATTTTTTATGCTAATAAATCATTGTTTATCTGAAATTGAAATTAAACTGGGCAACTTATACTTTTGTTTCCTAAATTGGCACTTCTATGGGTCAGGAGAAATTCCATCTTATGTGTCGGAGCGGAACGCAGGCCGGCGGGCGGTCCATCGGAGAAGTCCAGGCGCTGGGCCAGGGCTGTAGGTGGTCAGTGACGTCCCTCTCCTTCATCCCACCCCTTTTCAGCTCCGCAAAAAACACTCCAGGGAGGCAGGAAGCGTGGCGTGGTGATGTAAATAGAACACGAAAGAGGAAAGATGCCGGTTGTGTAACAGCAGTTCTTGGGGTCTGACAGTCACAGTTTCGAGAAGGAAGAAGAGGAGAAGGGAAAAGCAGGGCACAGATGGGGCCCTTCAACCTTTGAAGAAACGGAGCGGCCGGTCCCTGGGGCTAGATCTGTTAGCGCGCGCGCGCGCGCCGGCTGGGCACGGCCGGGGAGGAGGAGGTTGGGGCGCGGGTTACAGCACAGCCGCCGCTGACCCGAGCGTGGGCGCGGCCTCGGGAAGGCTCCGACGCGGGACTCCAGGGGCCAGCTTCAGCTGCAGTCGCCAGCCTCCCGCATCGCTCCCGCACTCGCCGACCCAGCCCCGCCCGCGTTCCTGCAACCACGAAGACCCGGAGGCGCAAGAGAAGGCGGAAGGACGCCCCGCCGCTTACTGGTTTGAGTCGTCTTGTAGATGCAGAAGCAGGAGAAGCTGAAGAGCACGAAGGCGACCAGGGCGATCGGCAGGTTCACGGGCTTGATCCTCATGGCGCTGGCCGGGCTGCAGGCGGCCGGCGGGCGGAGGTGGCGGGTAGCGCCCGGCACGGGGCTGAGCGCGCGGATCCCCTTCCCCGCGGTGCCGCGTGGGTCCCCAGCACACCCGCCCCGGGAAGCCGCCTTCCCACAGAACTTTTGCACCCTTTGCTTCCTGCTCTAGGGTTCAGCGCGTGCTATAAACGGTTGGCCAGGGCTGCTAACGATACAGTAAGGAAAGCGCCCCATTGCCTGGCCTGTGATGGCTGCGCAGTAACTTTTAGGCGACTTTCCTGGAGTAGCTTATCAAACTTTTACCCAATCTGGGAAACACTAGAACATCAGTAGAATGAGACTATGGGCTCCTTGACCTCTCCCCTCTAATCCCGCCTCTCATTGAGGATTCACTGGCAGTCTGGTTATAAACATTTTTCAAATCACTCCACGTTGGAAGGGCTCGTTTCTGTCCCCTTGAGAGGGAAGAAAGATTTGAACATAGGCCAGCCTGAGGATGCCATTATAGCCTGCATGTTCTCATGTGCTAATGACTAGGAGCTGTGACTTTCCACTGAGCGGGGACCCAGCCAGATCTCAAAACAAGGAGCCAGAGAAAGACACACCTCAATTGTCTTCTCCTTCACCCCTTCAGTCTGTTGGCGCTTGCCTTTGGCTGAGCTGTACTGAAAACCAGAAGACAGGGAAGTTCAGCTTGATGTACTAGATGGTACAAACCTGGCTTCTAGGCTGTGGAGCAGGTTGGAGAAAACAGGAGATTGGGGTGGGAGAAGGAAGCTATTCAGCACAAAGAGGTATCTCCACACTCAGCATTTCACTGCCTTCCTGAGGTCAAGTTTTGCATTTTCAGCCGCCTACCCAGCCCTTAAGCTTGGATGTCCCACATCAGATTCAAGATGTCCAAATTTCCTCATCAAGCTATTAATAGATGTTTTCCCAGAGTCCCTCGATTTTATCAGTGGCATCATAGTTCTTCTTACAATCATTTTGAGCCACATGCTACCTGCTGGCCATGGGTTGGACAAGTGTGATGTAAGGTCTCTGTCTTTCATTTTGATATCTGTCCCTAGGTACTTGTGGATAGGAGCTTCCAAAACGATTCTAAGTTACACCCATGGTTGAGGGAGAAATATATTCAAAGAAGATTGAATTAATGGGATCATTTCCAATGCTAAGTTAAGGAAAATTAATTTAATAGTCAAGGGCTTCTAGTTATTAAATCTTTCTAAGTTGAGCTCTAATTGCCTCTGAGTGTTAATAGTTTCGTCGGTATCAGAGGGAGAAAACCAGGAGAGCTATCTAAAGCTAGTGCTTTAATTTATCCACATAGTCCATCTCTGTTGGAAAACCTGAAGAGACCACGGTGCCAAGCATAGAAGAATACTTAAACCACTGAGACTTCATATGACAAACTCTTTAAATGCAGTGTCACTATAACTGGACAAACATTTTTATATCCAAAGAATAGAAAGGAAAACTTATTGCTTTTTAAAAATTTCTGTACACTTGGCACTTTAATATAAACTACATACCATTATAAATCAAATCTTTATAACTATGTAATACAAATCACAAATTCAAGTAAATACATTTTCTTCATATTCACTATTTATTTGCTTCCTAACTTTGGTTTAAACATATCAGTGACTAATTAGTTAATACCAGCTCCAGGAACAACTAAACTAAACCTCTATGGTTTAATAGAATTTTGTTTTGTTTTGTTTTGTTTTGTTTTTCCTTGCTCAAGTAATGTCTAATCCCAGCGTTTCCACTTGGTTTGTAGCTTTCCACATGATCAGTCAGAGGCACAGCCCCTTCCGTTCTGTGGTTTCTCCTCTCCTCTAGGGTTTAGAAATCCTCTTCATCCCACTGAAGGATTAGGAAAAAGCATGTGGAGAAGAAAGTTTGACCAGAATTGACACAATTTAATTCTGTTCAGATTATATTAGTGAGAAAACTAGAGGCAAAAGAAGGGGAAACTATAGATCCTGGTTGGGTAGCCGCTTCCCCTCCACACCTCTACCACACAAGCAGATTACAGACCTTCAGTGTCAGCCATCCATCTCTGCCACATCACCTTAACTGAAATCAAAATGATAATGTTTCTCCAAAACATCTCCCTCTCCCACAAATAGGCCAATTACTAGTTTCTGGATTCAAGAAATTAGTATAATTAAGGAGTACAGTGCTATTAGAAGGGAAAATAGAATGTCCACATTAAAAATCTAACTATTTTTTACACTGTGTTTGAAGGTAAACAGTGTTATCATTCACTAACAATATAGTGTTGGGAAGAGTTTTCAATCTTCCCTAAATTTGGCTTCCTGATCAGTAAGAGGGGGATGGATAATAGCTGTTCAAGTTGGTTAAGATTAAATAACGTTCACAATAATTTAGTAATGGAGTGCTATTTGGCCATAAAAAAGAATGAAATAATATCATTTGCAACAGCATGGATGGAACCAGAGGCCACTATGTTAAATGAAATGAGCCAGGCACACAGAAAGACAAATATCCGTGTTTTCACTCATATGTAGAAGCTTAAAAAGTTGATTTCATGGAGACAGAGAGTAGAATGATAGATACCAGAGGCTGAAAACAGTAAGGAGGATGAAGGAAGGCTGGTAAATGGGTACAAACATATAGTTACATTGAAGGAATAAGTTCTAATGTTTGACAGCAGAGTAGTTGTCTTTATAGTTAACGACAGTGTATTGCATGTTTCAAAACAGAAGACATGAAATGTTCCCCAAATATAGAAATTATACATATTTGAGGACTAATTGTAGAACACTAGCCATGTGCAGGGTGCATAAGCCATCATCCCTTTCCCCTAGAGGCAACCAACAATGAACGTGGTAATGAAGTCTGGATAGACGCTATAACAGTAATATCACGGAACCTTAAATCTTAAAGAGAACTTATAAGTACCATCTAATTTAATTTGTTAAATTGTAGATTAAAAGATTTAGAAAGGCAAAGTGTACAGTCGATTGGGCAAATTGAGTTATAAACTAACTTCTATTTCAGGAGGCTCTCTATTATTCCATAAACTTTTGCATAGTAGAAGGTGAGATAATTCTATGCATAATCCTTTTGCCTTTTCAGACTGCTACACTGAGTGTAGGCAGTGCAGGAGAGGAACTTTCTGCTCCTTGTTTTCCTGCTGCCTGTTGGCCCACCTCCATTCATGTTTTTCCGCAAAAGTAGAGAATGCTGATATGTTCTGTCAGAACATGAGAAATTGATTGAATTTCTTTTATTGAAAGCAGGGTCACTGTACATTAAAATTTCTTATGCATACCAATTGCCTCTTCTCTTTTCCACTATTCACTTGCATGTAACTGGCAGATATATTAAACCAATCTTATTTCTCAGGAAAGATTGTCCATCTCTATTTCTTATTCTCTCTGGTTTTTTTGTTTGTTTGTTTGGCTAACTAAAGGGTAATTATATTGTAAGATTAAGATTCTGGTTTCATAGAGAAAGTGGGACCTTCTCCATCTAAGTCCCGAGGTCTCTTAACCAAACTATGTGCATCTGCCTGGCCTTATTAAATACACCTACATACAAACCAAAGGCAATAGTGGAATGAAATTTGGAATGAAAAATATATTTTTGATTAGTACTGAGTAATCTCTGCTTTCTTGAATTCTCAGAATAAACAGCAATGGAACTGCCGATTTTAGAAACTGCTTAATGGAAACAGTTCTTTGGTATGACTGCTAATCATCAACTTGTTGCAGTGGTCAGTATTTGATCCACAGAAGACCCAAATTAAATATCAATGCCCCTTTTGGAGGGTGCGATGTCTGAAATACCTTAAAATTATACTGAAAAGAAAAACTTTATATGCATTTTGTTAACAGTGCTCTGTGGAAGCAATAAAAATATAAAGGGCAGTGGCAACCCAGCTTGGTTTTATGATGATCAATGTTGAGCTTTCCTGAATAATATGCCTCTTCCCCTAACTACTGTAGACATTGTGATTAGGGGAAACTCCTCATGCATAGATTCCCAGTATGATAGTCTTAGTGAGAGGACAAGGATTCGAATATACAGAATGCCAAGGCAGATTTGTTCTCACAGCTACTGATCATGAGCTTTGTCAACAAAAAGAAAGTTTAAGCTGTTCGGAAGAAGTTAATGGGCTGGGGTGGAGATAGTAACCAGAATAAGAGAAAAAAACATTGAATCAGGTAGAATGATTTTTAAAACTTCTTTGAAGGATGGGTGTGGGAGGGAATAGAGAAGGAAGAAATTGACAGGATCCGTACAAAGGGTTTGACAGCACGTTAACAATAGCTTAGAGAAGGGAAACCTACTCTAGCTCCTGCACCCGCTGTACCTAAGTTACCCTATCAGATCTGTTCCAATTATCCCAGCCTCGATGAGTTTAAAGGCAGCACTGATGAAAAAAAAATTGGAAAATGAAGTGTATTTAGCAAAGGATAATGATTTTAACTTGTCTATTAAGGTTGTGGGTAAAAGGATAAATAAAAGCGGAGGCCCAGGTGTAGTGAACATGTCTGTAATCCCAGCACTTTGGGAGGCTGAAACAGGAAGATCACTGGAGCTCAGGATTTCAAGACCAGCCTAGTGAGACCTCTTCTCTACAAAAAAAAAAAAAAATAATAAATAAATAAAAAATAAAAAATAGTCAGGTGTGGTGGTGCACACCTGTAGCCCCAGCTACTTTGGGAGGCTAAGGTGGGAGAATCACTTGAGCCTGGGAAGTTGAGGCTATAATGAGCCATGATGGCACCACTGCACTCTAGCCTGGGCAACAGAATGAAACCATGTCTCAAAAAATAAAAAGAAAAAAAGAATAAGAAAAACGTGAAGGAGAAGAATCCTCATGTGTCCCCTGGCGGGGGGTCCAAGATTGTATGATATAAGTTAATGTCGAATGGCAGAGGATAGTGAAAATCTTTTTTGGAATTACTGGATGTACCATAATGATGATGTAAAATGTACCATAATAGCAGGAGAATAAAAAGACAATATTAAGGTATGAAAATGGAAGTTTGGAGTATATTGAAATGTTACATTAGGTAGCACCAGAATCACTACAAAACTACAGATGAAGAAATAAAAAACAAAAATCCAGTTTCTGCCTTTACCTGTGTTGATGAAAAGCCAAACTCAGTAAAATACTTGAAGATATTTATTCTGAGCCACATGTGAGGACCATGACCTGTGACATAGCCCCAGGAGGTCTGTTCTCACATCAATTTGACAATTACTCCATAGGTAGAATGTTATTGACATGGACAGTCCTGGTCCTAATGAAAGCTCGGAAACCACATAAAGTGCCTAGAAAGGAACTAAAAAAATAATCATAACCCATAAATACAACTGAAAAAAACAGTGCCAATCTGCTACCATTCAGACAGGGGTTCAGCGATTCTGTGTCACAGTTTTTCTCCAGATTACCCATGCAGAATTTTCAGGTCAAACATGTACATCAGCTTTAATTTGATTTGGGAGGAGAACAGTTCTGAAGGTTTATTCTGTCATCAACCATGATGTGGCTTTACACCTGAGCCTCAGGTGTATTATTCTCTCACCCTGAGACACTCAAGGGGGCTCAGAGTGACAGTACTTTCCCCAGCGTCATCGTTTATTTGTTCTGCTGTTTTTCTTATCTTAATATTTCATCTTTTTTCCATTTGTCACCTGTCAGAACACAGACGTGGTCTCCTAGGCAGGGGCCTCTTTTTCAGTCATATTGTCAACCCCCAGAGAAAACAGCAGTAGGAAGCTTGCCTTTTGTCCATTCTTGGGAAGAAGTGGCAGGGCTGCCTTGGTCAAGTACAATGTAGTTATATTCCCACAACTTGAGGTGAGTGGGGGAAGTTGATGAACTTACGGCCAATCCTTGTTTGGCCACATGATATGAAGTCACTACCGAGCATAGGGGTTTCCTGAAAAATATGTACATATATGTTCAAAGCAATAGAAGTTCTGTCTTGGACAGCAATTTTTCCTTCCACTGGATCACCCAAATGCAAGAGAGACAGACAGAGAGAGAGAGAGAGAGACTTCCTTCCCTTCTCTAGCACCTAAACGCCTTTTTAAATCTGTTTCTCCATTACTTCCCCTCATATTTGGACAGAGCACACAGTCACCTGAATGAACCAGCCAGCGCTTCATGGCCTGTGTTTTATACTGTATTTTTAATAACAAATATTTCAATTATCTGTTCTCATATCAATTTGACAATTCCTCCATAGGTTGAATATGTTATTGACATGCCCAAATCATGTTGGGATTCTTTCTGTGGAGGGGGCTACTTCTGCACAGTGGCTACATGGAACACCTTCTTTAGTAGAGTGAGATGTATGATAGGGAACCAAATGATTGTATAATACACTGTTCCAAGTCCTTGATAGTGTTTGTGGCTGCAGCCTTAGCCCAAGATGACATATGCGTTAAACTTATTTGAATCTTCTGGGGGGCTACAAACGGCAATCCTATATAGTCCACTGGCCCATATGCTCAGACTTCTGTGCCCAGGAGATTTTCCCAAAGGGCATTTTTAAATGGCTATTTTTGGGTTAGCATTCATCTGTCTCTTACCATATTAGTGGCTTAGTAAGGAATAGGTGGAATATATAATTATTTCATCCATTCTTGCATGGCTTTGGCACCACTGTGCCTACTTAAATTGCCAAGGTAACTATTTCTAGGAAATGGCAGGTGATCATCTTCACATTTTATTCATCTTTTGAGTCAATTTGATTATTATTGTGGGCATCTGTTTGACCCACTATCATCCTCCATGGAAATCCCATAAGGCCTTCCACAGTCAAATCCCCTGCACTGGGGTATTCTTAGTGTTAGCTTATCAAGATTCTCACATTCCTGGGCATGGTGGCTTGTGCCTATAATCCTGGCTACTTGAGAGGCTGAGGTGGGAGGAGTGCTTGAGCCCAGGAGTTC
Organism: Cebus imitator; assembly: GCF_001604975.1. NCBI lineage: Eukaryota > Metazoa > Chordata > Mammalia > Primates > Cebidae > Cebus > Cebus imitator. The sequence continues at coordinate 5,926,214 of NW_016107319.1, forward strand.
AGGGCTGTAGTGAGCTATAATTGTGCCACTGTACTGCACTCTGGGTGACAGAGCAAGACAACATTTCTTTAAAAAAAAAAAAAAGATCAAATTTGTACCACATAGCTAGATAATTGGTTACTATCTGACACTGTAAATATCCAAACATTGCCCTGTGGTTAAAAAAACTAAGTTGTTCTTCTTCCACTGTCATGAACATTGTTCTCAACTCAGCCCATTGCATGAATTTACCGTTGTGTTATTTGACTGGGTTTTTACCAGGTATAGCAAATCATAGCAGACTTTTATACTGTCAGTCCTGCTATACAGGAACTCTCATGGATAAACCAAAAAACTTGTTTTATTTGGTGGAGAGTCATGAGGTTTAGATCATTCAGCAACAGAAGGGATCTGCTAATCAGCTAGTTCTAAAGCAAGGATGCTACCTGCTCATGTATGGATTATAATTCCCCAGAGGCACCTCTCGTGACATGAATTCTTTCGAAAATTGTATCGTGCAGATTTCTCTTTATTACAACCTAATTTTTATATCACTTGTGATATAATAGGCAGTTCAAATCTTAATATAATTTGATGCTCTTAAGTTATGGGGACTGTTTTCAGTGGAGTCCAGTAACATGCCAGTAAATGGGCTCTCTAGCCCCATTGTCAGGAACTTCCTGTGTCAAAAAAAAATCCCAGTGGCCGCCACAAGGTGGTAGTATTATATTTTAGTCAAAGCCTCTAATTTGCATGTACTGTATTCCAGTGTCAGAAACTTCTAAAATCATGCGTGAATGTGCTGGAATCCTGAGGTCCCCCTAGCATATTTCGGCCACTGCCCCTTACAAATTTTCATAGCTCGTCAAACAGTCCCTCAAGATATTGTGTCTTCTTTTTATTGGCAGGGTCCTAAAGGGAACATAATACTGTTTGTAGAATATCTCTGGTAACCCAAAATTATTTTTAGGAATTTTATGGATTGGGCTAGACTGAATCTCAGCTGAATTGATTAACCATCCCACTAGTCTTATTTGCCACTGTGGCCCCAATTCTGAGTTTCTTTTTTCCCCTCAAAGCAGGAAGTCCTCCTAGTGCCATCAATATAATGAATTAACTTAATTTGGATAATGATTATGTTGAAATCTAATTTCTCCAAATTGTAGCAGCGAGTTGGAGCAGATGGATATCCATGGGGAAGGGACCTAAAGATATATTACATTCCTTCTCATGTACAAACAAACTGTGGTTGATGTCTCTCTGAATAAGATCAGAAGGATAGCATTAGCCTAATCTAGCACACAAAAAACAGTAATATTTATCTTGCTGGACATCTTGTACAGCTTGTACAATGCCTAGCACAACAGACACTTGTTTAAATCATGGGAACTACCTTTTTTAAATGATGATAGTTAACTGTTATCTCCAAAGCCTGCTCTTTTTCTCCTGGGTCACATAGGATTAATAGAAAGCATTCGTGGAGATTAGCACTTTCCCTCCCATTGTTTCTTAATGAAAGATAATATTTCTTGTGTCCTTCGAGAATCTAACACTCCCTGATTATTTACTACAAAGGGGAGTTTGTGTGAGACTCAGGGCTTCCATAATGCCTGATTAATTAAAACCAAGTGGAGGGCAGACTTCTCTATCTTTTAAAGACATTTTGCTTGGCTTTAAGCTGGTAAAGACAAGAGCTTTCATCACATCCATTCTCATGACATATTCAGGTGTAGACCAAAAATAAATTTCTAAGGCCCTGCAACCAACTGAATGGACCCCTCCTCTTGGTCAACGGGCTTTCAAAGAATACTGAAAAATTAGATAAGGTCATGATGGGAAGTGGGGGGTCAAACATGCCTCATTATATCCTCCTCCTTTGGAATTCAGGCACAACTGACGAGCATTAATATTGAAACAGAAATCTTAAGACTGAAAAAGCAGACTGTAGCAGTACGATACGAAATTCCAAACTTACTCTAGCATAGCATCACACAACAGATATAGCAGGCTCTAGAAGTATCAAAGTATTTTATCTCAAAATACGTTGATATGGCCCTACACAGCTGTTTCTTATGGGATAAATTTGCATTCTGTAGAGAATCCCCTTCTCTATCTAGGTGTTTTTCTGATCCTAAGGAGATTAGCTGAGAGTCTAGCATCTTTTAAAGGTCTAAATAGAAAACATTTGCCATCTATTGCCTCTAAGGACAGCCACCTGTTAGATTTCATCTACATAGTAAGTACCTTGGTCTCCACAGCCCCTGATCTTAAACCAGACACTCCTTTCTGTTGATTCCAGGTCTTTAGATAATAAATGAACTCTTTTAAACAATTACCAATCAGAAAAGCTTTGAATCTACCTATGACCTGTAAGCCTCTCCCATAACTTCAAGTCGTTCCACGTTTCTGGACCAAGCCCATACACATCTGACATGTATTGACTGATGTCTACATCTCCCTGAAATGTATAAAATCAAGTTGTAACCCAGCAACCTTGGGTACATGTTCTCAGACCTCCTGGAGCTATGTCACAGGTCATGGTCCTCACATGTGGCTCAGAATAAATATCTTCAAGTATTTTACTGAGTTTGGCTTTTCATCAACACAGATAAAGGCAGAAATTGGATTTTTGTTTTTTATTTCTTCATCTGTAGTTTTGTAGTGATTCTGGCACTACCTACTGTAACATTTCAATATACTCCAAACTTCCATTTTCATACCCTAATATTGTCTTTTTATTCTGCTATTATGGTACATTTTACATCATCATTATGGTACATCCAGTAATTCCAAAAAAGGTTTTCACTATCCTCTGCCATTCAACATTAACTTAAATCATACAATCTTGGACCCCCCGCCAGGGGACATATGAAGATTTCTTCTCCTTCAAGATTTTCTTATTCTTTTTTTCTTTTTATTGTTTGAGACACGTTTTCATTCTGTTGCCCAGGCTAGAGTGCAGTGGTGCCATCATGGCTCATTATAGCCTCAACTTCCCAGGCTCAAGTGATTCTCCCACCTTAGCCTCCCAAAGTAGCTGGGGCTACAGGTGTGCACCACCACACCTGACTATTTTTTTTCTATTTTTTGTAGAGAAGAGGTCTCACTAGGCTGGTCTTGAAATCCTGAGCTCCAGTGATCTTCCTGTTTCAGCCTCCCAAAGTGCTGGGATTACAGACATGGTCACTACACCTGGAACTCCCTTGTTATTTATCCTTTTACCCACAACCTTAATAGGCACGTTAAAATCATTATCCTGTGCTAAATACACTTCATTTTCCAATTTTTTTCATCATTGCTGCCTTTAAACTCATCGAGGCTGGGATAATTGGAACAGATCTGATAGGGTAACTTAGGTACAGTGGGTGCAGGAGCTAGAGTAGGTTTCCCTTCTCTAAGCTATTGTTAACGTGCTGTCAAACCCTTTGTACGGATCCTGTCAATTTCTTCCTTCTCTATTCCCTCCCACACCCATCCTTCAAAGAAGTTTCAAAAATCATTCTACCTGATTCAGTGCTTTTTTCTCTTATTCTGGTTACTATCTCCACCCCAGCCCATTAACTTCTTCCGAACAGCTTAAACTTTCTTTTTGTTGACAAAGCTCATGATCAGTAGCTGTGAGAACAAATCTGCCTTGGCATTCTGTATATTCGAATCCTTCTCCTCTCACTAAGACTATCATACTGGGAATCTATGCATGAGGAGTTTCCCCTAATCACAATGTCTACAGTAGTTAGGGGAAGAGGCATATTATTCAGGGAAGCTCAACATTGATCATCATAAAACCAAGTTGGGTTGCCACTGCCCTTTATATTTTTAATGCCTCCACAGAGCACTGTTAACAAAATGCATATAAAGTTTTTCTTTTCAGTATAATTTTAAGGCATTTCAGACATCGCACCCTCCAAAAGGGGCATTGATATTTAATTTGGGTCTTCTGTGGATCAAATACTGACCACTGCAACAAGTTGATGATTAGCAGTCATACCAAAGAACTGTTTCCATTAAGCAGTTTCTGAAATCGGCAGTTCCATTGCTGTTTATTCTGAGAATTCAAGAAAGCAGAGATTACTCAGTGCTAATCAAAAATATATTTTTCATTCCAAATTTCATTCCACTATTGCCTTTGGTTTGTATGTAGGTGTATTTAATAAGGCCAGGCAGATGCACATAGTTTGGTTGAGAAACCTGGGGACTTAGATGGAGAAGGTCCCACTTTCTCTATGAAACCAGAATCTTAATCCTACAATATAATGACCCTTTAGTTAGCCAAACAAACAAACAAAAAACTAGAGAGAATAAGAAATAGAGATGGACAATCTTTCCTGAGAAACAAGATTGGTTTAATATATCTGCCAGTTACACGCACGTGAATAGTGGAAAAGAGAAGAGGCAACTGGTATGCATAAGAAATTTCAATGTACAGTGACCCTGCTTTCAATAAAAGAAGTTCAATCAATTTCTCATGTTCTGACAGAACATATCAGCATTCTCTACTCTTGCGGAAAAACATGAATGGAAGTGGGCCAGCAGGCAGCAGGAAAACAAGAAGCAGAAAGTTCCTCTCCTGCACTGCCTACACTCAGTGTAGCAGTCTGAAAAGGCAAAAGGATTACGCATGAATTATCTCACCTTCTACTGTGCAAAAGTTTATGGAATAATAGAGAGCCTCCTGAAATAGAAGTTAGTTTATAACTCAATTTGCCCAATCGACTGTACACTTTGCCTTTCTAAATCTTTTAATCTACAATTTAACAAATTAAATTAGATGGTACTTATAAGTTCTCTTTAAGATTTAAGGTTCCGTGATATGACTGTTATAGTGTCTATCCAGACTTCATTACCACGTTCATTGTTGGTTGCCTCTAGGGGAAAGGGATGATGGCTTATGCACCCTGCACATGGCTAGTGTTCTACAATTAGTCCATTTTTTAAATGCTGGCTCAGATGGGGGAATGTATGTAGCACTTGCTTCAGTTCAAGGATTTTGGAAGGAATATACCTATATACACTTGCACATAATAATTTTTGGAAGTAGAAACAAGAAGTAATACCTGGTTGCTTCTGAGCAAGGTGACTGAGGGACCATGAGTTTTGGGTGGATGGGGGAATTTTTTTTCAATATCAGTTGTCCTTTTATTTATATTCTACTCTCCTTCTTGCTCTTTCTCCTCCAAGCACACGGGCCTTCTTGGTCTTCTTCCAACATTTCAAAAACGCTCCCAGCTCAAGGTCTTTGCATTTGTCATTCTGGTGCTTGGGACACTCTTCCTCCAGATACTCCCACGGTAAACTCCGTTACTTCATTCAATAAGGCCGAAATGCCACGTTAATCCTGACACTTCCTTGACCACACAGTATGTAATGACTTTCCCCACAGACTCCCCATTACCCCTTAACTAACAACCCCTAATACCCTTAACATTTAGCAGCATCTGACATATTAAATATTTACCTGTTTGTTTAGTGTTTGACTGCCTTTTGGAACACTGCCTGGGCTAACAACCAACAAATATTTGTTGAATTAAGAATCTTATTGTTTGAGGTTTTTAAAAAAGGAACCACAAAATTACTTTTTCAACAAAAACAACCAGTTAGGGAATACACATTTGATAAATTAACTTTCAGATATACAGTATTGTAGGATAAAGTCCAACTTATTTTCTCAACACATGGACTTTCCTTATCTGTCACGTGTTTGGCCAGTCAAGTAACCCGTTCCCTTTTCTCATGCATAAAGTGGACCTATTAATAATTACTTTACAAAATTAAGATTCAACGCAGATGAAAGCGCTTTTTTAACCGTGGCACGTAAGTTACCATAAGCACACGGTTTCTTCCGCGCTTGGAGCCTAGCAATAGTATATACCGTCAACCTGCGCGAGGGACCTGAGGTTTAAGGAGGGAAAAGCCTCCAGCGCGGGTCTAAGAGAGGCTACTCTGGCGCGGGGCGGGGCTCCTGGCTGCCGTTGCCGGGGAAACCGTTCGGGCGTCCCTAGTAGCTCTGCTCGACCACTTTCCAGCGTTAGCAATAGGTGGAGTGCGGGCCAATCGGAAGAGGCCGGAGGGGCGGGGCGGGCAGTGGCCCGGGGAAGGCTGGTCCGCGGCCTCGCTCCCTGACTTCCGGGTCGCGGTGTTTGCAGGGAGAGTTCCGTCGTTTCCGTTGCCGGCTGTTTGCAGTGGGGAAACCGAGGCAGCTTCTGCTTTCCCTAGTTCTTCCGCTCCTGTGAGGTGGCTGCTGTTTCTTTTCCTCTTGCCCGGCGCTGCATCGGTGCGGCTGCGCTGAGAGTGCGCCGGCTGGCGAGCCCCTCGGGGTTCTGCGGGAACCCGGGGGCGCCTGGGCCGGCGGGTCTTTGTGCTATCCCTGGCTTCCCATTCGCGGGCGGCGCGCTGGCGGGGGGTCGGCGCAGGAACGCCCCGACCCCTGGGGTGCTCTGGCTCCGCGTGCGTCCCCTCCACTGGGCAATTCTGCGCTTTTTGTCATAATGAGCGCGGACTAGGTGGATTGGTTTCGAAGATAATGATCAACCCAGCTGGCTATGCTGTATTTCTGCACTGACCTGCGGGGACTTGGAGTTTGACAGTCCCTCAGGCCCTAGTCCAGAGATGACGTGTCTGTGGGAATGTTTAAGGCAGGAAGGAGACGAGCAATTTTGTTTTTAAGTATCTCCCCCTCAATAGTATCTCCCCGACTTTCTCATTTAGAAGCTGAAGAATTTTCTTATGACATAAGATCCAGTTGTATCGAGTGTGTACTTAAAAAAAACAACAAAACTTGTTAGTATTTCTGCCCTTGACCTATTGAACAGAAAATGGAGAATGAGCTAAGGTGTTATATACTCCATGTTCAATTTGTATACTTCAGTTTGTTAGCCATAAGTAGTGTTTTTATTTGCTGGCATCACCTGACTGGGACAGCTGTAACGAATTATCCGCAAGGGCTAAGAAGACCATATTCTATAAAAACAATTCTGATATTTTGGTATATTTTAATTGTTGATTAGTTGGGGTCTTCTTGATCTTGAACTATTGAACCCCAGTTCTCAAAGGATGAGAAATTAGGAAACTTAGATATGAAATACAATTATTTAGCAAAAAGTGCAAACCATTCTGTTGTTCTTTCAAGCCATTGAATATTTGACTAAGTTGTTTGAATTTTAGTTTTGAAAAAGTGGTAATCTAAGTGGTATATATTACACCTGCCATTGTTTTTAGATGCCTAATTAAACACTGTCACAAAACAAACAATGGAATAATAGATACTAACGATTTGAGATTTGATCAGTTGTATAAACTAATTTTTTTAATTTTAAAATTCAGTTTAAGGTCATTAAGTTTGTCTTGTATACTTCCCTCTTCCAGGAAAAAAAAAAAATGTTTGTTTCTTTGTGGGAGTTCTTCTATGGGCACTTTTTTCGATTTTGGATGAAATGGCTCTTACGACAGATGACTGGAAAGTGTGAATTGCAGCGAATATTTGATACCTATGTAGGTGCACAAAGGACACACAGGATAGGTAATGTTATTTGAAAAAGAAAAAATACTAATAAAAGCTTAACTGAATATTTTTCTTAGCACTCACAGTTGACAGATGTATTTCTTGTGTATCCTAACAACTCGCTTAAACTGAGTTTCATATGCTTTGAAACCCCACTTTGACTCCTTCAGCACTAAAATTGTATGACTTTATAGAAAATGCTTAATTGCTTATTTGTGGAAAGAATTATCTTCTCTGACTCCTGAAGTTTATCAGTAATTCCTTAGATTGTAGTTGTAACCTATTTTCTGGTAAAAAATCTCTATACTTACATAATCCCTTTGAAAATTTCATTCAAATGGTGGGAAGAATGAGTTTCTCAGTCTAGATCCATTTTTATGCTTAGCATCTTCATCAGTCCTTTACTTTTTTACTGTTACTTATGAAAGGACAGTAATTAGGTATCCAGTGGTCTGTGGGAAAGATTATTAGACTCATTCTCACTATCCAGTGATCACATTATATTGAGCATTTGAAATGTGACTAGTCTAAATTGAGATGTGCTGTTTAAGTGTAAAATAAAAACTGTATTTCAGAGACTTTGTAAGAAAAAAAGTCTCAGTAATTGTTTATATTCTTTTTATGTTGAAATGGTAATATTTTACATATGTTGGGTTAAAAATATATTAAAATTAATTTTATCTTTCTTTTTACTCTAATGTGGCTATAGAGAATTTTAAAGTACACAAATGGCTCACATTTTGGCTTGCGCCATATTTCTGTGGAACAGTGTTGCTCTGTTACCTTCTAAAATAGATCAGTTTCCGGTGCTTCATTGAAAATATTACTCTAAAATTTGAACACAGATGAGTAAGAACTGTGGTTTGAAGTCACTTCTTTTCAGCCAGGGTGAGGAAGACCAGGGAAGTGCTGTAGCTCATGCTTTATGTTAAATGGAAAATTGTGAGTTAGCTAGATTTCCTTTTGTGTTGATCAAGTGTGCTTCGACTGAGATATCAGCCCCTGTAAGGTTGAGAGAGTGGAGCATTGGCAATTGGAATCTGTATCCAAGACAACATTGGAAGAATGACAGACAGATGCTGCCTCAGGGCAGCTGGTTGATTAAGCTTAATTACTTTCCTAGTTTTCTTACAACTTCATGGCTGACTTATATTATTGCTGCTCTTTTGATTTGCCCTTTTGACTATTCAGAAGAACAAAGTACCTCTTGATAAGAAATCTCTTCAGACAGTGTAGGTTGGTGTTTTATAGTGTGGGAGAAGAATATATATATAAAGGCATTTGTTTGTGGCAAAAGCATTTTTCTTAAATTTTTCAAATTATTGAGAAAAGGAGATTATTTGTAAATGTGCCAGAAAATTTTTTGAAGAGACCAATAAAAATGTTCCTGTGATTCTTGATATAGAAACCAAGAATGGAGAAGCTATTTGCTATTTATCTGTTGACAGAATGGTTGACCAGATAATCTGAAGTTGTTGCTCCGTTGTTGTAGATTTGTTTGCTGTCACCTCAGATCTAAATGCTCAGGCTAACAAATGAAAATGCAGCAGAGAGCACTTGCATCATAGTTTTAAGATGAGTTCCTGGGACCTGAGCTATTGTGACACAGTCATGGGTGAATTTGTGGTGGTTAGTAAGACACTTTGGGGTCTACACAGAAACAGATGATCCCAGGTAATGAGGTTGGTGTCACCTCTTTATTGGTATGTTGTGTTTGGTTGAGCTTTTTGAAATCATACATTTATACTGTAAGATTAAATTTTAAAATGTTTGCTGTTACTCATGTAGAAATTATATCTTCTGGAACTATTAGTTTATTACTGGTTTGATATTTTTACTAGTTGTTTATTATGGAGTAATTCACAAATAGCACTCAAGTAGTAACATCTCTCTTTTTTTTTTTTTGTCATTTCAGAAAATTCCTTGACATACTCCAAGAATAAGGTAGGATAATATAAATGCGATAACTCTAGAAAACTTAACTTGGACATATTTTTTCTTAAAAAAATAAAATGCCTTGTTAGATGAGTGTTTTCTATAAAAAGAGCATTGAGTGAAATTTTCCCCCTTTAGAGGTAATATTCTGTTTTCAAACATTTCTCTGTGTATGTGTGTTTTTCGTGTGTATTTCAAAGAAAATACTTGAATAATTTGTCCTGTTTTGAGGTTGTAACTTGCTTATTTTGCTTTAAGAGTTGATAGCTTTTGGGAAAACAGGGCCTTAGGGTGAAAGTCTTCTTTTAGACTGTCTTCAGCATAGATTATATGAGAGAAAAGCAGCTTAGGATAAAGAAAACCCTGGGTTGTGTACCTTTTGAGCTAAAATAATTCATAACTCATGCTGTGTATTAGTTAAGCTTTTGCTGTGTAATAAACTATTATAAAATCTCAGGGGCATAAAAAGATGTGCTGTTTCTTGCTTATATGTCTATGAGTCAGCTGGAGAAGCCTTACTTCAAGCTGGGGCCAAATTCCTGTCCACTCCATTTGTCTCATCTGGGACTCACGTTGGGGGTTAGCAGGTATCTGGTGAATGTCTTCACCATGGATAACTGAAGGCCCAACCACACAAACATATTTTAAGTCTCTTTGTTTCCTATCTTTTAGCAACCTGTTAGTTAAAACAGCTTACATGGCCAAGCCAAGTCAAGGGGTGGAGAAATATGATATGCCTACCATAGGCTATGGTAGGGAGTACGTTATATAATTCAATCACAGGGTAATGAAGAATTGGGACCAATAATACAGTCTGCCAGAAGCTGCTACTTCCCTATTGTAGTTCACAATTTTGTCTACACATAGATTATTTGGTGTGGCAAGAATAGAATATGGGTCATCTAGATCATTGTTTGAAATCCCATAATAGATCACAACTAGTATTAAACAATAATAGGAATAGAATAGAAAATATTTAGAAATCAGTGGTCATAATATAGTTAAATATGTTTTAGGAATTTTGTATACTATTATAATTATTTTAAATATGTATGTGTGCATCTGTATATATTTTAGACATCCACATGAATGTTCTTGGTCATGATGTAAAATGTGGCTCAAGGTCAAAAATGTTGATTTGCTACTATCTAGTGATATGAGGTACTGAATCGTGCAAGAAATAAAATGGACCTTCTTGAGTGTTGCAAGCATATCTGTTATGTTCTGGAGAGTAACCTTTAAATTAGGTACTATAATGATTTAGTTATACTTTAAGAATGGTCTGTGTAAGAGTAACTCATACATATAAGTGAATATTTGGGGGAAAGAGTCCAGAGTTCTACTCCTTTGTTCAGAATTGTTAGAAAGTGGTTAATATATATATATTTTTGAGACAGAGTCTCGCTCTGTAAGGCAGGCTGGAATGCAGTGGCGTGATTTCGGCTCACTGTAACCTCTGTCTCCTGGGTTCAAGCAGTTCTCTTGCCTCAGCCTCCCAAGTAGCTGGGATTACAGGCATCCGCAACCACACCTGGCTAATTTTTGCATTTTTAGTAGAGATGGGGTTTCACCATGTTGGCCAGGCTGGTCTCGAACTCCTGACCTCAGGTGTTCCTCCCGCGTTGGCCTCCCAAAATGCTGGGATTACAGGCGTGAGCCACCACGGCCAGCCAATATGTTTTTTAAAAATGAGAATATGGAGGTCCTGAAAGCTAACAAGTTGCTGGTTCTAAAAATTTATTTATACCTTACCTATTTATATAGTTCCTTTATTTGAAATATAGGGTTCAGTTTCCCAAAGTAACAATATTATAAATTGTAGCAGATGTACTTGGGGAGGTGCTATATTTCAGGTCCATTACAAGAGTTGTTCTTAAACTTAAGGATGAATCAAAATCTTCTGGAGGCTTGTTAAAACACAGATTATTGGGCCCCATCCCCAGAATTTCTGATCTGGTTCTGATCCTATTTCTGACATATTCCCAGGTGATACTTCTGCAGCTGTTCCTGCTGGTGGGGAGGAATACTTTGGCAATCTATTAGTGTTTTCGGTGGCTTTGTTTTTTTTTTTTGCAGCTGCCATCTTAGGTTTTAAATAATAATGTAGCTGTTGAATAGTTGAATAATAAATAAGTTTTATGTCATTAGTTTAGTTTTCTTTCAATGCTACGGTGATATACATTTGCATTTTTGGGCCTCTACCTTTCCAAAATCTAGACATTAAGTACCTGACCTTTATATAGCAGCATAGGCACTATAGTTGAAAAATGAAGCATTCACACTCTGTGAATATACTAACTCAACAGTGTATATAGTCTCCTCAAATTTGCTTGTGTAGTGAAAGTCACTGTTGATGTTTATTGCCTGCAAATGTGTGCTAGTCATCTAATTTGTAACCTATCATGGTTGATATAATAATTACTTTTATGTTCATTAGTTTTATAATAAAATCATATGCATAAGCATATTATTTTCCTACAAAATATATGATGTGATTTGTATATGTAGTTCCACCATTCTTCATTATCACCTATTTCTTCTTTAGCTAAAAAACAAATGTGGTTGAGAAAATGGTCTTTGAGTACTTGCTTGGTTTGAGGTTAAAAGAAAAAAGTTTTGGAGTCACTATCCTAAGAAATTCTTTAAGTATTATATATTCCAGTATTGAAAATGCCTTCAAAGTAGTTGAATATGTGAGAACTTAGAAAATGAGTGAATTGTATTTCTTCATTTCTCCTCCATCTACCTGTTTGTTGTTTGTTTGTTTTGTGACGGAGTGTCACTTCGTCACCCAGGCTGGAGTTCAGTGGCATAATCTCGGCTCACTGTAACCTTTGCATCCCGGGTTCAAGTGATTTTTCTGCCTCAGTCCCCCGAGTAGGTGTGACTATGGCTTCCACCACCACGACCGGCTAATTTTTGTATTTTCAGAAGAGATGGGGTTTCACCATGTTGGCCAGGCTGGTTTCAAACTCCTGACCTCAAGTGATCTGCCCACTTTGGCCTCCCAAAGTGCTGGGATTACAGGCATGAGCCACTGCGCCCAGCCTTCATTTTGTTTTTGATGAACTAAAGACTTAACACAAGATTAGAGAATAAGCCAGAGATTTGCAGATGGATAAAAAAGCGATAGCCAATTAACTGTTGTTTCAAGAAACATACCCCAAACATGAATAGAAAGTGAATGAACATATTATGCAAACAGTATAAAAAAGCTGTTGTGGCTTTCAAAAAACGTACACTTGAAGTACTACCCAATACTAAACTTTTTTTTTGTAATAAAGGATTAATTTATCAAGAAAACAAATCTTAAAAATTTATGTACTTATTAACAAAGCCCCCAAATACATGCAGCAAAAGTGGACAGAACTAAAGGGAGAAATATATGAATCTACAATTGTAGCTGGAAATTTTAACACGTTTATCTCAATAATTGACAGAACTGCAAGACACCCTAAAAGTATCAGAAGGAATATATAGGATTTAAATAGTGCTATCAACCGTATTGACATAGTTAACATTTATGGAATGCTGTACCTAGCAAATACAAAATGCATGTTCTAAGGTACACAGAGAACATTTGTATAGATACACGATATGTTGGGTTTTTAAATAAATCTCAGTAAGTTTCAACTTACTAAACTTACACAGAGTATGTTTTCTGCCCCCAGCAGTGCTAAATTAGAAAATCCCCAAATATCTGAAAATTAAACATCTCAGTAACCCTTGGGTCAAAAAATTCATGAGGGGAAAATAAATGAAAACACAACACATCAAAATTTGTGGAGTGTACAAAAGCAGCTTATAAAGGCCTAAAATTAATTATCTATACTTATACCTTAAGAAGCTGCAAGAGAGCAAATTAAAGCTAATGTAAGTAAAAGAAGGCATACTATAAAAATAAGATAAAAATTAATGAGATTGTAAACAGATAAAAATAGAAATTATGAAAAAACTGAAAATCTGATTATTTGAAAAGAGTACAAATATTAATAGTCCTCTAGCAACACCAATGAAGCAAGAGAGAAAACCCTGATTACCAATGTGAAGAATGATAGAAAGGTCATCACTACAGCCTATAGTCATTCAAAGTATAATAAGTCGATACTATGAACAACTTTATGTCAGTAAATTGTTTCATTTTATATGAAATGGACAAAGTCCTTGAAAATTTATCAAAACTAACACAAAAAGAAATCTAAATAGCCATGAACTTTAAAAATAAATAGAAACTAATTTAAAATTTTTGCACAAATCTCCAATCTTGGCTTCACTATTAAAGTCTTGTTAAACATTTAAGGAAGAGGAAATAATACCACCATTACATTAACTCCTAGAAAACAGAATAGAAAGAAACACACTTTATGGGACTAATATCACCTTGATACTAAGGCTAAACACAGACAGTGTATAAAAATTACAATTCAATGCTCTTTATGCATATAGGTGCAAAAGTCCTTAACAGAATACTAGCAAACTGATTCCAGTAATACATAAAAAGGATAATATGTTATGATGTGTCATATTCAGCTTACATATATATATATATATATATGCATACAGAGCCTTGCTCTGTTGCCCAGGCTGGAGTCAGTGGTGCGATCTAAGCTTACTGCAATTTCCACCTCCCTAGTTCAAGCAATTCTCTCACCTCAGCCTTTCTAGTAGCTGAGATTGTAGGTGCACGCCACCATGTCTAGCTAATTTTTGTATTTTTAGTAGAGACAGGGTTTTACCATGTTGCGCAGGCTGGTCTCGAACTCCTGACCTCAGGTGATCTGCCCACCTCTGCCTCTCAAACTGTTGGGATTACAGGCATGAGCCACCGTGCCCAGCCTGTCATGTTGAATTTTAGAATCAATGTATGTAGTTAACCATATTAACAGAGTAAATCAGAAAAATATGAACATTTTAGCAGATACTGAAAAACTGTTTTGATGGAATTCAGTCCCAATTCATCATTAAAAAATCTCAACTAGGCATAGAAGGAACTTTCTCCATCTATGAAAGGCTGTGAAAGGCGTGAAGCTAACATGATACGTAACACTGAAATATTGAATGCTCTCCACATTCAACTGGGAACAAGACAAATATATGTACTCTCTATGCTTTTATTCAGCATCATACTAGAGATCCTAAGTAGAGCAGTAAGGCAAGAAGAAGAAATATAAGACATAATGATTGGAAAGAAATATGTTAACAGATGACATACTTTGTGAATGTAGAAAATCCTAAGAAATCTACAAAACTACTGGCATTATTAGTAAATGAATTTAGTAGTGTTACAGGACATGGTATACTACTGTATGTTGGCAACAAATTTTTGGAAAATAAAAAAAGAACATTACCACTTACAAAAGCATCCAGAAAACATAAAATATTCAGGGCTAAATTTAATGAAAGGTACATAAGACTTCTGCACTAAAACTCTCAGAGAAGATTGCTGAGAAAGGTGAAAATGGAACCATATACAATATTCATTGTCCGTCCATTGGAGGACTCAGTATTATTAAGATGATAATTCCCAAATTGATCTGTGGATTCCATGCAGTTCTAGTAAAAAAACCCTGCAGATTACTTTTGAAGATTCTGAAAAGCTCATTCTAAAGTTCATAAAGAAATGGAAGGTACCTAGAATAGCCCAAATAATCTTGTAAAAGGACCCCCACGACCTGACTTTAAGACTTTCCAGTCAAAAGGTGAATATTAACAGATGAGAGAACAGAAATTGACCACACCTAAGATGTATAGTTTTTAACAAGGGTATCAAAGCAATTCAATGAGGAGAAGAAAATCTTTTCAACAAACAGTGTTGGTAACAACTGGGTATATATGGGGGAAAAAATGAACCTCAACTTCAATCTCTCACCATACATGAAAACTAATTTAATATGGATGTTAGACCTATCTTTAAACTAAAACTTTAAAGTTTCTGAAAGCAAGCTTAGGAGAATATCTTCCACCTTGGGTTATGCTACCACTTAAAAAAAATTGGAAAGTTAAACTTCATCAAAATAAAACTGCTTATTAAAGATACCTTTAAGAAAAGGAATAAGCAGGCCACAGCCTGAGAACATATTTGCACCATATATATCTGATAAGGGACTTGTATCTAGTAAAGAACTTTTATAACTCAGTAATAAAAAGGCAACAGAATTTTTAATGGGCAAGAGCCTTGAACAGTCACTTGACAAAGGTGCATATGTATGTGTGTGTGAGTGTGTGTATACACACTTGTAATAGTGCTCAACATTATTAGTCATCAGGGAAATGCAAATTAAAATCATAATGAGAGGATTCTACATATCTACTAGAATGGGGTAATGAAATTACCTGAACAGACTAATGATACTGATGATGTAAATACCAGTTGGAGTATAAGATGATACCACTTTAGAAAGTAGTTTTGGCAATTTTATTGAAAGTTAAACACATACTGCCCTATATCTTAGTAATTTCGCTCTTAGATGTCTAAGAAATGAAAATATATATTTACCAAAAGTGTAACAAAGAATGTTCATAATAGCTTTTTCACAATAGCCCCAAACTGGGAACAATGCAAATTTCTAGCACCAGGAGAATGAATAAGCAAATTGAGGTGTATTCATGCAATACAACTCAACAATTAAAAGGGACAAATTACAGATAAGAAAAAGAATGTGAATATGAGTAAGAAAGTGGATGAATTCTAGAAACATTATATTAAACAAAAGAAGCCAGACACAAAAGAGTACATACTTGGATTCCATTTATATGCACATAGCTAAGCTATGATGATAGAAATCAGAACAGTGGTTGCTTCTTGAAGGAAGAATTGATTGAAAAGGGGCATAAATGAACTTTCTGGGATGATAGAAATGTTCTGTATCTTAGTAGGAATGTGGATTATCTGGATGTATGTATTTGTTAAAATGGATCAAACATCTATGCCTTTCACTGTATTTAAATTAGAAACTAGAAACATCTAGTTTCTTAGCTTAGAAACTAGATGTGGTTTCCCATCTTAACTGCCCGAAATTTGTGTATGCTTTGGGCAAGTTCATTCAATCAGTCATTTATTCATATATATTTAACCAAGTTTTGAGCATATGATCAGTACTGTGCTATGCTAGACGCTCAAGATATAAGACTAAATAAGAGAGACAAATGCTGGTAGAGAACATAGAGAAACAAAGTATGGTGTGGTAAGTACTCTCTAACTGAAGTATGACTGTAAAAGGAAGTAGGTAACTCTAGAGCTGGGGAAGACTTCACAGAGGAGGTGACATTGAACTGGATTTTTAACGTTTTAGGAGTTTGTAATACATGCAAAAGGTATGGCAAAGGACTGCCTATGGTGAAGGTAGTCCTTTTACCAGCGCTGGTATTTAAGATTCAGTGCACTTCCTGTACCCCTCTTATCTCAGGATTGGACAAACTAGACTTTGTTGACCATATCTGTATCTTTATGGATTGCTGTTAATCTTTGACCATTTTCTTTTCACCTTTTACTTTTCTCTGGGGAAATCTCAATCTCAATCTCAATCTCAATCTCTCTCTCTCTCTCTCTCTCTCTTTCTCTCTCTCTCGTCTTGGGGTGTATCTAAACTAAGACCTCTATTTTTATTTGTCTTACCAGTTTTGATTTGAAGTCTTAGTTTGTGAACTGTTCTTCAGTATGCACAGTAAATTCCTAGTTTTCAAATTTGATCTGATTTTGGTTTTGTCAATGTTTGTTACCAGTGGTGATCTCTGGAAACAAGGTTATGCGATTTAACTCTTTTTTTCATTTAATTTTTTAAACTTACGCATTCAAGATTTTTTAACATTTTATTATGTAATTAATATATCTGCTTCATAAACACACTGGTGTCAGCCCATTTGCTAAGAACTCATCAGCTGAGAACCTGTTGACTCAGTTGAGGAAGGCTTCCTCTGATACATCATGTTGCTGTTTTTTTATTATAAAACTATATGAGCTTGGCCCTAGAGAAAATTTGAAATAAGCTGGTTGAAACAAATTGAGTTTGTTTTGCATTTTGATGTCAACTTTATAAGGTTGATAAAATGCCTCAAAACTTACTCTTTTTCAGCTATAAAGAATTTTTCTCATTTGGCTTTCTTTCACATAAATAGGTTTTACAGAAGGCAACATGTGTTGTTCAGAATGAAGTGGACAAATGTGTAGAAGATATTATGAAGGAAAAGAATATTAACCCTGAGAAGGATACCAGGTGTGCTGTTTTTACATTATTCTTTTTTATTATGCACTTATAACCTGTGAGGTGTATAGATCACACACTGCTGTAACACTTTAGACCTGAAGGGTTTGTGGAGATGATCTGATTCAGTACTGTCACTTCACAAGATGAGCAGTCGAGATCCAGAGAGGGCAGTGATAGAATTAGAACTAGAACCTGTATCTCTTGGTTTCCAATACAGCACTAATGCCACTATATCATCTGCCTTCTTCAAGATGTCTTACCATGACTTTCCCAGGTTAATAACTTTGGCTACTATGTCCTTTGAAATACAGTTCCTATATCCTTCTCTAGTAAGGTCCTCCCAGGCTCCTCCATTCTGAGTTAGGTGCCTTGCTGTGGCATCTCACAGTGTTATCATACCATTTAACCCATTTTACTATAGTCATTGATTAACTCTTTTCCTTCCCCCTGTAAATTTTAAATTCCATTAGAAGAGTACTTATTCCATTTCTGTGTTCCCAGTGCTGGTATGTTGACGTAGTATTTCACATTATTTCTTTCATTCAGCATTTTCTATGTGAATATAGAGGAAGGAACAATTTATTTCAGCTGAGATGAGGAAGGGGCTAGGAGGGAACTGTGAGGATAGTTCCATACAGAGGTGGCATTTAAACTGGACCTTAATGAATGGGTAGGGGAACAGTGCCAGCAAGGCACAGAGACATAGAAATATTAGTACTTTTGTATCTGGAATGATACGGAGTCATTTATAGGTGGAGCATTGAATATGAGTAGAGTAGTGGCTGGAGAAATGATTAAAATGCTAGGTTGATACATTGCAGAGTCTTGTATGCCATACTGAAGGATATAGATGTTGTCCTCTGGTTTTTAAGCAAAAACAAGCTACATTCTTAGATAGGTATTTTAGGAAGATGGAGAGTAGATTTGATGATGTGCGAGGCTAGCAGAAGGAATAAAGAATAGAAAACTTGAGTCATTCAGGCAAGAAATGACAAAGGCATAAATACAGTAGGAGAAAGTCATATAAGGATTGCTTCGAAGGACAATTTCAGAGCTAGAAAGGATCAGGGTGTGGGGATCTTTTGAAACATTGTTGGAGAGAGGCAGGTCAGAACTTGGAGTGTTGTAGCTTGGGGAACTAATGGTTAGCAATGTCATTAATAGATTTAGAGACTAAAGAAGGAGCATGTTTCGTTAGGGAAGATAAGCAGTTGTATTTAGAGCTGAGATAACCTACTGTGGAGCTATTTGTTTTATATATACTTGGAAAATTAAGTCTATTGGTGGTATCTGGCAATAAAGATTTAGGAATGTATAGAATTGCCTAGAGAAGACATGAAGAGAAAATCCTTCACAAATCCTTACAGTTGTGAAGTCTGCCATTCCTACCATGTCTTGCCTTCTTTCTAGGGCCTTGCATCCTATGCAGTACTTTGCATGATGTTTTGTGTTTAAGGAGGCTTTTGGTGGGTCTTGTTTTAAACTGAAAGCCAGGAAATGCTTTCTAAATAGACATACAAACCACAATCTATGAAAGACATCACTTTATTGTGATAAGAAGGTATGCTTTTTAAAAACTAATTTTATCATTTTTAGTTTTAAAATCTGCATGAAGATGTGCTTACTGCAGATAACTGGTTATAAACAGCTCTTTTTGGATGTAGAAAGTGTGAGAAAAAGGCCATATGATTCTGACAACCTACAACATGAAGAGCTACTCATGAAGGTAAATTTCTGTTTATGTGGAATCGTTCAACACTGGAAAAATATATCAGGCTTTAGCTAAGTGAAGTCTCTGTGCAAATTCTAGAGGCTTGTATACTTAGGCTTATATAGTTTCTTTGCCCTTAGAGAATTTTATTACACTGGATTTCATTGATATGGAAAGATTTTTAGTTAGCTATTTTTATAATTTTCTGATAAGCATTATTATAAATATATAATGAATATATATTTATATGAATATATTCAAATAAATTTTATTTTAATACATTAAATTCTGAAATAAAACTCTGTAAAGAGAGATCCTTTCAACCAAAAACTACATGTCCACAAGTTTCAGATTTTTCTCCTACTTTTTATACAAATTGCTCATATAAGTTAAGCATTTTCAGCTACTTACAAATTGCAAATGTGTGTATCCCTTTTCAGATTATTACTTCCAATCTTTTGGGACTTATGGAATGTGAATTGCCAAGTAATGCCACAATAGATTTAAACTTTAAGAAAGTAAAAATTATTTACTTAGAATTTTTCTATTTTTTCTGAAGTATAAATACATAAGGCCAATGAGGTCCCAAAATTAGAGTAATAGACCTAGAGTAAGCTTTATAGATCATCTAGATTAGTCCCTTCATTTGAGGGATGAAGATTCTAAGGACCAGGGCCTGGAACAGAGACGAATCTCCTGCCCATCCTCTACACCTATTCCAATTTTATTTTAAAATGGTTAAAGAAAATAGCACATTGCATTTAGAATTAGGAGTTTGTTATAATGAAAAGTACTGTGGAAAGAAACATTGATGCTATCTAAGTAATAGTAAGAGACACAAGTTTAAAAGCAATAAAACCTTTTTTTTCAGGAAAAGTGTATTTTGTTAAATGAGAACAATACGAATATGTATCTCAAAGGGTTATCATATGGATTGAGTTTTTATATTTAAAGTGTTTAATACCTGGCTCTTACTGAGGATTAACTATTTCTGTCCCCATTGTCATCATTTTTCCCTTAATGTTAGGCCCTTGCTACACAATACCTTTCCTTTTTTGGGAAAAAGTACAAGTCCTAACCTTCTAGTCTAGGGAATTTTACCTTGGTGCTTCATGGTGAAATTCAGTTCTACATTGCACATACTCAGCAGTCTTACTGGGTAAAGAGCTATGTAATCCGTCTTCTTTAGGTGTAGTCCAGGGACCAACTTTACTGGAGTTAACTAGTGTTTAATATGTAGATTCCAAAGTTTCACTTTATGCTTACAAAAGTAGAATCTGGGAATGGAACCCAGAAATTCAATATTCATGCATATTAAATTTTCAATACTAGTGATTCTACACTGTGACTCTCACCACATCACTGAGGCCTTATCACTGGCATAATCAAACTCCTTGCAGAATTCATGGAGAGAGGCTAATGTAAGCAAGTCACATGTGTTGGTAATAAAAATAGTGACCAAGTAAATCTAATCTAATGATTGGATTTGCCTCATACCCAGAATCCTGACCCTGTTTAAGGCAAGATCACAAGTCTTCATTTTATTTTAGATAACAGAATACTCCTTTCATTAGGGGTCTTTATTCAACAATGCCTGAAATGGTAATGAAATGGGAAAAAATGCAAGTATTTCTGTTTTGCAAGTTTTCACAAACCATTTTTAGTCAACTTCTATAAGTTTCTTTCATTTGATGGCTTGTGATATTGAATTTAGACAATAAATTTTGTTTATTTTGCATTGATTAGTTTGTTGGTATATAATAGTTGATAGCTATTCTCAAATCCTCATCCTTAAAGATATTTATTTAAAACCAAATCATATTTTTTTAAACTGAAAACTTGTAAAACAAGCTGGAATGCTGTCATTTCTTCATGCCCTTCTGTCTTAGACCTATTTTCATTCTGATTAGGGACTAATAACCCACCCATTATAATAGAGCCTATTTATACAAATCCGAAGCAAGGGGTAAGTTCCTAAAATACCATGTTTTTCTCAAGCAAGCAGTTTACCAGTTCTGGTCATATCTGTATTAATTAGTAAATGGACCTGTCATTGTTTTAGATTTTTGTAAATTATTTGTTACCTTTTCCAAATCTATTGTTTCTATCAGTCTTATTAGTTGGAATAAATGTGCTGTATGTTTTAGGATAATTGAAAAATGTTCTAGATAAAGTCTTTGTTTAACCTATGATTTATCTACATGTTATTTGATAGCATTAAATTACTAATTATAAGCTATGAGAAGGAAAATGTCTTAATAATGGAAATATGTTTGTGCAGCTTTGGAATCTTCTAATGCCCACGAAGAAGTTAAAGGCTAGAATCTCCAAGCAGTGGGCTGATATTGGTTTCCAGGGTGATGATCCCAAGACAGACTTCAGAGGCATGGGCATACTTGGATTAATCAATCTTGTGTAAGTGAAAGTAGACTTTCTTTTCTTCCCTAAATGAAATTGCATGTAATCTCTGATCTAGTTACTTCTAATAAGAAGTGATCTAGTTGATTCATACTATCTCTGAATTTTAATTACTACAATGCTAGAAGTATTTGCTAATATTGTTGGCAACAATATGGAGATATTGGAGGCCAGGCATAGTGTCTCACGCCTGTAACCCCAGCACTTTGTTAGGCTGAGGCCAGAGGATTACTTGAGGCCAGAAGTTCGAGACCAGTCTGAGCAATTATAGTAAGACCCTGTCTCTACAAAAATAATTAGCCAGGTGTGGTGGCATTTGCCTGTAGTCCAGCTTCTTGGGAGGCTGAGGCAGAAGGATTGCCCGAGCTCAGGAATTCAAGGTTACAGTGAGTCATGATTGTGCCACTATACTGCAGCATGGGTGTCAAAGCAAGACCCTGTCTTTAAAAAAAAAAAAAAAAAAAAAAAAAAGACATTGGTGGAAATATACTTGTGTGTGTGATTTCTTTACTTACCAATGCTTTCCTCTCCTTTTTCTTTCTGATCTCCATTCTGATACCTTTTAAAGAATTATGTATACTCCTACTGCCTTTTTCTACTTGCTTTTTCTCTCTGGGCTCTGTGATTCTATTTTGGGAAATATAACCAGGTAAGGTGATAATAAAGTCTCTTCATGTATATTCTTTACCACCTGTGACAACTGATCTACCTACATTCCTGACTTTATACGTATAGACTACCCTATGAACTTTCTCTCCTTTATCTTCTTTAATACTTATGATTAGCTACATGTATGAAATCCCCAAATATGTAACTCAAATCACAATTGATAGCCAAAACTATTCTAGAAGATAACCTGGAAGGTGAATTTCCTCCTATAATGATATGCAGCTGTACAAATTGTAGTGATTGGCTCTGTTCATGATGTGATTTATAGACTATAAAATGTCTAGAATGGGAAGGCTAGCCTATTAAAGTTTGGATAATTCTTACTGTGAAAAAAATCCTGAAATTGGCTAAATTAGGTTGATATTGATGGTTTTTCTTATTGTATATAGATGTATATTTTTCACCATTTGATACTGTTAAGGTAGAGTGTAACTAAATTTAGGAAGGAAATTAAAAATTGTTCTATATTACAGATTGAACATTTTAAGAGTAGTTTGACTATTAAAATGTAATGCTAAATTATTACAAAAATGAAATATAAATAGTTAAGGCATTTTAGAGTCAACTAGGGATAAAGTAGGAAAATTAGAGTACTTAGGAAAGCACTGTATTCAGCAAGACTTTTTAAACCATTTTGATGTTTACAGATCCCATAGGGAATCTGATGAAAGCTTTGTATACACTCTCTCAGAAAATGTATACACAGAAAAAGTTGCGCATAATGTAAGATGGTTTCTGGATTCCCCTTCGTTCATAAATTATCATTGATTTATGGACTTCTAAGTTAGCCCCTGGTGTAATGGGTTGAAAATTAGAGCCAGTGAAGAAATATGGAAGTGTCTATTAATACTCTATAAAAGAATAAAGTGGGAAGAGTTAATTAGAAATTTCTATGCTTTATGAAAATTTCAATGGTTATGTCCTCTAAAATGTAAATAAATCATGGAAATTTATTTTTTATTCTTTTTATCCTCACGTGAGCATCTAGTCAGTCATTTTTTGTGTGTGTCTGTCATTCTGAGATGATCCAAAGATTAAACAGATTTGTTATAGGCCAAAAGGATGTATGTGCCTAAAAATAGATAGTTTCATATACATCTCTCTTATACTACCAATACTTACGTTTATAGTTAGTATTTTAGTTATATGATTGATGAAGGAGGCTTCTCATTGCAAAAAGATTGTTAACTCCCTTCTGATTGCACTGAAAATGGCACTAAACAATACAGACTTAAATTGTAGTAGAAGGAATGAACCCTAAGTAAAAGGAAGAGTGTCCTAACAGGTACACATTGACTCTTTTATAGAAAGAGAACAAGCAAAGAAACAAAAAGAACTCTAGTTTTTTTCTTTTTAAGGTAGTCTCTTTTTATATTGTCTATTTGTTAAAATACTGTACAGTCTTGTCAACAACCTATATTCTTTACAAGATAGGTCTGATAGCTTGGGAAGTTTTGATTCAGAAGCATTTGTGAATCACTGAAGTGATTTGAGATAGACATCAGGATGGTCATGACAGCACTGAGACTATCATTTTGACAGTAGATTTTTTAATTGCTTCTAGATATCATACATTTGAATGGTGTATATTTGTTTGATTATTTTTCTTTTTAGGTATTTCAGTGAAAATTACACTAGTGAAGCTCATCAGATTCTTTCTCGTTCAAATCATCCAAGATTAGGGTAAGCTAAGTATATTAAAGAACCCATAATCTCTTGCATTTACAATGATTAGATGATTTAATGAATTTGAAGGTATATCAAGGTATTACTTAAAATGAGGTATTTTAATAAAAACTTTATAAAGGATATTACATGATACATTATTTTTTAAGGAAAAATGTGATTGTAAACCAATTTTGTATGTATTTCAGTATATTTTTATCACAAGATATAGTTTATCTATACACTGGAGATAAGGGCCCTTATAAATCTTTTTGAGAACTAGGTTTGAAGATAGGAGGAGGAAATAGTTTGGAAAAGGAGTAAGGAAAATGGGGAAATAGCTTTGAAAATTGTTAAGTGAAATGCAAATTGATATGGTTTTGTTAGCCTTATTGTTATTTTTTTAAATATTCTGATGGTATCTAATCTTTGAAAAAGCATAGTAACAATGTTAGATCATAAAAATACCATGATAATGGAGAAGAAAATATCAGATTGTCTAGTATATTTTAGAAATCAGTGAGATTTGGGGTATGTAGTCTCCCCTGCCTCTTTTTTATTTAAGAATTTTAGTTTTAGATAACATGTGAACACAGCATTATTTTTATTTCTTAGATTATATCCAGAAAAATCAACAGGCTTTAAAAAGCAAAAATGTTAAATTCTTTCTGGCATATTTTTCTTACTATGTAGAGATTATCATGAAATCAATACTGTGTTAAACCTGAAACAAAATCACTTTCTACTAATACCTTGCATAATTTTAAATTTATTTTATGAGTTATTTGGCTGGCTGGTATAACTGGTAATGTTTCTGACATAGGTATTCTTATGCAATAGTTGGAATCAATCTTACAGAGATGGCTTATAGCTTATTGAAGAGTGAGGCTTTGAAGTTTCATCTCTATAACTTTGTTCCTGGTATACCAACAATGGAACACTTTCATCAGTTTTATTGTGAGTATTAAAATGAGTTAAAACTAGATCTTTCTAAGATAACTCGTAAACCGCTAGGAAAGTATAATATATATTTTAATCTATTGTCTCTGTGAAGTATGTAACTTATGTTTATCATTTTATTACTTAGGATCTTTGAAAAACAAGAAAATAGTGGAAGATGAGTCCCCAAGAGTATTCTGTGCTTCAGTTTTTATATTTGCTGATTATAAAAGGCAGTATTTCACATGTAGACAAATGTAAGATTCATGTAATTTTTCTTTAGGCATTCATTTTCCAGCTAACTGCAAAATGAATTTTCCCTCTCAGATGCTGGTTAATGAATGCTGTTAAGGACAGACCATTTGCAGATTATTTTATTATTT
Organism: Cebus imitator; assembly: GCF_001604975.1. NCBI lineage: Eukaryota > Metazoa > Chordata > Mammalia > Primates > Cebidae > Cebus > Cebus imitator. The sequence goes on from NW_016107319.1 coordinate 5,951,615, forward strand.
TTGGAAGGAAATTTAATTTAGAGGAAATTTTCGCTTCCCCCGACTTGAATTTCAAGGCCAAATATTTTTGTGGTAGGTTAGGGGTACTTAGTAACTGTTCCTAAAGCTATCCTTACTCTCTCTATTCCATTCACTTTTAGTAATAATATTTGAATACTGAAGGTTTAATTGAAAGAATCCAACTTCTGAAGCTATTGTTCAGAAGCAAATATTTCCATTCTAGTTTATCTTCACCCACTACTTTTCTTGATCTTTTCGTGGTTTTAGAATGTCATTTGCATGTTGGTACTATATAAGGAATGACTTAGGTAATAGGTGACCAAATCATAATTTCTTCATCTCCATTGTTGAAAGTATCATTCATGTCTCTTTTTCGCAGAAGCTTTCCTGCCTTTACTTACACACTAATTCCAGTTTTGTCTGCATCTTAAATTTCCCTTGTGGTTGTCTGTTTCTTTCCCTCTCCGTTGTAACTGCACAGTATCAGGCCTTTGTTACTAGGTTACTGTAATAGCCTTTAGCTGTCTGTTTATGATAACACTCTTCTATTTCTTCTCCACATTGAAAGTATAGTTATTTAAAATGAAAATCTGATCATTTTACTGCCAAAAATTCTTCAAAGGATTCCCATTATAAGGCCCTGCATAATCTGAACCTTGATATCTCTTCAGACTCATCTTTTGCCATATACCAGCTCCCCTCTCACCCCCACAAAGTCTATACTGGAGGCATCCTCATCTTCTTTTAGTTGCTCCAATGTATTATGCTCTGTTTTGACTCTATGCCTTTGCAAGTGACATTCACTTAACCTGGAACACTATTCCAGCGCCCTCTGTCATTTCCAGGTGATGCCTTCTCATCTTCCAAATCTCAGTTTAGGCATGCTCTTCTCTGGGAAGTCTTACCAAAGACTTTGTTCTTTCAATTAGCCATTTCTCATCAGTTAGACTACACACCTGCCTCTGTACCTTCCCTTCATTATTTACTGTGTGTCAGGTATTGTTCTAGGCCCTGAGGATATAGCAGAGAATCAGGGTCACTGCATTCAATGAAGAGCTGTCATGTTCAGAATCCAAACCTCCCCCTAGTGCAGTGTCCACCTCCAGATATTACTTCATTTCTCTGCTCTTTTTCTTTAAGAAACTTTTAAATAAGTGCTATTTTACGTTTCTTCATCTCCAGTTTTTATCAAATTCCAATTTGATTTCTCTCTCCATGACTGATGACACTGATTTTTCTCAGACACCTTTTTTTTTTTTTTTTCTCCCTAATACAATTGCTGTGTTTTTTCTTCGTGTTATTTGATCCTTTTAGTGGCACCGGGCATAAATGACCACAGGTTATTATCATGACTTTTCTGATGTCACATTCTCCTGGATTTTCTCCTGCCCCACAGGAATTCCTGTAGACATCCACTGCCTTACTAGATGTAGGATCACCTCAGAGCCCAGCCCTGTGCCCACTCATCTCTTTAGCCCTCATATTTTTCCTAAGTGATATCCTTACTTGAAATGCCAAATGTGCATTAAATGCCAAAATATATATCTTCAGCTCAACCTCTACTTTAACCCCAGCACTGTATGTCTAGATCCTTTTTCTCCCTTAATAGACAAGGATAAAGAATCATATGGGATGTATACACAAAGTAGGAGCCAGTGCAACATGTTTTTAAATGGTGGGACAGGTTTCAGGTCCCTAAGGACAGCATTGACGATTCTACCCAAGTGTACTGAAGATTTCTAGCAGGCATGAGATGCTTTCCTTTACCATTCCAAAGTGTTGTTGCTGGGACTTTGCTAACTTGCCTCTGATTTTTTTTTTTTTTTTTTTTTTTTATTTTTATCCCCTGTTCAATACCTATTGAACATAAATATGTATATTAAAAAAATTTAAAAACTCCCAAAACAGTTAAGCAGTTTCCCATATCTCAATATATACAGGAGAGAGGTAGGTTAGAAAGCAGTGCAAAATGACCTCTGTGCAGTATTTTTTCCCCTAAAAACTGGGGCACTTGAGGATCTATGGGAACTGTTGCTCTTCAGCAGCCTCACACCATCTGTCTTCTGCATATTCCTGTCTAGCATATCTCCATTCTAGTTTTGTAGGGTCACAATTTTACCTGGACGTCTGTTTTGTTGGTTCCAGAAAAAATAGTAACACCTCAAGCTTGTATAACAAAAAAGTTATGCCTCAATAACAACTTTATTGAGGTATAATTTATATGCCATAGAATTTACCCATTTAAAATCTACACTTAAATGAATTTTAATGAACTAAATTGTGTAGCCATCATCATAATACCCTTTTAGAACATTTTTATCACTCCAGTAAGATCTCTCATGCAAGTTTACAGTTAATCCCCCTTCATATGGTTTTCTTATCCCTAACCTCTGTAGTAGATACATGCAGGGAATTTCAGTTTTAGACATTTCATGTGGTAATTTCTCAGAGTCTAAGAGTTCCAAACTTCTGGACTCAAAAGGAAAAAATATGTACATCATGGAAAACAGCTCTTTTCCATCCCTTTTTGCAAAGCTTTGTGAGTCTTATGCTAAGGATAGCCTGCCAGTTTCCTAGAGTTTCAGTATTTTTTCCTGCAGTTTCCTGATGTCACATTAAATCACCTTAGCTATTATAGTCTCCATTCTTCAAGTTTGTCTTTCTCTGACACTGGTTTATATTATAGACCAACAACCTCGCTCTGAAGCAAGAAGTTCCTGGTGCTTTAACTTGAGCAGTTTGTTCCAGGCCCAGGTAGTCATTTGAATGGGCCACATTACTGGCAGTAATGAAAATCCAATTTAAAGGACATAACAATGGTGAATATCTAAAACCTAATAACCAGAAATACGAAAACAAATGGTATGGCCATAAAATTTGGATAGCTATCTGCCTTATCATACTATACAGAATGTTAATCTCTAAATGTATTTATTGTACATCCCTAACAGTGTATGGGGTATAGAGATAGCAGATGACATTTCTCCAGAGTTCTTTCCTTGATTTTACTTGTATATCATGGTTGACCAAAATCTGTTTTATCATATATCGAGAATAATCCAAAAATCTTTCTTAAACTGGCTTTCTTATGAACTGATATATCAGTGTTGGAATATGATGTGTTTAACCATTAATGTTTACTTTATGACCAATATTATTAAAATGAGGTTTCCATTTTTTTCATAGTAGGCCGTCACAATAGTCTAGCCACCCTTTTGTATAAAGCCATTGGCTTTTGCAACAGAGACCACTTACAAACTGTGTAATTTGGGCACACCATTTAACTTCTCTGCACCTCTGTTTCTGCTTTGGTAGATGGGGACAACAACATAGTCCTTGTATCCTAGGGCTGCTCTGACAGCATGTGAGCATTTAGTGAACACTAGAAATATTTTAAAAAATAATTCAGTAAGTACATTTGGTTGCATACAAAGTAGGACTGGATGGTTTTATTTTTTGTTTTACTTTTTAACAATTTATTAAGGTACATGATAAACTGCACATATATGATATGATAAACTACACATCTGATAAACATGTATGATTTGATAAGTTAACATATGTATACACCTGTGAAGTCATCCCTATGATCCAAATGGTGAATATAGTCACCATCCCTGAGAGTTTTTATGTGCTTCTTGGTAATCTATGCCTCTTTCCCCTCCTGGTACCATCCTAGGCAACCACAATCTTTTTGTCACTATAGATGAGCTTGCATTTATTTTCTAGAATTGTATTTCAGTGGAACCTTGCAGTCTTTACTCATTTTTGTCTGCCTTATTTCTGCATGATTTGTTGTGTGTATTAATAGCTTTTATTTATTAATTTTTTAAATTGACTAGTTCATTTATTTTTATTGCTGAGCAATATTTCATTATATGCTACACATTGTTTATGTACTTGTTGATTGATATTTTGATGTTGGGTGGCTTTAAGTTCACATTTAAGCTTATATATGTGTGTGTGTATATATAAACAAGTTCAGTTTCATGAAATGCTTTTAACATTTTGGAGGTTAATTTGGCTACCATAATGAGGATATTGAAAACGAAAAATATTAAGCCGATTTGGAGGGGATGTATTTTTTTTAAAAAAAGAAAAGATGCTGATAGTTCATTGAAAAAAAGTAGAAATAACTCTTAGATTTAGAAATCGAGTAGGAAATAGCTTTCCTACACTTTAGCCTCATCTAACATTTTCTCATTACTTTTATTTTTGTGCTTCAGGGGTTTCTCAGGAAACTTTTCTCAAGGTATCTTTTGAAAGTACTACATCTTTTTTTTTTTTTTTTTTTTTTTTTTTTTGAGATAAAGTCTTACTCTGTCACTTAGGCTCTGGAGTGCAGTGATGTGATCACAGCTCACTAAAGCGCTGACCTCCTGGTCTCAAGCGATTCTTTCACCTCAGCCTCCCAAGTAACTGGGACTACAGGGGCATGCCACCATTCTTGGCTAATTTTTGTATTTTTTTTGCAGAGATGGGGTTTCACTATGTTGCCCAGGCTGGTCTCTTAACTCCTGGGCTCAAGTGATCTGCCCCCCTCAGCCCCTGAAAGTGCTGAAAGTTCAGGCATGAGTCACTGCTCCTGGCTGAAAGTACTACATCTTATAAGCTTGAGGGATGTTGTCGATTTTTGAGACAAAGAGTAAATGTACACTAAATCGTTTATTGAAATTGCTATTTATTTTGAACATCTGGAAACATTTCTTACTAAGTTCCTCAGGCCTCCAATAGTTTTGAGAATACTTTTGATTATTTTAATATGGGATTTAAAGGATGGTTATATACTTTGTAAAAATGAGATAGTTTGAATGTGATTTCAATATTGAGGACTATATGTTTTGTTTTTCTTTAACTGCAGGTTATCTTGTCTATGAATTTGACAAGTTTTGGTTTGAAGAAGAACCAGAAAGCATTATGTATTTCAACTTATATAGAGAGAAGTTTCATGAAAAGATTAAAGGACTTTTACTGGATTGTAATGTAGCACTTACTTTAAAAGTATAAATCATCCACTGTATCTTCTATTTCTACCACATTTTGCACATTCAACAGAATTTATATGTTGTAATAGAAATTATCTGATCAATTTACACTCTTATATATAATTTCCTACAAAAATATTTCAGAAATTCTATTTAAGAAAGCTAGTGGACAATCAGTGTATGTTTACAGTTATTTATACACTGTTCTCCAAAGGTACCTTATCTTTCCAAAGATTCCTTCTGTAGAGTCATGCAAACTACAGTTTGGAACTTGGGACTTAGCCTGTTAGTGTAAAAGTAGAAATCAGGTATTTGTATTAAATTGGTTGATTAAAATGTGTAAAATCAGTTTTCTTTTTTATGTGTTGCAGGATCAAGTTGGTATCTTTTTCAAAGTTCTTTAAGTCTTTTTGGTTTTTAGTTTGGAAATGGCTGTTTTTAATTTTCTTCGTCTGATTTTATTTCTAGGTTAATTAACAGCAAGAGTGTTTATGGTTTTCTTTGTTTGCATCTTAATTACATGTCATAACGTTGCTTCATTAGCAGCAAATAGAGCAGAGATATGGCAGAGAGAATAAAGAATCATGGCCTCCTTTTGGGTTTCTGTGATTATTGAGCATAAGTGATGAGAGAATGACAGTATTGGTGACCAGCCAGCTTTTTTGTTTTTAAATAACACACTTTAAAATGCTACAGTGTTATTTGAAAGCTTAAAGGTATTTTCTCATCTTCAGTATTTGCTTTTTATCAGTTGTAGAAAAGAACATTAGTGTTTGGTCTGAAGCCTTTTATGAGGCTTCTCTACTTACGTATGTTTATGAAAAAGAGATTATTTGCCAAGAAAGTCTTGATTATATAAAAGACAAAAAGATTATTAAAGACAGTTTCTATTTAAATAAAACTGTCTTTGAAACTTAAGAAAACTTAAGTTTTAAAACAATCTCAGTTAAACATCATTGGTTTATTTGACTTACTGTTAACCCTTGCTTCTCTTTGACCCCATGGTGTTTTTAGATAACCATGTATGAACTTTATGTTAACAGTCTGTGGAATACTAAAGTAGCTTGAAGATGACATGATGACTGTGCATTTTATATAGTTTTATTCTCCTAAAGTCTCAGGAGGGCAGCAAGTGCTGTCAAGGATTATACAGTGATGAGATTATACACTGATGGGAATGATTTCTTCTTGGAGTGTTTTACACATTTGTACTGATAGCAAAACTAAGGTTTAAAGACAGGAAAGTCCAAGTCATCCTTGAATCCTACAAAAGCCAACCTTTTAAAGACATAATTTGATCTAAAACATGATGATATTTAGCACACCTTTTAATGTGGTATGTACCAAGTGTTAAAAGGACTGGCTCGTATGTGATAGAGCAAGACCTGAGACTTTTTAAGTATTTGCTCATGTCTGTTGACAGACCTCTCTCTTTCATACTTGTCAAAGAGAAGAGTGGTAAGAAATATCCACTTGGAAAATACGATGCAGTGTTGTATAGCATATACATTTAAAGTGCATGCATTAAAATTAGTTTTTCAATAAGATAAAATTATTTTAAAAATCTGGTTCAATTTATTATAATAGTGGCAATTTCGCTTTTCAGTATTACAGGAATTTGAAAATTGGTTTCTTGTAGGGGACATCTCAACTTTGGGAATATCTTCATTTAATTTTTAAAAAATATTTTCATGCTTTATTGTCACAAAATCCTGATAAGTTCGTTGTATTAAGGTGTTCACTATTACATGGAAAGTAATTCTGTTCATCCTTTGATGTTTGTGCTGAAAATGCTTATCTTTGTATTTTGATCTTTCAACAGCTAAGAGCTTGAATTGATTTAAACATTTGCCAGTATACTTAAAAATGCTTCAAGCTTGGAAGGGGAAAATTTTAAGTAATTAAGTTTTTTTCCCTTCTGGGAAGAAAAACTGTGATGATGTTAAGAAAATATCATTATAAAGTTTATGCAATAATATGTTCTTTAAATCCACCTCCATTTGTACATTATAGCTAACATTCTGGTTTTGACTTAAAATAATCTGCAAGCATTTCAGATAGTCTTACAGCAAATTGATCTAAAAGCCACTAACAAATTTTAGGGTTTGAGTCTAGAAGCCAAGCAAAATGTCACCAATGTCAGTTGTAAATTAGAATGCAGCATGAGCCTTCAGACTCATGATAGTGAGATACATGAAAAGAAAAATTGTGTCTGCCTTCCTACTTTCCCTTTTGACGTATGGAGTTGGAATTTTATGTAGTCTTAAAGTCCATATTTAGAATCTTACCTATCTCTGTAATAATTAGCAAAATGCCATAGTAGTGATAGAATATTATGGCCTTCAGAAGTAGCCTAAAAATTATGTTAGTTTTAGCATCAAAAACGTAAATAAATGTTGAAATGAATTTTTGTATGTGCCAGGTTGAAGAGAGTGTGCCAGTGACTGGAATAGTCTATAAATTTAATAGTTACAGTTCTAATAGGGTCTCAAAGACAATCTTTAAATAAAGGGAGAAATCATGGGGTATCAGTGAAGCTATACCAACCTCTGTTTGTACATAAATACGGTGATGTAGCTAGATATAAAAATCAGTGTCTTCCTGGCACCATTTACAGTTTAGAAAACAATCTTTTTCTTAAAAAAAAGTCCATCTGATTTTTTTTCTATTTTTAGGAGCTACTTGGATTTGTAAGTATTTTTTCTATGTGAAAATATATGTATTCTTCACTTTTGTTCCAATATTATAATTACTCATGCACTCTTTCTCCCCTTTGAGAACATTCAGTGGATACAACTTCATCAAAGATTTGCTCAAAAGAGAAGCATCCCATGAGTGTGAAAAGTAGATGCTTGTAGCCAGAACAGAAAACGTTACACATGATGGTGGCACAGAAGATAGGAGGTTTGACTTGGAGGGCCATAATGTTTATTATCCTTCTTGAAATAATGGGGACCAGCAGCTCTTTTCTCAGGATAAATGCTCTAACCCACTTCTCTCTGAACAGGTGTGGGAAGGCTTACTTTCCATTTTCATATTTATACACCTCTCTACAAAAGCAATTTTAATGAAGATTAGTGGAATTGTTAAAAATCTGAGAGGAATCATGACTGAAGGTGTTTTGGTTTTTTTTCTGTATTCAGTTTTTAATGAGAAAAGTTTTAAATGTAATACAGGTGAGACCCAACTACTGTCTTACTATTACAGGATGATTCTATATTTCTGTTAAAGTATTTAAAAAATATTTAAGCAGTAGCTTTCTGTGGGGGAAAAAGTACCACTTGGATACTTAAAGGAATTGGGATTTTTGTTTACTTTGATAAGACAGTTGAGTTCTTAAGTAAAAGCAATAGTGTAAAATGCCATTTTGTTTGGAATGTTAAGTAAGCAAATAAAAAACATGTTGAAATTGTTGTAAGCCCTTCTGTTGATACTTCTTTCTTTCCATATTCTCCATCCCTAATGTAAGTCATTCATGCTCATTAAATGTTTTTCTTATTTTTCCTACCATGTTGCTATAAGTAAATGAGAATATACAGAAAAATGTTTTGATTTTCTTGACTTTTTAACTGCTAATTACCTATTTACAATGTTGAATGAGAAACAAGTGGTTATGAGACTGAAAATTTCCTTTATTTAAAAAGAAGCCACCACCTCCACTCACCTGTTCTTACAGAGTAGGAGTAATTCATGCTAGACTGCAGTTTTACTCTTAACTTTACATAAAAGTTCTATTATCCATCATAAAATGGATTTATTTTTACATTAATATGTCATTCTTTATCTTTCTACAGCTGCATAGCATTTCTCTGTGTGTTGGGGGGAGGGGTACATCTTATTTTGAAATAAACAAAAATATTACAGGTGGATCTGGTTGGATAAGGTTAAAGCAGTACTTACTAAAGTTAGTACTAATTACAGTTTTAAATATATGTATATATTCCAAAATAAGGCTGGAAATTAAAGATAAAACATTCATCTTAAGGAGTTTGATGAACACAATAAATGTAAAGAAAAGCGGCAAGGAAATATTAAAGATAAGTGCTTAAAATGCATAGAATAGCAAACAAGCACAAAGGATCAACAGAAATAAGTTTTTGCATGAAAAGACTAATATTGATAAACTTGATACTAATTAATAAAAGAAAGCAAATGTCAAGACTGAAATACAGGACATCATTACAAGTTCTATAGATAGTGAAAAAATATTAATTTTGTCAGAAATTTGAAAATTTTAATGAAATACAAAAATTTCTAGAAAAATACAGCTTACCAAAAGTGTACCAGAAAAGGGGAAAGTCCTAGAGCTATTAAACTGAATTAGCAACTAAAACCCTTTTTGTAACAACTCTGCAATTCTGTATGGCTTGCATCAGTGAGTTGAATTACATGTAAGAGTAAAATCACTTTTCACAAACTCTTGCAAATGATAGAGTATAGACTCCGCAGTTCATGAAACTATCATAACCTGGATGACTAAAACTCAAGAACAGTATGAAAAATAATTGTATGCCAATGTCACTTTAGATACAATAATTATAAACAAAATATTAGCATATGGAATCCAGAAGCTTAATAAATTTATTAATGACTTGCATATATAGATATATTGCTTTAATATGTGATCAATTGTGGCTCAGGTCAGTTGACCAGAATAAAATGTAATTTTTCATATTAACATTTGAAAATCATATGATGTTCTTAGATGCAGGAAAAACATTTGATAAAAATTCATTTATGTTTTTAAAAAAATGAGAAATAGTGATTACTTTTATAAAATGTTTCCTTATAAATAAACTACAACAAATATACTTAACAGTAAAACATATGGAATCAAATTTGGAAAGATTCTGGAGACCTGTGAAGCAGTTTGATGCAAATCATTCGCCTCTAGAGAGACAGACCATGAATGAGAAAAATAAATGTTTTGACTGTATAGATTGCATTAAATCTGTAAGATAAATGTGAAAACAGTTTTTTTCTAGTCCAAGAGTGTGTTATATACCTATATAGTTTTTAAAAACATATTTCAATAGCATTGTAGTCTTCATAGTATATTACACATCTTATGTTTATTCCCAGGTACTATTTTAAGATGCTTTTTTTTTTGAGATGGAGTCTCACTCTGTCATCCAATCTAGAGTGCAACGGTGCCATCTCAGCTCACTGCAGCAATTCTCCTGCCTCAGCTGCCTGAGTAGCTGGGATTACCAGGTGCCCGCCACCATGAGCAGCTAATTTTTTTGTATTTTTAGTAGAGACGGGATTTCACCATGTTGGTCAGGCTGGTCCCGAACCCCCGACCTCAGGTGATCTGCCTGCCTCGGCCTCCCAAAGTGCTGAGATTACAGGTATGAGCCACCATGCCTGGGCTAAATGCTTTTGTATAATACATATTTACAGCTTTATTTTCTAACTTTTGCTGGTATATAGAAATATGTAGACTTTTTAATATTTATTTCATTAGCCACTTTGCTGAACTCATGTATGCCAGTTCTTTTGGATTTTCTGTGTACACATTCGTATCACTCATGAGCTGTAACTTATTTCTTTCCATCCATTTATTTGTCTTACTGCACTAGCTGGGACTTCTAGCACCATGTTGAGCAGATGTGCTGTGCCAGTTTGGAATTATTCAGCAAATATTCAGTCTTCTCCATTTCCCAATAAGGAGTGCATTTCCTTGCTTCCTTGATGTTAGGCATGACAATGTGACTTGCCACAATCAATGCAATGTTAGTGGACATAAAGCCTTGAAATAGGTTTGAACAGTTGGGCTTATTCTTGTACCTCTGCTGTCACCATGTAAAAGAGCATGCCTCGGGTTGTCCATGGGTACCAGATGAATCAGTCACGTAGAGTTGATCAGAACTGCTCATAAACCCTTGGCCTGAATTTAAAGGCCAACTGAATTCAGCTAAGATTAGCAGAGCTGCCTAGCTAGCCTACTGTTGTGTGAATTCATAATATTGGTCAAAAGATGCACACATAAAACATATTGGATAATTCCATTTATATGAAATTAAAAAATAGACAAACGAGCCTTATAATTTAGGGATGTATACTTAAATAGTGAATCCATGTAAAAACACACGGAAAACCATTTACCATGAAAACGAAGTTCAGGTGGTCTCAAATTGTGATCCAGTGAGTGGAGGTGGTTCTGTGGTACTTGCAATTTTATTTTTCTTAAGCTTCACTTGTGTTACCTGTTCCCTTTGTAATAATACATCAAAATATTCATTTGCTTTGTGCACTTTTATGTATATATGTTATATTCCACAATGAAAATGTTCCCATTTTAACAAATGAAGACAAAAGCAAGAATGATTTGTAGACTTTATATCTTGTTTCAAATAATGGCTTGCTTTGTTAACAAGGAACAGACTAATTATTACCATTTGCTTTGCATTGAAAAAGAAAAACTTTGTGGTGATTCTCAGGCCTATAGGGGCTTTTTCCACAGTTCTGTTACCTATTAGATGAGATCACCGAGGCTGTTATCAGAACACGTGGCAAATCCCCAGGTATCTTCTGATACCGGATGGATTCCCTTATATTTCCCTCTGTATGGGGGCAGGGCCTACGCTTGTTTTATGTACCACTGAATAGTATACAGTATCTAGTACATAGTAAATCCTCAAATATCTTCTGATGACTGATGTTTCTCTATACCAGGAATTGGCCAACTTTCTTCCCTCCATTTGCAACTGCCCATTGCCTGACCAGGGTCAAAGAAATAAAGTTATATGTTTTCTCCCTTATTCTTGAAAGAAACATACTACTTACTCTAAGGTTGCGGTTTGTCCTAGTTTGAATTCCTTGTGAATCAGATCTTGAGGAAAGGATCTGCAATTCATTTGGGAGGCGATGCCAGGAAACACCAGTAAAGAAGTAGGGAACTGAGACAGGGAATAGAAGTCAGCCCACAAATACTCTAAACTAAAAATAAAATCCTAAAGCTTCCCACTGGGAAGCTTTCCCTTGGCCAAGGTGGTCCCAGAGAAACCCTCAAAACTGAGTTCCCAGCCATGATAGAATGAAAGGTCAGACACGCCTTGTTATATACCCTCACCCTTGGATGGTTTAGACACAACTGACCAGGATGAATGTTAAAATAGAGATCACAGACTGAGGGAACAGACTCTTTGTGGCAATATTCTTTGTAGCATTTTAGTCTTCTCCATATGATATGACACATCTTTTGTTACATTTATTCCCAGGTACTATTTTTAAATGCTGTTATGCATTTTTACAGCTTTATGTTCTAACTTCCTTTTGCTCGTACATAGAAATACAGATATGTAGACTTTTAAATATTGATTTTATTAGCCACTTTGCTAAACGCTTATTATGTATGCCAATTATTTTGGATTTTCTGTATACACCTTCATATCACTTGTGAGCTATAAGATGCCAAATTATAATAGGACTTAAGGCCATGCCAGGCAGGATTAAGTCACACACTCCTACACTTAAAGAATAAACTGTTTTCTAACTGCCACAAGATTTTTCTTTTTCTCGAGCAGCTAAACAGTGGCCTTGAGCTTCCGTAGCAATTGCAGCTTCACCGAGTGCTGACTGACTCCAGCCCACTTTCCACCAGCCGTAACTACAGCTTTTTAACTGGACAAGAGAAGGATTTTAGTAGCTTTCTCCTAATAAGAGACCAAGCACCACGGACTGGCTCTGGCCTGTTTACAGAGATGGTGCATTGTGTGCCTTGGTGTCCCTGCTTCGCTTTTTGAATGTAACTGTAATACATTTAAATGCTAAATCTTCACTCCAAGGTATAACATGCATGTTCGCTTAATATGCATGCATCAGGACTACCTTCATGAATATTCATGGATCTACTTGTAGCCTATTGAATATACTTGCCCAAACCATTCAACTTAAATTCCTGTCTTACTCTTCCTTTCCTAGAAGTCCCTGCCTCTGGTCTTTGCTGGAGGATATGCTTCCTAGCCTGCAGAATGACCACCTTATAGGCTATAACCCTTTGTAAGAAATAAAGTATTTTCAAATGTATGAAGACCCTGTGGTTTTTTAGTTAACAGTAGTAAGCAAAATACTACTGTGTTACTATAGTTTGATCTCTCAGCGGTATTCCACCTGAGGGTTGAGGGAACTGAAATATTTATATACTATTACCAGTTATTGGCTAAGGGCTGCACTAGGGTTGTATTGTTTTCCCTGCTCTTCTAGAATGCCATGCACAGGTGAGCAAAGCTGGCTCTGGTGGCCAGAAGACCCTAAAAACGGTACATGCTGACATGACAATAGGAAGTCAAGCCAGCAAGTACTAAAGAGCAAAATGGCATGTGTGGGTCACTGAAGACGTGTACTACAAGAAACTTTTGCAGGTAATGAATGGGGAAGATAACGCATGAAGGCAAGGTGAGAATCCCCAGTAGTAAATGTAATGTGGAGTTGATTAAAACAGAACTAGAATGGTGCCCGGCAGCCTGTAGCCTTCCTGGTCGTCCAATTGGCTTAAAATCAGGCTGGACTTTGTCTTAAACTTCTTTTAATATCTGGTTTACTGTTTCCCTCTCCTCTGCCTGCAGTTTGTAGGCATTAAAAAGGTTACTACAGTTGCTAATGATGGATTTGAATTTGGCTTTGCTAAAAGATTCCATGAAGATTCATTTTCATCTCAGCAGAAACCTCAAACTGTTCCTCTGTCTTCTCTGAAGTCCCCTACAGCTCTAAAATTATGTGATGCTAGCACAGATACCAGGACACTAGTAACAATCCTGCCAAAATGAATGTAGTGTAGTGTCTTAGATTAGAAGTTGTTAAAGATGTCATCAAATATGGACTCTAAACATTAAAATCTATACTAATAATGTTCAGAGTAGTTCGTACCTATGAGTCTAAAGACCTGCACTTGCTATTGGGCAATATTGTATTCTAGGTGAACTTCCTCTCTTACACCCAGGTGTAGATTTCAAAAGACAGACTTTAAAAGGTATTAGCAATATTTTATTGAATATATTGACAACTGTGGTTAATAAATAAAAAACTAATCTTTTTAATAACTTCATTTTTAAGTATTTATAAATATAAACTGCATTTCACTCAGTTTCTTTTACACCAGTTGGAATTGTAATTAAAACGTGTTAAAGTTTTTCACATTCGGTCACACAATTGCACTCCAAAAATGGTCAAATGCAATAGCTTATCTGCATTACATTTGCCAGGATATACACTGAATGTTTTACTTTCCCTTTCTTAAGACACTGAGAATAAAAGTAATATGAAATAGGCATTAGTTTTCTTTTTTTGTATAAAGTCCAAAACTCTGTACCAAAATTCCTTTATCTTTTTAGGTTAAAATAAGTGAATAAGTTTTGTTCGTTTAAATGATTCAGTTAGCAAGATTCCCACTGGTATGTTACAACATTTTCTTGAAGCTGATTATGTGGTACAGTCCACAGTCTGCCTTGACTTTGACAATTCTCGTTTCAGTTTTTCAAAGCACACAAACATAATGACGTTCCAGGATCCGAGTCGCAAGAAGGAAGGTACCAACCTAGAAAAGCGCATGTCATCATTCTACTAGTTTGTTTGAGATTCTTTTATTTTATTTTTCGAGATGAGGCCTCACCCTGTCACTAAGGCTGGAGTGCAGTGGCATGATCATAGCTCACTGCAACCTTGAGCTCCCAGGCTTAAGTGATCCTCCCACCTCAGCCTCCTGGAGTAACTGGGACTAGAGACCACCACACTCAGCCTGAAAATCTTAAAGCTATTATAGTACAAGAAGGTTGTTTGCCACTCCTCAAGTGAAGATGAATAAAAGTAGCTATTCTTCATCTTTCCTTCCTCTGCTGAAAATAGTTTCCTCTAGATGTCCTATAGTACTTCAAAACAACACAGCCCTGATGATCACATCTATACAAATCCACAAATATCCTTCACTCCCAAAGCATCTCTTCTGTTCTCTGACATGAGATTTTTCAAAAACTCTTCCCTCTTTTAAGGGAAGAGGAAATTTTTGCTTGTTTTGCTTTGCTTTCTGAATGGGAGGTAGGAAACTGTTAGAAGGGGGAAGGAAGAAGAGAAACCAAAGAAGTATTGAGTAGGTGAATTGAATTCCAGAGTCAAGAAATCTGTGCTGTCTCAATCTTGACAATTCTTGTCCTTAGGGAAATTGTTAAATGTTTAAATGGTTTTTATTGTTTAACCTATAAAAAACACTCCTCCACCCATTTTTTTTTTTCCTTCAAGTCTTTTAACATGTTTCTCGACTTCTCAATGTGGGTTTTCTAATTGCCAAAGAATTAATAACATAAAATTCCATTTCAGTAGCATTAAACACATACACATTGTGTATAACCATCACCACTATCCATCTCCTGAAACTTTTTGTCACCCCAAAAAGAAACTACTCATTAAACAGCTCCCCATTTGTTCCAACCTCCAGCCTCTGGTAACTTCTATTCTGTCTTTATGAATTTGACTACTCTAGGTCCTCATTTAAGTGTAACCATACAGTATATGTCCTTTTGTGTATGGTTTATTTCACTTAGCATAATGTTTTCAAGGTTTCATGTTGTAGTATTTCTCCCCCAAAAGGTTTTTAAATTTGAAAAAAATAAAATTATTAAGTGGTTAATGTTTTAATACCTGGTGTATCCATTTTGTTAATTTTATAATGACTTCATTTGTATTAGTGTATTATAAGTACAGATTATGATGATTTGGAACTTTTTATAAAATGTGTATGATACATTCATGCTTAATTTATAAAACTTGAGGGATGGACTTACAGTTTGAAAAGGAATAGAATTTTATTATTTAATCACTAGTGTAATCCTTATGGGATATATTGACAAATTACTTAATACTGTATTTTCTTCTCCTTTTCCTTCTTTTTTTGAGTCAGGGCCTTGCTCTGTCACCCAGGCTGGAGTGCAATGGCATGATCATAGCTCATTGCAACCTTGAACTCCTGGGCTCAGGAGATCCTCTTGCCTCAGCTTCCCAAGTAGGGGGTACTATCAGTGCGTGCCACCATAGTCAGCTAATTTTTTAATTTTTTGTTGAGATAGGGTCTTGCTTTGTTGCCCAGTCTGGTCTTGAACACCTGGGCTCAAGTGATCCTCCTGCCTCTATCTCCCAAAGTGCTGGGATTACAGGTGTGAGCCACTGCGCAGAGCCCATACTGTATTTTCTTACATTTTCTTAGGAAGGTAGTTTCCAACACAACATTTCATTATGGAAATATGTAATCTATTGCACAACAATTGTTTCTAGATGAGTGTAATAATTACCCAAACCACATAATTATCTGCATCACTTTTCTAGACTGTGGTGATGACTTTTCTCTAATTTTACAATTTAAAAATGTGAGTCCATCAAATGAAATCAAATCTTGTTCTTTCATAGCTCTCTATTATGATTTCCCTCTACTTTATAGTTCTCTTGACCAGAGAAGGCAAAATACTGTCTACATTTCCACTAGATTGGGACCAATGGAAAAGGCACTGGTCTTGAATGAGACTTTGATCAAAGTACAGAAAATTTTAATATCATGGCTTTTTACTTTTTGGCACAGTGGAATTGGTGGATTGGAGAAATCTGTGGCAAGGAAAAATCAATACTAAGTATATGAATATACTAAGGCTTGTAAGCTAAATGTCAGTTGTTTGACTATAGAATGTCCCAAAGCACACACATAGCCAGAACATATTATAGATACAGAAGATCCTATCTTACCCCTTGAAAAAAGCCGTTGGTCCTTCCTTAGTGAACATTTTCATTGCACAGTTGGGCACACTTTTGTACTGCCCTGGCGGAGAATTAATAAATCTGGTTTTGACCACATCCACTGGGGAGGACATAGCTGTTGCGCAAAATCCAGCTATCAGAGCTGACACCAAGTGGCAGGGGACGTCATCTAAAACGGATCAATGAAACAGGTCAACGTCAGACTTTTAGGGGCTTGTAGTTTAGTTATCTGTCAGATCAGATCTTTCTTAACCTGTTAATAACAGCAGGTCAGTGACGATGTCTCATAAATAAATAAAACAGCATAAGAAAACTATTGCATTAGAAAAAGATGGTAGAGAATAAATGGCTGAATAGATTGTTAACACTTTAGGAAAATAACCTGTTAGTTTCCTCTGTGCCCTCAGGGCCTGCAATAATGCCTAATATATGAGCATCTAATACTTTTTTATTGAAATAAGTCATTGTCCAAGGGAAATTTTAATGTCTCTAGAAGCTGTTAGAATATTATTTTTAAGAACCTATCCTAAGGTACTACCTTTTGGATGAAACCACTGATAAACTCCTTGTATAACTAGATCATTTGGATATAGTGCAGGATGGACTTACACCTCCTGAATTCTGCTGTATAAAGAATAAGATTCTAATAAAAGTACCACATATTATTAAATGAGAATAATGCTGACATAAGATGAAATTGCCTATTGTTTCTGTTGCAAAATATTTTTGTTGTAGTAAAACTTCTTAAACTTAAGATTTTGGTCTTTTTCTGTTTCTCACAAAGTTATACATCGTTCAAAATTACTTAATTTTTAAAAAGAGAAAATTATTAAAGTTAAGAGTTTGAGTATAAGGTGTCGACAGAAGCTCCAAGATGAAATTTTAAAGGTGCAGACCAGTTTGTTATATGAAATGGGAAGTTACCTGCTAATATGTGATTTTTCACAAAGGCCTCCTTCATTAGATCATATGTTACTAGCTCTGTACAATTGATGATGACACTTCTTGTCAGATTAGGAGTAGTCCCTGGGGGAAAAAAAAATGTTTACTAACTCTATGATAAGTTGCTAATTGTAGGTATGAGCTTTGGTGGTTACAAAATTCACATTGAAGTTAGTTACCTTTCCAAAGACCCATCAAACCTTCGGTTGTTGCTATTATTCTGTAGGCGTTGTAAGTCCCCGTGTAGCGAGGTTTGATACCGTGGAGATGGCTCTGTGCTTGAAGTCTGACTTTAACGACCTCTGTCGGTTGCCCAATGAATACTGCCACTCCTCCAGTCGCTAGACCAGCTAAGATCTTGCTTCCTAAACTAGGTGTTGCTATTCAGAGAGAAAAAAATATATTTAGTAAGAAGAAAAAAATTAAAGATCTAGAATGCGCATGCATGTCTTTTTGATTTTCAGTGGTTCAAGTTTTTGTACTCCGTTTTTATTTTATTTTATTTTTTTGAGATGAAGTCTTGCTCTGTTATCTAGCCTGGAGTGCAGTGGTGTGATCTCAGCTCACTGCAACCTCTGCCTCCTGGGTTCAAGCAATTCTTCTGCCTCAGCCTCCCAAGTAGCTGGGATTATAGGCAAGTGCCACCACACCCGGCAAATTTTTGTATTTTCAGTAGAGACAGTGTTTCACTATATTGGCCAGGTTGGTCTTGAACTCTGACCTCAGGCGATCCGCCTGCCTTGGCCTCCCAAAATACTGGGATTACAGGCATGAGCCACTATACCTGGTCATATTTTTGTATTCTTACAGCCTTTCTACTTCTGGAATGCCTGTTCATGTGTTGATCACGTACTAAATGTGTACCAACTCAGAGTAAGGCAAGAAAACTTCAGGTATCTGAAATTTTTTAGAAATGAAGACTTTCAAGGAACAAGAAAACACAATGCCTATTTTCTGGTGGCCTGATTCTTTCCTGTGTTCAGCTTGGTTCTTTCATATATTTAGCTTTCTTTTTCAGTATTACCTGACTGCGAGGAGGCACAGTCACGAGTGAGGCTTGATCTTTCTCCCATGAATGATAATGTTAATTACGGGACTTGGTGGCCTTAGAAGAAGGGGGACAAGCTGCACCAATATGGGCTATCAACTAGTGTTAGGCTACGACATGTGAAGGGGATACAAATAAGACAGGAGCGAAGAAAGTGATTTTTGTCTTAAAATTTTGAAAAAAATAGCGTATGTTTTTCAAGACAGGTATCATTTAATACAAATAGTCTTGAAGCCCAATATTCATTTCTACAGTTAAGTAAATATAAAATTATGGTTCAGCAACATTTACTCAGCATAGACGTTCTCAGCCATTCTATTTCTGTTTCCTAATCTGTCAAGTAGGGATAATAATATCTACCTCACAGAGTTGTGTGAGTTAAATAATATTGCTAAAGAGCTTACACTGTCTAGCACAAAGAAAATCCGCAAAACTGGCAGGAATTTTTTCATCACTATCATGATTGTATTCTTCTCATCATACTTGACCAGGAGCTGAGCATATGATTGACAGCTGTTTTTTAAATGGCAATATCGTATGATTACAAATGCCTTCACTTTCAGCTCACATTTGTAATGCATCACACTACAACGCAGTGTATCTTCATGTACTATTCCTATCCTCCAATCTCCAGCTTTCAAATCCCTCTCTTCATTTCCCAGTCAAGCTTCCTGGAGAAGAGGCTATATTCTTTTTTTTTCTTTTTCCAAGAACTAAAAGAAATTTATTTACAAAATATATTGTTTGTCTTTACTTCTCAGAGCCCATGTCTTCCTCCATCCCCTACAATATGGCTTATACTCCACTACTCTGCTGAAGATGTTTCTGCTAGAAAATCAGTAAGCTTCTATTTGTTATGGACAATGATCACTTTTCAGTCCTTTCCATGGTACACTCTCTGCTGTCTGACCCTATTGATAGTCCTTGCTGTGACTTCCTGGAATCTAGCCCAGACTCTTCCCCTAAACTCATGTGCCTACTGGACATGAACTATTGACATGGTCTAAACGAAATTTCTTATCTTCCCCCTAAGACGGCTTCTATATATCCTCCCTCAGTAAAGGGTATCTTTAACCAGAAACTTGGAAGTCGGCTCATATTTCCACCTGTCCCTTATGCCTTACTTCCATTTGTTCTCCAAGTCAATTCAATTATACTTTCTTAATCTTTCTGATTGACATCTCTTTTTCCCCATTGCCAGTGCTTTACAGCATACCCTGATCAAGAATTTCTTGCTTTCCAACTTACGTCTTTCTTACCCCCTTTACATATATACTCTATCTGCTGCCAGAGTGATCTTTTGAAAATGTAAATTATTTATACCACTTCCCTGCTTAACATTTTTACAATGACTTCCCACCACTATAAGGACAAAATCAGTCTCCTTAGCATTGCCTGCAAGAGCGTCTGGTTCGTTCGTGCTTCTGTGGCTTCACCTCTCCTTCCTCACCCACACGTCCTCCCCTTTGCTCTCTACATTCACTCTACTCCTCACTGAGCCTTTGCACACAACCTTGACTCTACTTGGAAGGTCTCTTCTCAGCCCTTTGCCTGGATTACTCCTGCTGGCCCTTCCAGAATTGATCCAGACACTAACTCTGCAGGAAAATCTCACAGGACCATGCCTCCATGGCTAGGTTAAACAGTTCTGTTGAATGTGGCCACCATCTTGTAATTACAGTTAGTCACGTGCTACCTGTGCAATGGTGGTCCCATAAGATCAGAACAGAGCTGAAAAATTCCTATCACCTAGTGACATCCCAGCCACCATAAGGTTGTAGTGTGATGCATCATCTTTTCTATTTTTATGTACACAAATACTTACTGTTATGTAACAATTGCCTGTAGTAGTCAATACAGTGACATGCTGCACAGGTTGGTAGTCTAGGAGCAATAGACTATACCATATAGCCGAGGTGTGGCTATGCCATCTCGGTTTGTGTAAGTGCTCCCTGTGATATTCATACAACAACGAGTTTGCCTCATAACTCATTTCTGAGAATGTATCCCCATCGTTAAGCAAAGTAGGACTGTACTTGCAGTACAACATGTATTACAAGTACTGTCATGGAATATAGAATCTATTACTTCTCCCCACACGCCCCATACTCTTAACTGTAAGCTCTGCTTAGAAACACATCTGCCATCTAAACATCTAACACAGTTACTGGCACATGGAAGTTTAATAAAGCCTACTAAATAAACTGAATCTGTATAACATAGAATACTGCCAAGATATATCCTATTAATTTGGTGGCCCAAGTCTTCAACAATTAGTAGAACAGTCAATCTGTGAAGAATACCACCTGAATGGGCAGCTTTACATCCTTTGTGTCTCTTCTCTTGCTACATCTATAAATATAAAAATGCAGTTTTGATCTAGTAACATCCAGACTTTATCTTCACTTTGAAAGTACTTGTGTGGATAAGTTTACTTCTATATTTATATAGAAAATATTTATAAATTGTCCCATAAAGTTATAGTATTCAAGGTTACTCAGAGCAGAAATGATGAAATCTTGTAGATTTCACTTAATATATTCTTTTTGCCATCAGCACATCTTCTCTCTGGCTTGTCTGCTCCATATGAAAGTGCCTCCGACGTTGATTAGCTGTGTGATTTTGTGCACGTTACTTAACTTCCCTGATATTCAGCTAACACTTTTTACTCAGCATTGTTGTGCAGTTTGAATCATGGACAGAATCACATGTGAAGTGCAGAAGGCAGTAGAAAACAGGGGTTAGGAGCCTGGAGCCAGAGGCCAGACTGCCTGGGTTTGAACTCTGGCTCTGCCCCTTCCCAGCTGTGTGACCTTGGGCAAGTTACAAATCTGCTCTGTGTTCAAGTTCCCATTTGCCAAGGGATCATGATACTAGCACCCTTCCAGTTGTAATGTATCTGAAGCACTTAGAACAGTGTCTGGTACATAGTAAGCCCTCAAATAAATGCTAGCTAAAGTGACAGGAATTCTTAGAGTGCACTGGCACTCAGGAAATAAGTTTCCTTTTCTTTTTCCCCTAAAGAAACTCACTACAGCATTCATCCACTTTTTCTGCTCCGGTCTTTCCTGGCCCTTACGAGGAACCCCTTAAAAGGAAATATGTCTTTTCCTGTCCTTTCATCTCTCCTCACAAAAGTCTGGCTTTCTTTTCTTCAAATGGAAAGTTTGAACTTAGTTGCATACCCAAATGGTGAAGGAAGCTTGTGGAAACACAGGAGGATTCAGACTCAGAGGACCATGGTAGTCCTCACTTGGATTTCTGAACAAGCTCCATACATGTTTCTGATATACTTCCCTGTTCGGAGAGCTTTAAGTTAAACATTATTCTGTAGCCCATCCAAATTCTCCAGATGGAGATCCAAATTAGGAACAAAACTTCCATGACTGGGTAACTTTCACAAGTGTAAATCTGCATCTAAAAATCGATTTTGCATAATTTTTTCTTTCTATGAACAATGAGCTACTATTTGGGGAAGGGAGAGAGTTCAAATATGGATGTTTTCTCGCCAATTTGTTCTGAAAACCACTCCTCCGTGTGTTACATTTTTTTTTTTTTTTTTTTTTTTTTGGAACAGAGCAGAGAGCCCAAGGCTTTTCTGCCCCTTCCAGGAATGCTCACGGCTTAGGCTTACTTTCTTTTCCTGAGGTGAGGTACTCCTGGACCGTGTCATAGAGGCCAATCCTGAGAGAGGCGGAGCTGATTTGTCTCTGAAGGCCGGCAGGCAGCCCGCTGTAGAGTTTCACCCGCCCTTCTGTTTTTACCAGAGTGGTGATTGTTCCCAGGACACCTTTATACCTAATACCACTGGATGTCGGGCATTCGCCTTGGACCTGGAAATAAGAAAGGTGCAGATCAGAAGGGAGTGAGCATTGAGTTCACTCTTAAGCCAAGAATCCCCCCTACCCCCGCCTTGTTCCTATTCTCCATTTCTTTTCTCAGCAACACCCCCCGCTTCCATCCACCTCCCCTTACGGGTGTGTGTGTGTGTGTGTGTGTGTGTGTGTGTGTACGCGCGCGCAGATGTGGGGAGGCTGGCTACAAAGCACATTTTGAACATTCTTCTCCCCATAAACTCTCTAGAACCTCTAGGGCAGTAGGAGGGGACAGAATCCCTGAAGAATCAAAGAAAGGAAAAAGCACTTGACTAGTAAACTCAGGAGAGGCCAATATTCTCAGCTCTTCCAATACTAAGTGCACCCCAACTCTTGGGAGAATTTGGTAGTAGTCATGGTCAGCTCATCCTCTATGGTCCTTGATTCTTCAACTAATCCCAGAAAAAGTTCCAGTTTCCCATCGCAAAGCACCAGCCCCGGGACAAGGCCAGACTGCTTTAGAAAGCCACCTGCCCCACCTAGAAACAATGGTTACACCAAAGCAGAGAATAAATGGAATGCGCTCCACAGACGTCCCCACTCTGCCCTGAGACCCCTCGCGATGCCCCTCTGGCTTGCTACCTGGAGCCGGACTTTGGCCGTGTCCAGCGGGAAGGTGATCACGTCTGCCAAGCAGGCCGCCACTCCAGCGGAGAAGAGCTGGACCCCCAGGGTCGGGTGCATGTCCGAGGCTGTCAGGGCCCCCATCTTCACTCAGACACTGGAGGTGCAGAGGAAAAGGGCTCCAGGCCTGAAGGTGGAGGGTTTCTCTCCCTTGCTCTTTACGCCTGTCCGCCGGGCAGCAAACGCGCTTTCTGTTTTTTGAACCCGCCACGGGGCAGCGGCTGCAGGCGGAGTGCGCGCGGCAGTGGGGGCCAAGTCCCTGCGTCTCCCCTTCCCCACCCTCGCGCCAGCAGGACCCTCTGCGCGCAGGTGTTCCGCCGGGACCTATATAGCCGGGCAGCTCCCAGGCTGGGCCGCGCGAGGTCTCAGAAGTCCCGGGCGTGGGACCTGGCGGGGGCGTGTCCGGGAAGCACAGGGTTCCTCCCACCCCCATCCTCGCCCCGCACCACTGGAACTTCGCGTCGCTCCCCAAAACCTCTGGGCTGTGTGCGCCCCGCACTCAGCGCGTCGGAGGGAGGGCGCCCCGCGGCGGTCAGCACCCCGCCCCCGCACAAGCCTCACCTGTCACCCTTTGGCTGCGCACCCTCGGCTGGGGGGCTTTCGGAAACCAAAATGATATCAGAGACCCTGGTAAAAGGTCCCGCTCTGCTGGAGCTCTCCTAGAAGTAAGAGCGGGGCACGCTCTCATTCCTCCCACTCCCCAGACACCTTGCAGGCACCTTGCAGCCTTCTCTGCTTCCTTTTTCTGTCCTTTAAACTTCTCATCATCCTGCTTCCTCCGGATTCCCTTTCTTCCCAGTACGCAGTTCAGACTTGGAAGAATCTCACACAGGAACCAAGAACGCTCTGAACTTTGCAAAGAAAGTGTTTCATCACTTTTTGAGAGAAGATGTCAAAGGAGACAATAGACACATTAGAAAGCAAATAGTACATTGCTGAAGCACTATACACCATGAGATACCACTTGCTCCTTTTAATTGCATTCCTTGGTGGGTGCGATAAAAGGACGGGGCAGGTTGCTTCGCTCCAGGGGCAGCTCTCCAGTTTACCAACTCTGTGAACCTGGGAAAGTCACCCGTGCTCCAGCTTTTATTTCCAGCAGTGTAAAATGTGGTTCCAGAGCTAGCCCAGGCCTGAAATCTTCCTAACTTACCTATAGTGATATTATATGTGTGGGTTGTGTGGCCTTACCTAGTTCAATCTTTGTGCAGATATTTATTTTCAATGTTTATTTTTTTTGAAAACTTAAAAAAAAAAAAACTTTTAAAAAACAGTGGGAAACCATAGGAAACAGGAGAAAGAGGGAAATAGACAAGGTCAGGTCCCAGCTCCCAGAACGTCTTAGATAAGCCAAGGATCCACTTGATATTACCAAAATCCACATCCAGCTATCTACGGCCTCTGGTACTCAGCCCTGACTTAAACCCCCAAAAAGAGTCAGTGGAAATCAGAGTCATGTCCTCCAAGAGCAGGGGAAATAAGACATGATAAAGAATCATCTCCAAATTGTCTATAAGTAAAGGTTGTGTACTGTGCAAGAAGTCAGTCTTAAGGCACTTCCACGGGAGGTCAGGCTTGTGGAGCTTCCCTGAAAAAGGCAACATTGCCAGTTTTCTCAACACCATTTATTAAACATGGAGTCCTTTCCCCATTGCTTGTTTCTGTCAGGTTTGTCCAAGATCAGGTGGTTGTAGATGTGTGGTGTTGCTTTGGAGGCCTTTATTCTGTTCCATTGGTCTATGTCTCTGTTTTGGTACCAGTACCATGCTGTTTTGATTACTGTTGCCTTGTAGTATAGTTTGAAGTCTGGCAGTGCATACCTCTGGCTTTTTTTTTTTTTTTTT
>NW_016107319.1:5976767-6009528 GCF_001604975.1 Cebus imitator
TTTTTTTCCAGTTCTGTGAAGAAAGTCATTGGTAGTTTGATGGGGATAGCATTGAATCTATAAATTACTTTGGGCAGTATGGCCATTTTCATGATATTAATTCTTCCTAACCATGAGCATAGAATGTTTTTCCATCTGTTGGTGTCCTCTCTTATTTCGTTGAGCAGTGATTTGTAGCTCTCCTTGAAGAGGTCCTTTACATCCTTTGTTAGTTGTATTCCTAGGTATTTTACTCTCTTTGTAGCAATTATTAATGGGAGTTCGCTCTTGATTTGGCTCTTTGTTTGTCTGTTATTGGTATATAGGAATGCTTGTGATATCTGCATATTGATTTTGTATCCTGAGACTTTGCTGAAGTTGCTTATCATTCAAAAGTGGGCGAAGGATATGAACAGACACTTTCAAAAGAAGACATATATGAGGCCAACAAACATATGAAAAAATGTTCATCATCACTGGTCATTAGAGAAATGCAAATCAAAACCACATTGAGGTATCATCTCATGCCAGTTAGAATGGCAATCATTAAAAAATCTGGAGACAACAGATGCTGGAGAAGATGTGGAGAAGTAGGAACACTCTTACACTGTTGGTGGGAGTGTAAATTAGTTCAACCATTGTGGAAGACAGTGTGGTGATTTCTCAAGGATCTAGAAATAGAAATTCCATTTGACCCAGCAATCCCATTACTGGGTATATACCCAAAGGACTATAAATCGTTCTACTATAAAGACACATGCACACGTATGTTCATTGCAGCCCTGTGTACAATAGCAAAGACATGGAACCAACCCAAATGCTCATCAATGATAGACTGGACAGAGACATTGTGGCACATATACACCGTGGAATACTATGTAGCCATAAAAAACGATGCGTCCTTGTCCTTTGTAGGGACTTGGATGAATCTGGAAACCATCATTCTCAGCAAACTGACAAAAGAACAGAAAACCAAACACCTCATGTTATCACTCATAGGCAGGTGTTGAACAATGAGAACATGTGGACTCAGGGAGAGGAGCATCACACACTGGGGGTAGTGGGAGGGGGGGCTCGGTGAGGAACAGTGGGGCTAGGGGGAAGGGTGGGGAGGATTAACGCGGGGAGAAATGCCAGATATAGATGAAGGGGGAATAGAGGCAGCAAACCACCTGGTTATGTATGCACCTATGCAACAACCCTGTATGACCTGCCTGTGTACACCAGAACCTAAAGTAAAAAAAAAAAAAAAGGCAATGTTGACTGTATGGTGGCCTCTGAAAGAAATAGAAAGGAGAAGGAGCCAGTGAGGTTTCTCCTCTGCAAACATTTGTTGAAATAAAGATCAATTGAGGCAAGTAAGTGGCATACATACAGGCAAAGATGTTGGGGAAAGCAGGGCGCATATATAAAATGCATTCTGTTGGCCTGACTGACTGGAAAATTGGGTGATAGGGAAAAAAAGAGAGAGGTAGGGCAAAAAGTTGATGAAAGATGAGGCTGTAGAAGCCAAATGAGGAGCAGAGCCTGCAAATCTGTTATGAGTGTGGATTCATGTCGTCACCTGTGTCGTGCTTTACAGACTATGAAGTGCTCTCACATAAATGTCACATTTAATCTGATAGACAATACAGCTTTATGAATGGTTGGATGTGGAGTCAAAGACGACTTTATTTTGAAAACGTGTAGCAAGCTCAGTAATGGTACCAACTGACTGTCATGAGGCAGTTGGTAAAGGGGGTGGTTTCAGGGGTAAGGAGATTAAACCAAATTTTAAAGTCTTATAATTATTTGGAGAGAATGCTGTTGCTATCTATATGGAGAGCTTAGGAAGCTGCATCTACCATGCTAAGAGAGCAAGAAACCAGAGCTGGGAGGTATTTGGTAGTGATGATTTGAATGTGATGAAAGAGACATGCTTTACATGGGACTCAGTCCAATGGGAGTAGGAAAAGGGTTCAGGGACCAAACTATAGGGGGACCCAGACCCAGAGTTATAGTCTGGAAACAATGGCCATGTTAAAGGCAGAGTGAGAACAAGAAACAGTAACATGTCCAGTGATAAAACTGGTATTTAAGAATATGATTAAAGAAAATTTGAGTCTTGACCAATGTCAAGTTTAGAAAAAAAAGTCAATGAACAAAAACAAAGAAAAACCTCCCGGATTTGACGCTAACATTGTTGGTTATCTTAGAGAGTACGACTGTGCTAGAGCTGTTAGGTTGTGAGGCTGATGGCTAAGCAGTGGTTAAGAATGCTGGTGTAGCATGACTAAAATGCACAAGAGGAGACCATGTTCCTTGCTGACTCTCACCCCAAAGCTGCCCATGAATCTTTCTCAGTGGCTTTATCTGTAGTGGTTTTAAAACATAATTGCAAATATATCACATTCCTCCCATCAAAAGGTGAGGGTCCATGTGTCTTCTCCTGGCATCTGGGCAGGCTTACGAATGCTTTGGTTAATAGAATAATACAGGACTGATGCCTATGTGGCTTCTGAGGATAGATTATAAAAGTCCTTGCATCTTCTGCTTTACTCACTGCAACATTTGCTCTTGGAGCCCTGGGCCAGCATATGAGAAAGCGAACTTCTCTGAGGCTGTCATGCTGGAGAGGATCCACACCGTCATCCCTCTCTACCAAGGCACCAGGCACCAGAATACAGTTATCTTGGACCTTCCAGATAAGCCCACCTGCCAGCTGAATACCACCAAGTAATCTCCAACGACGTCAGTAAAACAGAAGAATTGCCTAGTTGAGCCCTGTCTAAATTCCTGATCCATAAAATTGTGAGATATAATAAAATAATTATTGTGTTAAGGTAGCAAAAGATAACTGTAACAACGCCTTTACTTGTTTGAGCAGTTGGAAGGGGCATGCGTTCTCTCTTTGCCCCATCCTACTTTTACAACGAGGAGTTCAATGCTGATGGGTGGGTATAGCGTTTTGGATTGGGACTATAAGAAGAAGCCACAATATATTTGTAAAGAAGAAGCAAGGTAAATTAAAATTGTCTCTTTTTCCCCCTAAAGGCACATGCTTGCATGTTTTAAAAGCAGAGTATGACAAACTGGAGGGGAAAGTGAGAGGAAAGCTATGAGAAGGGAAGAAAATGTGAGAAATAAATTAGAAAACAAAAAAGGTTGTTGTCCGAAACAAGTAAGGACAGGTAGTGAGGGAGGACCTATGACAGGATAAAGGGGCTGCTTTATTTGAGCCTGGAAGGAAGAATGACTGTGTAAACTTCAGGGGTATTAATATCAGCTAGATATGGACGGTTAAGAGACTTTGCCAGAAGGTAGTATGACTCTAGTTCAGTGGTGACTGAGCACCTGGGATGTGATAGGCACAATACTGACTTCTAAGGGCAAAGGAGAAGCTGACATCAAAAACTTCACACAAGGAGACCCTGAGAGTTCACAGAAGTTCAAGATTCTGAAATGGTTCTAGATTCCAAGGAGCAGTCTGGCCTCACCACTTCTGAGAGGCTCTGGGAAGTAGGAGAAAGTTTGCCTCAGGTTAGGGAAGAGGGTGGTATCCCCAAATGGTCAGATTTCTACTATTCTGGCACAAAGAAGAAGCGGAGAGGTAAAGAATAGGTCAGTGTGAGCAAAGGCAACTAACCCTTTATGACGTAGCAAGGGAATGTCAGCAAGTTCTGAATGTACCAAATTATTGTTTCCTTTTTTTAAAATTTAGAGCACATTAACAAATGCACTTGATCAAACTGTGGTCAATTAGAAATTGCTGCATAAAAATGTCTTCATATTAAATAAAAATTCATGCAGCACTTTGCACTGAATAATGTTTGATACTTTCCCATAATTCTCTCATTAGCTACCATTGGAAAATATCCTGTTATTGTTATACAGATAATGTGCAAATGACAGAAGAACCAATTTATAAAAGAAGAAATACAAACTTTTAAAATGGGAGAAAAGATACATTTATTATCACTAATAAAGAAATACATCTATTTCACCTAATAATACCCATCACTACCAAAATTATAATTACTATAACATTTATATATACTATACATTTAATTTTAATATTATAAATATAAATAAATTATGAATGTTATAATTACAAATTATGAATGTTAAAATGTAATAATAATATGAATACTATATTAATGATGGCATTATACATTGGCACAATTCTTTTGGAAAACAATTTGGCAGTATACATTGAGCCAAGAGATGGCTCTATTGTTTTTTCTTTTTCTTTTTTTTTTTTGAGACAGAGTCTAGCTCTGTCACCCAGGCTGGAGTGCAGTGGCACAATCTCAGCTCACTGCAACCTCTGCCTCCTGGGTTCAAGAGATTCTTGTACCTTAGCCTCCTGAATAGCTGAGCCTACAGGCATGTGTCACCATGCCTGGCTAATTTTGGTATTTTTAGTAGAGATGGGGTTTTGCCATGTTGGCCCAAGCTGATCTCGAACTCCTGGCCTCAAGTGAGCTGCCTGCCTCTGCCTCCCAAAGTGCTGGGATTACAGGCTTGACCCATCACACCCAGCCAGAATGTTTATATCATTTGATTCAGTAATTCCACTTCTGGATTTCTACCCTAAAATAATTAATTAAAATATGAAAGAGTCATATGTAGGCTAATGCTTATTACAGCTTAATATTTATAATAGCAAATTAGTGACCATACCAACCTCAGCTTGGGATCTAGTTGTGGGATTGTCTGAAGAGTTGTATGTAATAGTGGTGCTCAAATGTCTACCATCAGGAACTGATATACAAGTGAGAAAGGAGAGTGCTCTTAGGAATAGAGGAAAAAGTGGAGAGAGGACAGGATTGGATTTTCTTGGTCCAGCCCAGCACAAAAGGACAAAGACTATCAAACTCTGTGTTAAGGAAATGGAAAATATTCCATTTCTATGCTGATTAAGGTGGTATAGCATGGTGATTAAGAGACCAAGAGGCCCATGTTCAAATTCTATCTAAGATACTGACTGTGTAAGCAAGGCCAAATTACTTAACTTCTCTGAACTTCAGATTCTTTATATATAGGAAGAATATTCCTGCATCATGAGCCTATTCTTATTAATAAATCACTCTTTATGCTAAGCACCTGATGTACCTAATCCTCATAACTCAATGAAAGATTTATTCATGTTATGCATTTAACAAATATATAGCATTGAATAAGTGCCAGACATTATAACATTTTAAGCATTTTACAAAACTTAACACAGTCCTCATTGCAGCCTTTGGAGGCCTATATTATTGTTATCCCCACTTCACAGATGAGGAAACTCAGAGGCTCAGAGGAGTTAAATAACTTCTAGGTCACAGAACCAGTAAATGCTACACTGAAGATCTGCCTGACACCCTAACTCTCAACTATAACATGATACCCCAACTGCTTTCCCAATACAATTGTGACATGATACTTTCCTACGATTTGAAGACACATAATGGCTATGTATCCTTATATATTTTTTCAATAAGTCATATCAAAAGGTAAAACATCACATGCAATATATATCCTTTACTTGATTTGCATATATTACTAAGGAACTTAGAAACACAAAAATAAACATTGCTATACTTTTGGTTTAAAAACCCCTTTTTTTCGTCTTCAGTAGAACCTGGTAGAAGAGATCGGAAAAGTGACCGATGAGATTTAGAAAAATGAGGTTTATGGGGGATTGAAGCCCCATGGAAGGGCCAGAGAGTGAAAAGAAGAAAATGACTTACAGAACAAGACATTACTCTTCTCAGATACTTGAAGGCACAGCCAGTGGACAGGGGTAGATTTGTTCTGTACACAATTAAGGAAAAGAATTAGTGCCAAAGAATGGAAATTTGTCCACAAAGGTGGACAAATTCTAGATACGTGTAAAAAATGTTGATCCAGAGATAGAATGGGATGCTATTTGGGGTAATGAGCTCTCTATCACTGCAGGGATTTAAATTTCAGGCAGTTTGATGTAGTATTCATTCAGAGCATTAGATTTATTGTCAGAAAGGTATAGATCTGACTCCAGGCAACTTCTTTATTCTTTTTAAGCTTCTGTTTTCCTGTCTATGAAATGGGGACAGTAATTATAGTTATAGTGACATTGTGAAAATACTTTGTAAAAACACATTGTGACATTGTGAAAATCAAAGAATACTGGTAAAGACCTTAGCGTGGTAACTAGAGTGGCACCTGGAAAAATCATAGTAAGTGATATTTACAATTACATTTTCAATTGATACAGTTTGGATGACAACTTTGTAGGTTGTTGCAGGGAACCAAAACATTGAACTGAGAGTTTCACTAAAAAACATGAAAGGACCCTGTACACCCCGAGATCCTGCAAGTCCATGATTCTGTGTCCCACCCTGGGACACAGTTGCTATGCAGGGAGGTGAGGCAGAACTGGCTCCCAGATCCCTAGGAATGGTCTGAGGGTGAAATGGGGACGTTCCACCTGAGAATAAGCCTCAAGGCCCCTGATATGCAGTGACTAGAGGGCCCCTGTACAGATGAGGACATAGTTGCTGGGTGAGAGGTCACAGCCCAATGACAAAACCCTCTCCTTCCATCTAATCTCCTGACAAATGGAAATTGCAGAGTGGTGCGTCCTGCCTGACAGAAAAGACTCGGTTAAAGGTGAAGAATTGCAGCCCTAGAGTAAATGTGAAGCAGACAGTGGGGGAAGGAGCAAAGACAAACTGAGGTTACATTGGAAGCGTTCTTTGTGATGTCTGTGGTCTTCTGCCTATTTCTAGCACTACGTGGAAGCCAGGGGACAAGCCAGGAGGCCTTCTCAGCCAGTGCCCTGCCGCTATGAACAAACCCCTGCAGGCCCTCCTGTGGTCATCCATTGATCCTGAGTGTCTGGGAAAGATGAAGCTCTCACACTAGGAGCAAGAAGGATTTTGTTTCATCTACAGCATGATGGAATAGGGCAAAATACGGAAAAGAAATCACTACCTTTAACAGTTTTCACTTTGTAGTTTGAGCTATTATACATTAAGTGAAATGCATTATATGGTGAGCAGGTAATGGGGAACCTCCCGCAGGGAATTCACACATCTGAGCTGCCCAGGGTGCTTCGACGGAAAAAAAAGTAGAGGGGAAAAGCATCTAGGTGTACAAATATATTTGTATGCCTAAAATTCCATAAAAGTTCACTCTTTTTTTTTTGGACACAGGGTCTCACTCTGTTGCCCAGGAGACTGCAGCGGCATGATCAGGGCTTGTGTGTTCAAGCGATCCTCCTGCCTCAATCCCCCAGTAGCTGGGATTACAGGCACACACCACCATGCCCAGCTAATTTTTGTATTTTTAGTAGAGACAGGGTTTTGCCATGTTGCCTAGGCTGGTCTCGAACTCCTGGCCTCAAATGATCCACCCACCTCGGCCTCCCAAAGTGCTGGGGTTACAGACATGAGACACCTGCCTGGCCACAAGCTCACTCTTTTACATTTACTCATGCAGTTAAAACTATTACTTGTAAACATACGTGACTGGTTTTAGAATGTCTGAATCTTACAGACAAAAGAATAAAGTTTCCTTTCCATTATTTTCCTACCATTTGTAGAATGACCTTATGATCACTCTCCCAGAGCGTTTTTGTGCCTAATTGAATTTCATGATGAAGTATAGTACTTGGAGCTTAGTTCACCTTAGAAGCCATCCTTTGGCACGATCTCCACCTCAGGTTTCAAAAGGCCTTTGCCCTTTTGAGGTCCAACCTTTTTGTTTGCAGGGAACCAAACAAACAAAAAGGGTGCATGAGCCACCACGCCCTTTTCTAGATCCCTTGCTAGAAACATTCCTATTCAGCATTTCTTGGTAGGGTATGAAGGGGATCAGCCTTTGGAGTATCTATCCATTGGGCAGAGCTGTTCTATATTCTTGGAGCAATTGCTTATTCAATGAATGTTTAATTCCATACACATTTATTGAGCACCTACTGCATAACCTGTGCTAAAGCCTGAAGAGGCTGACACATTGGTAGATGATGATGATGTAACTTGGCAAGTACAATATTAAAGGCGTCTCCAGGTGACTGGGGATAGGACAAGAAGAGTTTCTGGCCCTGGCTGTGGGCATTTGGGGGTCTTCCCAATCAAGGTGTGAATGGATCCAAATCTTGAATAGTGAGTAGGAGTTACCCAGACAAGAGACAGGGGCATGGGAAGTGGGAGTGAGGTCAGGCCAGACAGATGAGATGGCCCAAGACAGGGGGTCCAGGAAGACCGCGGTAAGTTTGGATAAACAAAAGCTCATTGGTATTTCTGTACCACAAAAGGCAAGATAGGGGAGAGATTAGACTTGAGCCTAAGGAGGCAAGGAAAAATCCAGAGGCTTTGATCCTACTATCTCATAAACAGTGGGGAGACTTTAAATCAGGAAGTGCCAAAGATAATTTTATGTTTTAGATAGATTCATGTGGCTTTGGGATTGAAGTCTTGAGGGCTTTGAGAAGACTCTGTTGCATGTCTCTCCCCTGGCTTCTGGTGATTTGCTGGCAGGCTTTGGAGTTCCTTGGCTAGTAGAAGCATTACCTGTCTCTGTTCATCTTCTTCATCTTTCCATGATGTTCTCCCTGGGTGTCTGTCTGTGACCAAATTTCCCCTTTTGGTAAGGACACCAGCCATATTGGAATAGGGCCCACCCTAATGATCTCATCTTAATTATACCTGCAACAGCCTTGTTCCCAAGTGAGGTCACATTCTAATGTACTGGCGGTTATGACTTCAACATATGAATTTGGGGGTGGTGGTGGGGAGATACAATTTAACCCATAGCAAGTGCCAATGACAAGCTGCAGAGGCCTCTTTTGGCAAGACTTGAATCCATCACCCTTGGGTTAAGAATGAATAAGCTGGGTGTGGTGGCGCGTGCCTGTTGTCCCAGCTACTTGGGAGGCTGAGGTGGGTGGATCACTTGAGCCCAGGAGTTCTGGACTGTAGTGTGCTATGCTGATCAGGTATTTGCAATATGCTGGGCATCAAATGGTGACCTCCTGGGAGCATGGGACTACCAGGGTGCCTAAGGAGGGGTGAATTGGCTCAGGTCAGACATGGAACAGGTAAAAACTCCCCCATTAATCAGTAGAGGGATCACGCCTGTGCATAGTCACTGCATACCAGCCTAGGCAGCATAGCAAGACCCCATCTCTAAAACACGGAAACAAAAAAGAATGAATAAATAAAAAAAGAAACATGGTAACAAAGATGACTCCTTTTTTCAGGAGCCAGATGAAATTTTCAGAAAAATTGTGTAGTGTATTATAAGTGATGTAAAGAAGGCATGATTTTTGAAAAACGGAGCAGAAAGCCGAAAGAGAAATCATGCTTCAATGAAAATTAAAAGAAGATAAGATGCAGAGAAGTTGAGAAGAAAAGGGATCTGGAGAGATAAGAAAGAAATGCAGGTAAATCAAAATTTCGGTAGCCAAATGGAAATCTGACTTGGGTTTTGGTAGAAGACATAAACAATTTGCAGAGGGCTACTTAGCATTTTGAAATATTACTTTATTCAAAAGAAATACGGTGAGAGTTTTTTTCTCCCTAATTTCCCCCTTTCCCTTTGTTTCATTCACTCAGCTAGCTCTATGCTCACTGTTTTAGGAGACATGAGATAGAGTAAAAAGGTATATTGTCCCAAAAACTCTTTCTTTTGTTTCCCAAAACCTAAGTTCAGAAAGGGAGAGAGTTTCCAGTAGGGGTAAAATGGCTTCCAAAAACGTTTAACCCAGAACAGACATGTCCTGTCCTCCTCTTCCTCCTCCCTGCCCCCCGCCCCCCAGGTCTCCAGGAAAGAAAGGCTACAGAGTAGCTTTTCTGGCCCTACATGTGGCACGAAAACAGCAGAGACAGGCGGCTTGAATAGCCTCCTCCCATCCTTGGCACTGTTTGAGATGCCTGGCCCGACGCCAGGACGCAGAAAACACAGGAACAACTAAGAATAAATTTCATGCCAAACCTGCAGAAAGGCTCTCTGAATCAGAAATGAAGTTGCATTCCTGAACTTGCCCATGTCTTAGAGGGACTAATGGAATTTAAATCAGTGGTGAGAGAAAAGACCAGAAAACTTTCCAACTGGGGAGAACGTTGGACGAAACTGATTAGAGAGGTGATAAATATAAAAAAGAGAATAGTGATCCAAGTATAAGAGATTGCAAAGCTCAGAACTTGGTAAAAATCACCTGAACTTGCAGGTTAGTTCACGGAGAGATGATGGATTAGAAGAGCCTAAGAGGCTGGAGGAGGCGCACTGCTGCAGGCTTGGAGCGACTGTTCCAGACGGCAGGGGGCTCCCCGGACCTGGGCTGGCTGCCGCACCGGGGCTTCGGCTTGAAGGGATCCAGGGCAGGCGCCCGGGGTTCGTGGCACCGCGCTAAGTCCTTCAGCGTTGGCTCCAGCTCCTGCCAAGCGTCCTGTCCCCGCGCGGTGCAGGACCAGGTGGGTGGCGCTCCCTTCCTGCCTCTATCACATGCGGGGCAGGTGGGAGAGCAACTACCCCCTTGCGCCCCAGCTCCCGGCCGCGCTAGCTGCCGGCCACGCTGGGGACCCCCACGCGATCTCTGCTCAGAGAAACCCTCCCCAAGTTGTTCGAGGAGAGGAGACCACTAGGTTAGGCGCCTTACTATCCATATTAGGTGTGGCAACGTTGAAATGTGCAGAGACAAGAGATAAGCGGCAAAAGAACAGAAATAAAGTCATAATTAACCTAGAAATGTCATCTGTGTTCGAAATAACTGCTGGAAAAGTCAGAACAAATAAAATAAGGCAATGCGAGATTATATCCCTATGTATTTCAGCAGGCCGTCTGAAATTTAACCTCAGGGGTGTGACTACCGTTTCCTGAGAGAACTATTCTTTTCAGCACCAGAGCCGTCAACCCAACCTGGCTCTGGGTGAGAGCTGCCCGGTGTTCTACAGATTATACTTGGGAAAATATAACGGAAGTCTTCGTCATAGGAGTGTAAAAAAAAGCCTGTCAGAATATTATGGAATATTTTGCATTTCAATAGCATTCGTCAACCTTTAACTTTTGGTAAACGTTTCAAGATTTTGTATATTTCTTCAGTGAATTATTAAATAGCTGTCTATTCAAATTATGACCTTTATTTGTGGCTTTTTACATTAGTAAATTGGCTTATTACTTAAATGTACCTAAAACCCATCAAGTTTCTATATATGCATGATAGATATTTCATTTTCTTACAGCAACATTAATTTGTTTTATGATCTCCATATTTGTTCTTGGAGATGCAGCTACCTATCACAGTCTGAATTCACAGAAGCTTTAATTTTTGCCCATAACCTTTAAAAAATTATGTGATGATTTTCATGTGCCTGGCTTAAAAAAAAAAGGGTCAAGGGTTAAACCATAGGGGTATCCAGAGTTACGGTCTTCTTGAAGAGAAGTTGTTACCAGGTACAGTTGATTAGAATAGTGCTGTGTGGCTGGGCGTGGTGGCTCATTCCTGTAATCCCAGCACTTTGGGAGGCTGAGGTGGGCTGATCGCCTGAGGTCAGGAGCTCGAGACCAGCCTGGCCAACATGATGAAACTACACCTCTACTAAAAACATAAAATTAGTCGGGTGTGGTGGCACACACCTCTAGTCCTAGCTACTCGGGAAGCTGAGACAGGAGAATTGCTTGAACAGGAAATGTGGAGTCTACAGTGAGCTGAGATCGTGCCACTGCACTCTAGCCTAAGTGACAGAGTGAGACTCCGTCTCAAAAAAAGAAAAGAAAAGAAACAAGGATGGCGTTGGGAAAGGCCTTGTGCATGCCACCTTTCCATTCCTGCTTAGCCACATAAGAATGGGCCTTGGGCCTGGCATGCTTGCCTACCAAGAGCCCACACAGCCTGTGCTGGGCTTATCACCTTGTGCGGGAATATCTTTCCCTTTTTGAGACTTAATGTGTACTCCTTTGTTCTACATAAGCGAATGCATCAGTGACTCTTAGGCATGCCCCCAGCTTTCAGTATTTCCAGCTCCACTGGGGAGAGGTTAGGGTCCTTCTTCTACCCCAGGAGAGGGGTGCATGTAGCCTACTGCCCTACTTCAGCTGCCAGAAGAGACCCACTGACCAAGGGAGATCATCACACCCTACTGAAACTGGTCTTGCTTTGCCTCTTCTTTAAGTAAAGCTAACTCATGGCTCCATCCAGCACTTGACTGTGTTCTGTTTCCCTTGCCTACTCTGATGTCAATATGCAAAGGGCAGAAGTGTTTAGAGTCCTTCCCTGGAATTGGGAACCAGAGTATGATGTTTTGCTCCCCTGGGACTGATAACTGGTGCACAGTGCTCTGCTTAACAAGATAGTTTTCAGTGTGAATGAGCCTATTCATCTTTTCATCTTGGATTTGATTCATTTTTGATGTGATCAGACCCTAGTTTATTATTTGTGTCTTTTTGAAACTGGACACTATATTTACTATTTCAATAATAACCTTTATTTCTAGTAGTGTAGATTGCAGCCCATATTGAGATAGACATCTTTATCAATAGTTTTGTTCTTTTTACAGTTTACTACTTAAGGTGCCACAAGCTCATTTAATGTTTTTATTTTATTTATTATTGTGGTGGAGGTTGCAGTAAGTCCAAATAGCACCACTATACTCCTGTCTGTCACCCAGGCTGGAGTATAGTGGTGCTATTTGGACTTACTGCAACCTCCACCTCCCAGGTTCAAGAGATTCTTCTGCCTCAGCCTCTAGAGTAGCTGGTATTACAGGTGTGTGCTACACAAAAATTGTGTGCTACTCGGGAGGCTGAGGCACGAGAATCGCTTGAACCCAGGAGACAGAAGTTGCAGTGAGCTGAGATAGCACCACTGCACTCCACTCCAGCCTGGGAGACAGCAAGCCTCTCTCTCTCTCTCAAAAAAAAAAAAAAAATATATATATATATATATATATATATATGTGTGTGTGTGTGTGTGTGTGTGTGTGTGTGTGTTGTGTATGTATATAGTAGGTATGTATATACATATATATGTGTATACATGTATAATAAAAAATAAAAAGAATAACACGATCCTAGAAAATAGATCAATTAGGAGGTATTTGTCAAACACAAGCAAGATGCGATGGTGGTTGGGACCAGTGGAGTAGCAGTGAAGGTGGTTAGAACAGATCAGACCTGATAGGATTCTCCGACATATTTGAAATGGAGGTAGGAAAAAGAGCAGTCAAGAAGGATTCCAAGGTAATTTGGCCTGAACAGAGGGAAGAACGGAGGTAGAAGTTTAAAGGAGTGCATGAAATAAAGAATTCAGCTTTGGATACATTTGATTTACTATGTCTATTAGATGTCCAAGTCATAATTTCAATCAAGCAAGTAGGTGTGTGATTCTGGGATCAGGAGAAAGTCATCAACATACAGATAGTATTTAATTCATGAGACCGAACTAGATCATCTAGTGAGCACAAATGGAGAAGAAAAGCAGACTAAGGACCTAGACCTGGGCCACTTCAACACTGGAAATCAAGATGATGATGAGGAATCAGCAAAGGACACTTGACCAGGAGTAACCAGCAAGGTCGGAGATGGGAAACATAGAACAATGTCTCTGTTGCCAAGTGCAGAAAATATGTCAAGGGGTTTGTTTCGAAGAGCTATTCATAAAGTTTTGAGTAGTGCCTGTAAATTCAGGAGGTGATCAGAAGTGTAGACCTGATCCAAAGAAACTAATTAATAAAATAATCAAACAGGTATTCTGTGTCTGTTTCTGCACACCTGGGACCTTTGCCTTCCCAGTGTGTCAGCTCACCTGTGAGGGCCCCTTCTCCTGTGGGTGAGGACTGCCCAGCTGAGCTCAGAAGTATACAGTGAAGGGTCCTTCAGCCAGCAAGCACCACCTTCACCCCAGGCCAGGCAAATCCCTACGGGTCTTAGCCGTGGCATACCAATGACATGGGAGGTGGTATGTTACAGTTGGAAGATCTTGGGCTTTAGAGTCAAAAAGGCTTAAATTTGAACCTTGGCTTTACTGCCTGCTTGCTCGATGAGATTGGGCAAGTCCCTTACTTTTCCCCTTTTGTCAAATGGGATTAATAAATACTTGCTTGCCAGAATTGTTACAAGAATAAGAAATAATATATTGAACATAATGTTCTTGACGTACATTGTGTACACACTGAAGGGAAGCTATTATTATTGCTATAGACAGAAAGTAAGGGC
Source organism: Cebus imitator (assembly GCF_001604975.1). NCBI lineage: Eukaryota > Metazoa > Chordata > Mammalia > Primates > Cebidae > Cebus > Cebus imitator. Next base: position 5,990,907 of record NW_016107319.1, read on the forward strand.
TATTATCAAATACAAATCTTTCTGCTAGAACTATGGAGGGAAATGAACAAAGGGGTAGACAAGATTGATATAAATGATCAGTGAAAACCTTGGTAGTGAAAGATCAGGACAAACTAAAGCCCAGGAGAACTCAAATACCAAGAAGATTTAGGGGATTATTGGCCCCTTACTCTTCTTAACTTCCTGGAAACCTGTGGAAGGTTTTCTCAGAGGCTTCCTAGCGGTGATCCTACTGCCTCCTGGGACTCCTGACCTTACTAGATGAGGACACTTGTCAGTGGAACTGCCTGACCTTCATGAGTGCTGGCTTACAAGTCTGTCTCCTCAAGGCAAAGTGCTGTTCAGCTGTTTCTGAATCTCATCAGAGAGGATGGGACGTGAGAGGCCCTGATACTCAGGCTCCAAATGGTGTGGCAACTGTGGCTAAGTTTAAAAAATTCTTTTGGGATTTCTATTTGAACTTGTCAAATAAGCACTACCAATATTGACCTTGAGGGAATGAGGAAAAGTCTGTTTTCATATGGATTGACCAGCACCTTTTATTGGGAAGACTGCACTTTCTCCAGTGCTCTTCATTGCTCCCTTTGTACTAAATCAAACGTTTTATGTATGTGTCTGTTTCCGGACTCTTCAATATATTCCATTGGTCTGTTTGTTTCACCTGTGCCAGTTCCACATTGTCTTAACCATTACAGCTTTAAAATAAGGTTAGTTCTCAGTAGTTCCAGAACTCTGCTTTTTAAGACTGCCTTAACTATTCCAGCTTATTAACCTATTAATTTTACAACAAGGTTTATTTCCATTAAAACAAACAAACAAAAAAAAAACCCCAGAAGTCTCTAGAAGTTTAACTGGAGTTTTGTCTATAGATTCATTTTGAGAAAATGGACATCTTTATAATATTAAGCCTTCCAATTCATGAATGTAATATATTGTCAGGTTCACGCCTATGCCAAACGTCATGCTGAGGTCCGAAGGGAGTGAGTGGATAAGCAGAAAGAACACTCAGGAGGCTGTAGGCAGGTGAAAGATGAATTTATTCAGCAGCAGCTCTCATCAATAGCTTTCTCACACTTTTCATCCTGTCTCGGCTGCTTAGTCCAGCAGCTCCCACACGCAGCTGCATGGCTGGCTCTCCTTTGCCTTCAGGGCCAGCAGCTTAACTTTTTCTCTCTCTGGGCACGAGTGAGTGGAGCTGTGTTCTGTCCCCTCTGTCCTTCTGCAAAGATGGACAGTTTTGACTCTCTCTTTCTCTTGGCACCAGTGCCTGTACAGTGTCAGCAGGGCAATTATACCTTTTACAGACAATAGTGGCATAGGGCTGAAGGATGGCCTTCCCAGGTTATGGCTACACGGCTGTGACAGCAGGTGGAGTTATACGCCTGTGCTCTAAACTCACTGAGTCACTCTGGCCTGGATGTCCACTTCAGCCTATTTCTTGACCAAAGCACAGCCATATTCCTTACATATATTTTCTCATTTGTTTACATTTTCTTTACCTTCCTTCAAAACCGTTTTGTAATTATCAGTGTAGAGGTTTTTTGTTTTGGGGATTTCTTTTTTTTTTTTGAGATAAGGTCTCACTCTGTCGCCCAGGTTGGTGTGTAGCGGTGATGATCACAGCTCACTGCAACCTCCACCTGCCAGGTTCAGGTGATCCTCTCAGCCTCCAAAGTAACTGGGACTACAGGTATGCACCACCAAGCTCGGCTAATTTTGCATTTTTTGTAGAAACGCCATGTTTCCCAAGCTGGTCTTCAACTGCTGGGTTCAAGTGACCCTCCCAAGTTGGCTGGCAGTGTCTTAACACATACTTTGTTGAATTTATTTTGAGATTTATGATGCTTTTGGATGCTAATGTAGGTGATATGGCTTTTAAAGTTTCTCTGCTAGTTTGTTAGTTTCTGGTATCAAGAAGAAAAATAAATTTTTGTGTATTGACTTTATTCAGCCACCATCTAAATCCACTAATTAATTTCAATAGTTTTTTGATTATTTGGCTACACCATCATATCATCTACAAAAAAAGACAGCTTTGTTTCTTCTTTTCTAATCTTTACGTTGTTATTTGTTTCTCTTGAATTCTTACCCCAGCTAGGACCTTTTAGTAAGTTGGTACAAACGTAATTGCAGTTTTTGCATTGTTGAAATTTGCCATTTGATATTGGAATAATTTCTTAAATAAAATAAATGTGATTATGTTATATATCATTTTAATATGCATTTCTCATTTTATGGTTTTTTTTTGCTAATGACTTATTACTTGCTGTTTATTTTATGTTTATTTTAGACTATGGAAATGATGTTAGACAAAAAGCTAATTCAAGTGATTTTCTTATTTGAGCTCAAAATGGGTCATAAAGCAGCTGAGACAACTCGCAACATCAACAATGCATTTGGCCCAGGAACTGTTAACAAACGTACAGTGCAGTGGTGGTTCAAGAAGTTTTGCAAAGGAGACGAGAGACTCGAAGATAGGGAGCATACCAGCCAGCCATCGGAAGTTGACAACAACCAGTTGAAACAATCATCGAAGCTGATCCTCTTACAACTACACGAGAAGTTGCTGAAGAATGCAACACTGACCATTCTATGGTTGTTCAGCATTTGAAACAAATTGGGAAGGTGAAAAAGCTCAATAAGTAGGTGCCTCAATGAGATGCACCAAAATCTGCAACACTGGCAGCTGGCATTGGTCAACAGAAAGGGCCCAATTTTTTCCCAGGACAACACCCAACCACACATTGCACAACCAATGCTTCAAAAGTTGAATGAGTGTTCCTATTTCTCCACATCCTCTCCAGCATCTGTTGTCTCCAGATTTTTTAATGATCACCATTCTAACTGGCGTGAGATGGTATCTCAATGTAGTTTTGATTTGCATTTCTCTGATGACCAGTGATGATGAGCATTTTTTCATATGTTTGTTGGCCTCATGTATGTCTTCTTTTGTAAAGTGTCTGTTCATATCCTTTGCCCACTTTTGAATGGGCTTGTTTTTCTCTTGTAAATCTGTTTTAGTTCTTTGTAGATTCTGGGTGTCAGCCCTTTATCAGATGGGTAGACTGCAAAATTTTTTTCTTATTCTGTTGGTTGCCAATTCACTCTAATGACTGTTTCTTTTGCTGTGCAGAAGCTGTGGAGTTTGATTAGGAGTGTAAATTAGTTCAACCATTGTGGAAGACAGTGTGGCAATTCCTCATGGACCTAGAAATAGAAATTCCATTTGACCCAGCAATCCCATTACTGGATATATATCCAAAGGATTATAAATTGTTCTACTGTAACGACACATGCACACGAATGTTCACTGCAGCACAGTTTACAATAGCAAAGACCTGGAACCAACTGAAATGCCCATCAATGATAGACTGGACAGAGAAAATGTGACACATATACACCATGGAATATTATGCAGCCATCAAAAACGATGAGTTCATGTCCTTTGTAGGGACATGGATGAATCTGGAAACCATCATTCTCAGCAAACTGACACAAGAACAGAAAATCAAACACCACATGTTCTCACTCATAGGTGGGTGTTGAACAATGAAAACACATGGACACAGGGAGGGAAGCATCACACACTGGTGTCTGTTGGGGGGAACTAGGGGAGGGATAGCAAGGGGGTAGGGAGTTGGGGAGAGATAGCATGGAGAGAAATGCCAGATATAGGGGATGGGAAGGAAGGCAGCAAATCACACTGCCATGTGAGTACCTATGCAACAATCTTGCATGTTCTTCACTTGTACCCCAAAACCTAAAATGCAATAAAAAACTAAATAAATGAAAAAAAAGTGTAAAACGCAGAAAAAAAAAAGTTGAATGAATTGAGCTATGAAGTTTTGCCTGATCTGTCATATTCACGTGATCTCTCACCAGCTGACTACCACTTCTTCAAGTATCTCAACAACTTTTTGCAGGGAAAATGCTTCTACAACCAGCAGGATGCAGAAAATGCTTTCCAAGAATTTGCCAAATCCTGAAGCATGAATTTTTTATGCTACAGGAATAAACAAACTTATTTCTCATGGCAAAATGTGGTTCCTATTCTGACTAATAAAGATGTGTCTGAGCCTAGTTATAAGGATTTAAAATTCACAGTCCAGAGCTGCAATTGCTTTTGCACAAACATAATAATATTAAAGAGAAATGGTAATAGAGGTCAGTCATCCTTGTCTATGTCCTGCTATTAGGAGAAAGGAGTTTAATATTTCACCAGGTGTTGGAGGTGAGGTTCTACATAAGCCAACTAGGTTAGGTTTTTATTTTAATAAAAATATTTTTTTATCTCAATTTTTCAGTTCAGAGGGTACATATGCCTTGGTTATCTGTATACTTCCTTAGTTATCTGTATTCCTAGGTATTGTGTGTGTGTGTCTACTATAAATGGAATTTCATTTTGATTTGACTCTCAACTTGAACGTCATTGATGTATAGAAACACAACTGATTTTTGTACATTGATTTTGTATCCTAAAACTTTACTAAAGTCATTTATCAATTTTAGGACCCTTTTGGCAGTATCTTTATGGTTTCATAGGTGTACAATCATATCATTAGCAAAGAGAAGATTGGCTTCTTCTCTTCCTATTTGAATGCCTTTTCTTTCTTTCTCTTGCCTGATTGCTCTGGCTAGGGCTTCCAGAACTATACTAAGTAGGAGTGGAGATAGTGGGCATCCTTGTCTTGTTTCAGTTCTCGAGGAGAACTTCCAATTTTTGCTTATTCAGTATAGTGTTGGCTGTGTTTGTCATAGATGGCTCTTATTAGGTATGTTCCCTTGAAGCCTAGTTTGTTGAGGGTTTTTGGTTTTTTTTTTTCTTAATCCTGAATGGATGTCAGATTTTATCAAAAGCTTTTCCTACATCTATTAAGATGATCATATGGTTTTTGTTTTAATTCTGTTTATGTGGCGAAAACACATTTATTGATTTGCACATGTCTTGAACTAACCCTGCATCCTAGGAATAGAGCCCACTTGATCATGGCGAATTAACTTTTTGATGTGTTGCTGGATTTGGTTGAGGATTTTTACATCTATGTTCATCAGGGATATTGGTCTGTATTTTTCTTTTTTAGTTGTGTCTTTGGCATATTTTAGTATCAGAGTGATGGTGGCTTTGTAGAGTAAGTTAAGGAGGATTCTCTTCCCCTCGATGATTTGGCATAGTATCAGTAGGATAGGTACCAGCTCTTCATGTATGTCTGGTAGAATTCAGCTGTGAGTTCATCTGGTCCAAATCTTTTTTTTTTGGTTGCTGGGTTTTTTATTTGATTCAATTTCAGAACTCAATACTGGTCTGTTCAGGGTTTTTATTTCTTTCTGATTCAGTCTTGGGAGTTTGTGTGTTTCCAGGAATTTATTCATTTCCCCTAAATTTTCTAGTTTGTGTGCAGAATGGTGGTCATAATAGTCTCTGCACATCTTTTGTATTTCTTTGGGATCAGTCATAAGACACCTTTGTCTGTATGTTCGTATTTGGATCTTCTCTCTTTTTCATTTGTTTATCTAGCTAGTGGTCTATTGATCTTGTTTATCCTTTCAAAGAACCAGCTTTTAGTTTTGTTGATCCTTTGTATAGATTTTGGGGTCTCAATTGTACTCAGTTCTGCTCTGATTTTAGTTATTTCTTTTCTTCTATTAGCTTTGGGGCCAGTTCTTATTAATCTAGTTCCTCTAGATTCAATGTTACATTGTTAATTTGAGATTTTTTAAACTTCTTTATTACTATAAATTTTCCTTCTAACACTGCTTTTGCTGCATCTCAGAGATTTTGATATGTTATGCCCCTGTTTCCATTTATTTCCAAGAATTTTTTGATTTCTGCCTTAATTTCATTGTTTACCCAAAAACCATTCATGAGTAAGTCATTTAATTTCTATGTAACTGTGTGGTTTTGAGAGATCTTTTTGGTATTGATAGCATTATTATTCCACTATGGTCTGAAAGTATGGTTGGTATGATTTCAACTTTTTTGAATCTATTGAGACTTGCTTTGCCTGATCACATGGTTGATCTTAGGGTATGTTCTGTGTGCACATGAGAAGAATGTATATTCTATGATTGACAGTTGGTGTGTTCTATAGATGTCTATTAAGTCCTGCTGTTCAAGTGTCAAATTTAAGTTCAGAATTTCTTTGTTAGTTTTCTGCCTCAATGATCTAACACTGTCAGTGGGGTGTTGAAGTCCCTGACTATTATTGTGTGGCTGTCTATGTCTTTTCATAAGTCTAAAAGTACTTGTTTTATGAATCTGGGTGCTCCAATATTGGGTGCATATATGTTTAGGATAGTTACGTCTTCTTGCAGAATTGAACCCTTTATCATTATTTAGTGCTCTTTGCTGTCCTTTTTTATCATTGTTGGTTTAAAGTCTGTTTTATCAACATAAGAATGGAAACCCCTGCTCTTTTTTGTTTTCCATTTGTGTGATAGAACTTTCTTCAACCCTTTACTTTGAGCCTATGCATATCATTACATGTGAGATGGGTCCCTTGAAGACACATGGGCTTTGTTTATCTAACTTGCTACTCTGTTAGTGGCATTTGCATTCAAGGTTAATATTGATAAGTGAGGGTTTTTTTATTTTATTTATTTTATTTTTTTGAGACAGAGTCTCGCTCTACTGCCCAGGCTGAAGTGCAATGGCTCAATCTTGGCTCACTGCAACCTCTGCCTCCCAGGTTCAAGCAAGTATCCTCCCTCAGTCCCCCAAGTAGCTGGAATTACAGTTGACCACCACCATGCCTAGCTAATTTTTGTATTTTTAATAGACACGGGGTTTCACCATGTTGGCCAGGCTGGTCTCAAACTCTTGACATCAAGTGATCCATCCACTTTGGCCTTCCAAAGTGCTGGGATTACAAGCGTGAGCCACTGCGCCCAGCCAGTAAGTATGGTTTTAATCCTGTCATCATGTTGTTAGCTTGTTGTTTTATAGATTTGATTGCGTAGTGGCCTCAGAGGTTTTGTGGTTATGTACTTAAGTGTATTTTTGTGGTAGCAAATATCATTCTTTCATTTCCATGTTTAGAACTTTCTTAAGGACCTCTGATAAGGCTAGTTTATTGTTAACAAATTCCCTTAGAGTTTACTTGTCTGGAAAGGATTTACTTCTCTTTCACTTATTAAGCTTAGTTTGGTGGAGTATGAAATTCTTGGCTGGAATTTCTTTTCTTTGAGAATGCTGAAAATAAGGCCCCCAATCTCTTTAGCTGGTAAGGTTTCTGCTGAGAAGTCTTCTTTTAGGCTGATGGGATTCCCATTGTATGTCATCTGATATTTTGCTCTAGCTGCCTTAAAGATTTTTTTTTTTTTTTTTAGGGTTGGACTTAGTCTCTGTCTGTATGCCTTGGTGATGCTCATTTTGCATATTATCTGGTAGGTGTCCTCTGGATTTTTTGTTTTTGGATGTCTACCTCTCTAACAATATTAGGGACATTTTCTTGAATTATTTTTTCAAACATGTTTTCCAGGTTGTTTAATTTTTCTCCTTTTCTCATAGGACTGTCAATAATTTGCAGGTTTCATTGCTTTACATAATCCCATCTTTCTTGGAGACTTGGTTAATTTTTTAACGTTCTTATTTCTTTATTTTTGTTCAACTGGGTGAGTTTGAAAGACCAGCTTTCAAGCTCTGAAATTCTTTCTTCTACTTCATGTAGTCTATTGTTAATGCTTTCCATTATATTTTGAAATTCTTTAAATGAGTTTTTCAATTCCAGTGGCTCTGATTAATTTCTTTTTAAGATGTTTATCTTTTCTTTCATTTCCTGCATTGCTTTTGAAGTTTATTTGATTTTCAGCTTCATCTTAGATCTTGTTGAGCTTCCTTGTAATCCCTGCTTTGAATTCTTTATCTGTCATTTCTGAGTTTTCATTTCGGTTAGGGGCATTGCTGGAGAGCTAGTGATACTTTGGTAGTACCACAACATTCAGATTTTTCATGGTGCCAGAATTCTTAACACTGGTTCCTTTTCATCTAGAGGGGAATAGATTGGGTAGTCTTTTGGCTTTGTTTCTATAGACTTATGCATTTCTGTTGGCAGATTTTATATTGGGCTGTGTGGTTTGACCTACAGGCCAGTAGATGGTGCTTGTGGGTAAGAGCCAGCTGCGGCACAAGCAGGTAGGTGTGTACCTGTTCTTTGTTTACTGTAAGGTGCTCTCTGTTGCTTCAGATGAAGGGCTAGACAGTGGAGTGCCTGGTGCTCTGAGCTTCCTGTTCTGTGGGAGTGGGGAAACACAGCTGGGCAGAGATAGAGGCCCTGATTTGCCCATGAATACCCCAAAGGCAAGTGCAGGCACTAGCCCTGATGAGAGTGGTTGGGAGGAGCTCCTGGTGAAGTGGCTGGAGCCTCTGAGAAGGGGTAAGGGTGGTGCACCCACTCCCCATCCTAGATAGGCAGGAATTTGATTTGTTCCCCATCACATCCCTGTTCCAGGGCTTCTGATTCATAGTTTATTTAGTTATATTAAAAATTTTCATTTTAATAGTTTTTGGGGAACAGATGATTTTTTATTAGATGGAGAAGTTCTTAAGTGGTGATTTTGGAGACTTTGGGGCACTTGTCACCCAAGCAGTGTACACTGTACCAATGTGTAGTCTTTTATGCTTCACCCCCCTCCCACCCTTCTCCTTGAGTCTCCAAAGTTCATTATATCATTCTTATGCTTTTGCATCCTTATAGTTTAGTTCCCACTTATAAATGAGAACATATGATATTTGATTTTCCATTTTTTATTTAGTCTACTTAGGATAATGGTCTCCAACTCCATCAAAGTTGATGCAATTGATATTATTTCTTTTTGTGGCTAAGTAGTATTTTATGATGTATATATACCACATTTTCTTTGTCCACTCATTGGCTGATGGACATTTAGGTTGGTTTCATATTTTTGCAATTGCAAATTGTCCTGCTATAAATATGCATGTGCAAGTATCTTTTTCATATAATGACTTCTTTTCCTTGCCAGATTGAATGGTAGTTCTACTTTTAGTTTTTTAAGGACTCTCCATATTGTTTTCCCTAGTGGTTGTACTAGTTGATATTCCCATCATCAGTGTAAAAGTGTTCCCTTTTCACCACATCCACACCAACATCTATTATTGTTTGATTTTCAAATTATGATGATAATTAAATTAAGGTGATGACTTATTGTGATTTTAATTTGCATTTCTCTGATAGTGATGTCAAGCATTTTTTTCATATGTTTGTTGGCCATTTGTATATCTTCTTTTGGGAATTGCCTGTTCAAGTCCTTTGCCCACTTTTTGATGGGACTATTTGTTTTGTTTCTTGCTGACTTGTTTCAGTTCCTTATAGATTCTGGATGTTAGCCTTTTGTCGAATGCATTGTTTGTGAATATTTTCTTCCATTCTATGAGTTTGCTATTTAAACTGCTGATTATTTCTTTTGCTTTGCAGAAGCTTTTTAGTTTACTTATGTCCCATTTATTTATTTTTGGTTTTGTTGCATTTGCTTTTGGGTTATTTGTCATGAATTCTTTGCATAAGCCAATATCTAGAAGAGTTTTTCTGATGTTATCTTCTATAATTTTTATAGTTTCATGTCTTAGATTTAAGTCTTTGATCAATCTCGAGTTGGTTTTTGTGTAAGATGAGAGATAAGAATTCAACTTCATTCTTCTATAAGAGGCTTGCCAATTATCCCAGCACCATTTGTTGAATGGGGGTTCCTATCCCACTTTATGTTTTGTGTGCTTTATTGAAGATTTGGCTATAAATATTCAGCTTTATTTCTGGGCTCTCTATTCTGTTCCATTGTTCTTTGTGCCTATCTTTATACCAGTACCATGTTGTTTTGTTAACTACAGTCTTCTAGTATAGCTTGAAGTTGGGTAAGGTGATGCCCCTAGATTTATTATTTTTGGTTTAGTATTGCTTTGAATTTCAGGATTGTTTTTTCTAGTTTTGCGAAGAATGATGATGGCATTTTAATGGGATTTGCATTGAATCTGTAGATTGCTTTTGGTGGACAAATAAACCTGGAGTCTCAGCAACATGGGTGGAAAGGATCCTCATCGACCATAGCAACCAGGTAACTCTGTGCATAGACCAAGGTAATAACTATCATGGGAGCAACAAAGTATTGCCTTGGTGGTCAGGATATACTGGAGGTTGAAAGTGCATGAATGGTAACAAGCACTACTGCTGTTTGGAGGGAGTCAGTCCAGTCTGGTTCTGTGGTCACTTCATACGACTTATGACAGCCCTCCTGTAAAGGATTTTGGGTCAGGGGCTTATACTGAACCCGCCAATGCCAAGAGGGACCTAAATTCCCTCTGGGGAAGTGGCCAGAGAGGATGAAGCAAAAGGAGAAGAATGCAAGAGACCTCCAATAGGTAGGATTAAGCCTCTAGGGAGAGAGAAGGCAAGAAATCTCTAACACAAGGGATTGAGCTTCACCCCAGACTTTCAAAGTAGGAAAGGCAAGAAATCTCTAGTACGAGGGATTGAGCCTGACCAGCACCCAAAATGAGAAATACCCCAAGCAAGACAGGGAGTAAAAAGGATAAAGCTAACAGCAATAATAATCCCACTGATGGTCCTCCAGGTCTCATGCTAAAGTATTGAAAAGATAGTGAAAGGACTAAGCATAAGAAAAAGCAACAAATGATAAAATACTGATATTTTATTTGAACTAAAGAACCTTCCTCTCCCTTAGGCAGCTGCCACCCTAGACCCTTCTTCTACTCATGCTATTCCTCCCCCCATAATCCTGAGTGTCATCCCTCAAGAGGACTTCAATGTGAGACAGAAGAATGTAAGAAAGATATTCAAAATTTCCCTTTCTCCAGTACCTCCAAAGAGTCTGTTCCAACTCTCTTACCCTCAAGGGAAGTGCCTTTTGGAGAAGGCCATTGGCTGTGAGAACACCCCCTTAACCAACTCAGAAGTCTGAAACCTTAAAAAGGAGCCTAAACCACTCTTAGATGACCCTTATGGAGTGGCAGATCAAATTGATCAGTTTTAGGACCCTAGTTATATACTTGGGCCAAGTTAACATCTATCTTAGGCATCTTATTCTCAGTTGAAGAAAGGAGCATGATATGCAAGGCCACTATGACCGATTGGGAACATGAACACTCTCCGGGTCAGAGCGTCTAGCAGCTGAACAAAATTCCCAGCCCAGGATCCTCAATGGGATAACAACAATATAGCCCATCAAGGAAATATGAAAGGCCTTACGGAGATGATAATAAAAGGAATTTGAGAACCAGTGCCCCACATCCAAAATCTTAACAAGGCCTTTACTATAATACAGGGAAAAGATGAGGGACCAATATAATTTTTAGAAAGGCTTAAAGAGCAAATGAGAAAATATGCTGGCCTGGAATCAGAAGAACCCCTTGGGCAATGTTAAAGCTTCACTTTGTCACGAATAGCTGGCCAGACATTACTAAGAAATTAGAGAACAAATGTTTCAAATGTGGAAAAATAGGTTACTTTAAAAGACAATGTCCTGAATGAGAAAAGGAAGAAAAAGTCATCCCATTTATGGCTTTTGAAGACTACTACAGAATTTAGGGGCTCTATCTTTTTATCTTGAGTCCCACCAAAAGCCCTTGATAAATTTAGAAGTAGGACCTAAACCTGAGCTTATTACCTTTTTAATTGATTCAGGAACAGCTAACTCCTCAGTTTGTTATCTTCGATCTAGTGTAACTTGTTCACAAGAAGAACTTGTTATCTCCGGTGTAAAAGGAGAAGGGTTTAGAGTAAATATCTTAGAAGAGATAGAAAAGAAATATAAAAACTGATCAGTTAGTATCAAATTTCTGTTAATTTTGGAAGCAGGGACAAACTTATTAGGAAGAGATTTAATGCTAAAATTAGGCTTGGGCCTGCAAATCAATCATGGAAAATTCCTCCCCTCCGTAAACTTGCTTACCATCACAGATAAAGAACACATTCATCCCAAGCTGTGGTCAAAAAATGGGAATTGAGGAAAATTACAGATTCCTTTGATTCATGTTAAATTAAAAATCCTTGAGGACATTATAAAGAGAACGCAATATCCTATTTCTTTAGAAGCCAAGGTAAATTAAAAACCTATAATTGAAGGTCTTCTCCCTGATGAGCTTCTTGAACCCTGTATGTCTCCCTAAAACACTTTAATACTGCCTGTAAAGAAGCTAGGTGGTCTTGCACCAGTTAGTGCAAGACCTTAGAGCTATTAATCAGATAGTCCAAACTACACACCCTGCTGTTCCCAATCTTTATACTATTATCAGTAGGATCCCATACAGCCACCAGTGGTTTACAGCAATAGATTTAAATGATGCCTTCTGGGCTCGTTCGTTAGCAGAGGACAGCCAGGACCTATTTGCCTTTGAGTGGGAAGACCCTCACTTCGGTCAAAAACAGCAATACCAATGGACAGTCTTACCCCAAGGGTTTATAGAGTCTTCAAATTTATTTACTAAGATACTAGAACAAGTCCTAGAGAAACTTTCCCTGCCCTTGTGCATACGCCTCCTCCGGTACATGGATGATCTTCTAATTTCAGGAGGTAATAGAGAAGGAATAGCAGCCTTCCCAACCCATGTTTTAAATTTTCTATGGGATGAAGGGTCAAGGGTCTTTAAAAACAAACTCCAATTTGTAGAACTTAAGTAAAATATTTAGGGCATTTAATTAGCAAAGGTAAACAAATGTTAACTTCACTTCATGCCTTTTTCCCATAGCAGGGGGAAAAAGTTAACATTCCTTGGAGACCTAACAGGGTGCAGTAAAACCAAGCCTTTTCAAGAGCTTACCAATAAGCCTGTCCTTGTTCAATCCTAAGCAGATGTGTGGTGGTATTGCGGGGGACTCTTCCTGGGTACTCTTCCAAGTAACTGGAGAGGTACTTGCACTCTAATTCAACTGACTATCCCTTTTACTTTGGCATTTCATTGACCAAGAAAGTTGAAGACAGAATACTGTAAAAAGAGAGTGGCCCTCATGGATCCTTTGATCCTCATATTTATATAGACGCTGTTGGAGTACTACGAGGGGTAACAGATGAATTCAAATGCCACAGGATTCAAGTCTATATTGTTCTGATGGTCAACTGTAAACAAGAATGTAGCTTGGATAAGTTATATCTATTATAATCAACAATGCTTTGTTAATTTTACTAGATACAATTAAAGGAATAGCTGAACAATTAGGCCCTACCAGCCAAATGACTTGGGAAAATAGAATAGCCCTTGACATGATATTATCTGAAAAAGGCAGGGTTTGTGTCATGATTGGAGTCCAATGTTGTACTTTTATTCCTAAAACACTGTCCCTGATGGAACAATAACAAAAGCCTTACAAGGTCTTACCTCCTTATCAAATGAGTTATCTAAAAATTCTGGAATAGAAGCCTGCTTTACAAGCCTCAAGGAGAACTGGTTTGGGAAATGGAAAGGAATCATGACCTCAATATTCACTTCCCTTGTAATCGTTATAGGCGTGCTCATTCTTGTAGGATGCTATATCATACCCTGTATTTGTTGTTTGGTGCAAAGACTTATAGAAACAGCTCTCACAAAAACCTCCCTTAGTTCACTCCTGCCTTATTCAGATAACCTCTTCCTTCTTGATGCCCAAAAACAACAACAGAGCCTAGATAGGCTAAGGCATTCTGCAGAGGGAAAACTATAAAACCAAGAGGGGAAAATTGTCAGAGACAATAAACTCCTCTTCAAAAAACTTTAGTTACCTGTTCTTTGTTTCTTAAGACCAACTTCCTTGTTCTTCCTTGTCTCCTAGCTACCCATTCTGTAGACAACCTCCTCGCTTTTGCTGCATCCAGACAAGTCCAGATATGCCTTCCCACCTGGTAACAGACAGTCCCTCTTCCTTCCAACCTAATAGACCCCATTTAATTTTAAACCTTAACCAACTGAGTTAACTTAGATTGTGAGGTCCAACCTCAGCCAATGGGGAAAGGACACAGAAGTGCTAGGAACTGCATTAAGGATAAAAGAGACGCCTACCCTACTTGGTGTGCTCTTGCAATTGTGACTCCATTTGCAAGCTGCACCCTGCTGCAGAAGTAAATTGCCTTGCTGAGACAACTTTTCACCTAAGTGCTGGTTCCTCTTTGCAGCACTGAGCATTTATTTCCAACAGGTTTGTCTTTGTATCTCTTGTTTCCTTGAGGTGTGACATTAGGTTGTCTACTTGGGCTCTTTCGGACTTTTTGATGTAGGTGTTTAATGCTGTGAACTTTCATCTGAGCACTGCCTTTACTCTATCCCAGAGATTTTGATAGGTTATGTCACTATTACTGCTCAGTTCAAAGGATTTTTAAATTTCCATCTTGATTTAATTGTTAAGATCATTCAAGAGCAGGTTAATTAATTTCCATATATTTGTATAGGTTGGAGGGTTCCTTTTGGAGTTAATTTCCAGTTTCATTCCACTGTGGTCTGAGATGATACTTGATATAAATTTGATTTTCTTAAATTTGTTGAGACTTGTTATGTGGCCTACCATGTGGCCTGTCTTGAAGATTGCTTCATGTGCTGATGAAAAGAATGTGTATTCTACAGTTGTTGGTTAGAATGTTCTGCAAATATCTTTTAAGTTCATTTGTTCTAGGGTAGAGTTTAAGTCCATTTTTTCTTTGTTGACTTTCTGTCTAGATGACTTCTCTGATGCTGTCAGTGGAGTATTGAAGTCCCCCACTATTATTGTGTTGCTGGCTATCTCATGTCTCAGGTCTAGTAGAAATTGTTTTATGAGTTTGGGAGCTCCAGCATTAGATGCATATATATTTAGGATTGTGATATTTTTCTCTTGGATGAATCCTTTTATCATTATATAATGTCTTCTTTGTCTTTTTTTTTTACTATTGTTGCTTTAAAGTCTGTTTTGTCTGAGTAAGAAAGCCACACTTACTCGCTTTTGATTTCCATTTGAATGGAATGCCTTTTTCCAGTCCTCTGCCTTAAGTTTATGTGGGTCCTCAGGTGTTAGATGAGTCTGTTGAAGACAGCAGATACTTGATGTGGTAAATTTTTATCCATTCTGCAAATCTGTATCTTTTAAGTGGAGTATTAAGGCCATTTACATTCAACATTAGTATTGAGAGGTGAGATATTATTCTATTCATCATGTTAGTTGTTGCCTAAGTACCTTTTTTCATTGTGTCATTGTTTTACAGGCCCTGTGAGATTTTTGCTTTAAGGAGGTTCTATTTTTGGTGTATTTCAAGCTTTTGTTTAAAGATTTAGAACTTTTTTTTAGCATTTCTTGTAGTGCTGATTTGGTAGTGGCAAATTTTGTCAGCAGTTATTTGTTTGAAAAATATTTTCTCTCTCCTTTATTTATGAAGCTTAGTTTTGCTGGATATAAAATCCTTGACTGATAATTATTTTGCTTAAGTAGTCTAAAGCTAGTGCCCCAATTCCTCCTGGCTTGTACAGTTTCTTCTGAAAAAAATCAGCTGTTAATTTGACAGGTTTCCTTTTAGATTCCCTGATACTTTTGTCTCATAGCTCTTAATATTCTTTACTTCATGTTGACTTTAGATAACCTGCTGACTATATGCTTATGTGATAATAATCTTTTTGCAATGAATTTCCCAGGAGTTCTTTGAGCTTCTTGTATTTGGATGTATAGATCTCAAGCAAGGCCAGGAAAGTTTTCCTCAATTATTTCCCCAAATAAGTTTTCCAGCACCAATAATTGGAACACCAGTTATTCATAGATTTGACCATTTAACATAATCCCAAATTTCTTGGAGGCTTTCTTTATTTACTTTTAAATCTTTTTTTCTTTGTCCTTGTCTGATTGAGTTAATTCAAAAGCCTTGTCTTCAAGATCTGAAGTTCTTTCTTCTACTTGTTCTAGTTTATTGTTGAAAGTTTCCACTGCATTTCGTATTTCCCTAAGTATGTCTTTCATTTCTAGAAGTTGTGATTGTTTTTCCTTTACGATATTTATTTCTCTGGAAAATTTTTCAACCGTATATTAAATTGTTTTTTAAATTCCTTTAAGTTGTTTTTCACCTGTCTCTGGTATCTCTTTAAGAAACTTAACAGTCAACCTTCTGAATTCTTTATCTGGGAGTTCAGCGATTTCTTCTTGGTTTGGATCCATTGCTTGGGAGATAGTGTGATATTGTAAGGGTGTTAGAGAACCCCATTTTGTCATATTGCCAGAATTACTTTTCTGGTTCCTTTTCATTTGGGTGTAGTATTTCTTCAAATTGTTCTTGAATTTATTTTTGATTAGACCACGCTTTTTTCTTTTTAATTTAAATTTCTCTCTCTCTTTTTTCCCCTACTTAAGGATCAGACTTTAGTATTTATTTTAGCCTAATTTGATTTTTGGTGCTTGTAGGAATGAAGACTCTGTATGGGTTCCTTAGTTATAGAGAGTCTCTGTACCTAAGAAACTCATAGAGAGTGTGCTGGCTTTCCTTGATGCTGCTTACAGTAGTTAGGTACTGGTGTGTGTCTCCTATGGAGTTGAAGTGACAGGGATCTCTTGAAGCTTATCTCATTGTCTCATGGTATACTATTTATTTATTTATTTAATTTTTTTCCCCAGAGTTTTATTTACTGAGTTGATGGTTCAGGCTTCAGGGCAATAGGGGAGATATCCCTAGGTAGGCAGTGGTTGTGGCTGAGGCAGGTGAGTAGGTGTAATACCCAATGAGAGGCGGAGGTCCCAACCTTTATGAGGGTGGCTGGGGGAGCTCTCAATTATATGTGCTAACGTTTTATTAGGGTGAAACATGGCTTCCCTGCCAGGTCAGCAGGAAAGCTAATCACCTCACAGCTTCACTCCTATCCTAGTGTTTCAGATATTCAGATTAGACAGGCACATCTTTTCATCTGGAGGAATGTTGGTGTGCCAAGTAGAGAAGAATTGTGACTCTGCCTCTCATGCCAGCCTGAATCTAGGAGATGCTCCTCCTGGGGGTCTGTAATCACCCTGAATTATTCCAGGAAGGCTGTCTACAGGTGCCTTCACACTGCATCCTGTGGGGTAAGCCCCAGCTGTGCTTGTGATGAAGTGCTGAGTGGAAAAAGCACCCCTTCTCCAAGGTCCTTTGCAATCACAAAGGTTGTCTGCCTGTTCTGGTCAAGGTGCAGACTTTCCTTACTGCACCCAGCACTGCAATTGTGTCTTTACTGTGAGAAACTCCCCACCAGCCGAAAGATCTGCTGTTCAGATTCTTCTGTCTCACAGGGTGATCCCTTGATGTGGCGCTCTCCCTCTTCCCCTAGGGATGGGGTTTCCTGAGAGATGGACTGCAGTGATTGTTATTGTTATTCTGGGTCCAGCCATCCAGCAAGGCTAACAGGCACAGGGCTAGTGCTAGGGAATGTCTACAAAGAGTCCAGTGATGTGACCAGGCTTCAGGTCTCCCAGCCGTGGATGCCAGCACCTGCTCTGGTGGAGGTGGCAGGGGAGTAACATAGGCTCTGTGGGGATCCTTGGTTGTAGATATGTTTAGTGTGCTTTCTCAAATGCTGGTTATGCTAGCAGTGAAGTTGCCACTCAGACAGACTCAGGACCTCTGGTTAGCCCAGATGTTGTAGACAGTGGAATCAGCTGTTGGTGTCTTCTTGGGAGCAGTGTTACTGTCATGAGTTGCTGTAATAGCCTGAGTTGGTTGGCCTCCTGCCAGGAGGTGGCGCGTGAAAGAAAGCACCAGCTGCAGTAATGGCAATGGGATATAAGCTTGCCCTACATTGGCTAAGGGAAGTATTCTGATTTCTCAGGCAATGGGGGTCGGGCCATAAAGCTCCCAAGAGTTTATTTCTTTTGTGTTTGGCTGCCGGAGTGGGTAGAGAAATACCATTAGGTGGAGGGAGGATTAGACAGGGCTGAGTTCAGACTGTTTTTAGGCAGGGCTTGCCATGACCATTGTGGGGGAAGGAAGGGTGGTTCTCAAGCCAATGGAGTTATGTTCCAGTGGAATGTATGGCTGCCTCTACTTAGCTAGGGAAGTGGGGGATAACAGGTAGTGAAAGGCCTTACCCAGCTCCCGTGCAGTTGGCGAGGCTGATCTCACTCCTGCAGTGCCCTGCTAAGGGGACTGAGTTTATATCCAGGCAGCCTGCCCACGGAACTCAGACTTGCCAAGGCCATAAGCTTCCCGGCTGAGACAGCAAGCATGGCTTTCAGGCTTCCTTGCCCCCCACATCCGTGCACAATGGTGGCAGCTTCTGCACTTGCATCTGCAGTGGTTCTTGTTCACCCCCCTAGCAGTCTCTATCCTGGACTCCACTTAAGGAAGTCCATGCCCAGTAGAGATTACCACAAAAATTCAGCTGGAAGTTTCTTTCACCCTATGAACCCTCCCTAGTGCTGCTGGCTGCCTTCCCTAAGGGCCCCTGTGAATCAGAGATGGACTGGGAGTGCCTACAAGTCTCTTTCCACTGCTGTTTCTACATTTATATTTTGTGCAGCTCTATAAATCCATTCCAGTAGCTAAGGTTAAGTCCTTACCTTGCCTACTCTATAAGCTCTATAAATCACATTCCAATAGGTAAGGTTAAGTCCTTACCTTACCTATTCTATAAGCTCTATAAATCACATTTCGGTAGGTAAGGTTAAGTCCTTACCTTACCTATTCCATAAGCTCTATAAATCACATT
>NW_016107319.1:6009608-6027482 GCF_001604975.1 Cebus imitator
TTACCTTACCTATTCCATAAGCTCTATAAATCACATTCCGGTAGGTAAGGTTAAGTCCTTACCTTACCTATTCCATAAGCTCTATAAATCACATTCTGGTAGGTAAGTTTAAGTCCTTACCTTACCTATTCCATAAGCTCTATAAATCACATTCCGGTAGGTAAGGTTAAGTCCTTCTCCCATGATCTGGGTTTTCAGATTCCCTAGTGGGAATGTGTGTTCAGAGGCAGGTTTCCCCTGCTCACACTTTGGGAAATCAGAGTTTTTCACCTGTGTGTTAGTCTTTTCTCATGCTGCTAATAAAGATATACCTGAGACTGGGTAATTTATAAAGGAAAGAGGTTTAATTGACTCACAGTTCACCATGGCTGGGGAGGCCTCAAGAAACTTACAATCATGGCAGAAGGGAAGCAAATACGTCCTTCTTCACAAGGCAGCATCAGAAAGAAGTGCCCGGCAAAAAGGGGGAAAGCCCTTTATAAAACCATCAGATCACATGAGAACTTACTCACTATCATGAGAACATGCCCCCATGATTACATTACTTCTCACTGGCTCCCTCCCATGACATGTGGGGAGTGTGGAACCTACAATTTAAGATGAGCCAAACTTATCTTACAGCCAACCATATCAACCTGTCTCCCTGAGTCTGCAGCAATGTGCCATCTTTTCAAAGATCTCTGAATTTTTTCAGTTTTCCTGGTACATTCCCATGTGGTTCCTGGAACAAAAGTTCACAGTGTAAATCTCCACACACTGTTCTGTCCATCCAAGTGGGAGATACGTGTTAACCCTGCCTTCTATCTGCCATCTTCCAGAGCTCTTCTCCTGACTCCTAGTTTAAATGCACATTATACTCTATCTCCAGACCACAGTGTGGTTGAAAGCCATGGGAAATGCCTGTTTTGTGATTCTCCAAGGACGTGGTTTCAGACATCACCCAAACTGATACAGTTAGCTTTAGGGCTTGCCTGTTCTCTTATGTGGCAGTATTGCTGCTTCTTGCAAAGCAGGGACCCCACCTTTGGGCCCGTGTGAGTGGGTGTTCATCGTGGTGGTGTTGGTTGGGTGGGTTGGCCTGACCTCAGGCCCTGGAGGAAGTGGTCAAGTGCCAGCAGAGTTGGAATGGGATAGGTAGTTCCTCAGTTCCCAGGCCCTAGATGACCTGCTGGACAGCATATATGAGTTTTGAAGGGGCTGGATCAGGGTTGGGCTTGCTCAGAGTTCAGGTACTGGCTGCGATGGAGATGGGTGGACTGGTCGCTGAGTCACCAAACTCCCAGGTGGAACACTTAGGTGGCAGGAGCCTGAGGAAAGATGAAAGGCCTGTGAGGGCTGGGTTCTGAGAAGGGCTTTGGGTCACAAGTGAAATGTTCAGGTGGGGCAGGGCAGCTGTGCTGTGGGCTTTCCACTTTTCGCTGGGGACAGCTGGACCTCTCCATTGCTGTGGCAATGGAGACTGGTGGCTGTGTGATATGTGACACATCCCACTTCCCTCCCAACCAAGTAATGCTGAAGTTTGCTGCTGGGACATGCAAAGGTGTCAAGCTTTGTCTGTTACCTCTGGGAGTTTCACCCCAGAGGAACACAGAGCCATGAACAACCACTTCATTCAGGCTGGAGCAGGGCAGCTGCACTGGGAGCCCAGGCGATCAAGCCATGCCTAGCAAGGAGCAATGGGAATGGGCATTTCCACGGTCTACAGTCTGTGCACTTCCCAGAGAAGTGTAGGGGACACCCACATTATTCAGACAGGGGCAGGACTGCTGCTCCGGAAGCCCAAGCCGAGCCCTGCCTTGCGAGGTGTAGGAGGGTAGTCAGGCCACTCCTCAGCACTGTGGATGTGACCTTTACTGGGGCTATGGCAGCTGGCACTGGGCTGATCCAAGGCCTGTGGGGCTCCATGTGGGCTGGAGTGGTGCCTCTGCAAGGACTCCAGGCACTTCTCTGTGTCGGTCTGGAGGCCAGGTGAGGGTCAGGGAGGCTCTCCTGTGCCCAGAATTGCAAAGGTCTGTGGCAGAAGTGTGGGTCCCAGGGACTTTCACTATTCACCCTCTCCTCACATTAGGGAGCTTCCCCTGGCTCCACTCTGGCCCTGGGTGGGGGGCTGCCCCGCTTTGCTTCTCTCTGTTTTCTGTGGGTCTTGTCACTTCCTTGGTGAATTCCGCCGTGATCTTTTAGATGATCTACTTGAAGAGCTAGTATTTACTTGTCACTTTGATTCCTATCTGTGAGAGTGGGTGAGCACAATCTCCTTCTAGTCAGTCTTCTTCAGCCTCCCTCAGTCAAGCTTTTAAATGATGATTTCCAAATTTTCTAGATACTTATGGCTGTTGTTTTCTGCTTGTTCTATTAGTAATTGAGAGAAGTTCCAAAAATATTCTCCTATGATTGTGGATTTTCCTTTTACTTCTGACAACTTTTGCTTCACATATGAAACTATTTTTATTAGGTACATATATATTTTAAATTGTTCTAAATTCTGAGGGGTGGATCATCTTTTTATTGTGAAATATGCTTCTTTATCAATGGCAATGCTTTTTGCTTTACTTGAAGTAGAATATATTGTGACGGTCACACTAGCATTTTTTGGATTATTATTTGCATGACTTATTTTTCCTCCATTATTTTATTTCGACATTTCTGGGCCTATCTATTTCAGATGTATCTACTATAAGCAGCATATAGTAAGATTTGTTTTTTATGTCATTTGAAAATTTTCATATTTTGGTGTTTAGTCATTTTACCATCAATATAATTATGAATAGTTTTAGAATCATATTCATCGTTTTATGATTTATTTTGTCTCATCTATTCTTTGCTGCCTTTTTCTTGTTTCTTACCTTCTTTTCAGTTAATCAAGGTTTTATTATTATTATTATTACTCATCTTTCATTTTCTGTTCGCTTGTTACACATTATTTTGCTACTCTTTTACTAGCTTTATTATATATTATGTAATTATATAGTTATAATATTATTATTTATATATTTTTTAATTTTATTTTTATAGCGTTTATAGTGTGCATTATTGAGTAATTAAAGCTTAACAATATTAATAGTGCTTTTAGCACTCTCCAAAATATGGAAGTCCCTTAGAACACTTTAATGTCACTTCCCCTCTCTTATCGTTTGTGCTATTGTGGTCATGCATTTCAATTCTATGAACTCTACAAGGCATTATTATAATTGTTCTCTATAGTCAATATTTATTTCAATTTGGTCAAATACTTACCTTTCCTGGTGTTCATCATACCTCTCAGCATTTTCATGTTTCCATTTGGGATCATTTTTCTTCTGTTTAAAGAGACACCTTTGATATTTCCTTTAGTGCCTGTCTGTTGGTAATTAAATATCCTGATTTTCTATTTGTCTGAAAAAATATAATTTCAATATTTCGCCTTCATTTTTGAAAGTATAGAACTTTAGTCCGTCAGTTATTTTCTTTTAGAACTTTAAAATGTTTCTTCTGCTTTTTTCTGTCTTCCATCATTACTGAAGAAATAACTGCCAGCCTCTTTGTTGTTCTTTTGAAAAGTAATTTCCCGATTACTTTTGAGGCTTGTCTGTATCATGAGTTTTAAACAATTTTACAATGTCTAAGCATAGTTTTCCTTGTATCTTGTATCTGTCCTGCTTGGGATACCTAGCACTTCTGCAATCTGTAGCTTAATGTCTTTTGTAAATTTGTAAAATTTGCAGCCATTATATCTTCAAACATTGCTCTGTCCATTCTCTTTCCTCTTCTCTTCTAGGAATCCAAAAATGTATTTTAGACCTTTCCCCTAAGTCCCATATTTATCTTATGCTGTTTTCTATTCCATTTTTTTCTCTCCATGCTTCTGTCTGAACATTTCTGTTGACCTATTTTTTTCAGTTCATCAATATCCTTTTTGGCTATTTCTAATCTTCCTTTTTTTGTTTTTTATTTTTAGCTATATCTAGTTTTCTGTAGAGCTCATCCATTGAGTTTTTAACTTGTTATTTTTATCTATAATGAAATTTTCATTCAACTTTTATTCTATTCCTCTCATGAGATTCTTCATCTTATTTATGTTATTGTTAGAAATAAACTTTTGGTGCCACAAAAGAAATAGCACTCGAATATAAATTTTCTCAGCAAGGCAATTTACTTCTATAGAAGGGTGCATCTTGTGGATGGAGCAATAGCAAGAGCACACCTGAACAAGGTAGAGGAAGGGGTTCTTATCCCTGACACAGATAGCTTCCATGGTTGTGTCGTTCCCCTGTTGGCTAAGGTTGGACCACACAGTCTAAGCTAATTCCAACAGGCTATTTTTTTTTTTTTTTTTTGAGATGGAGTCTTGGTTCGTCACCCAGACTGGAGTGCAGTGGCTCAGTCTCAGCTCACTGCAACCTCTGCCTGCCTGGTTCAAGCAATTCTCCTGCCTTAGGCTCCCAGGTAGCTGGAACAACAGGCATGCACCACCATGCCTGTCTAATCTTTTGTATTTTTTGTAGAGATGGGGTTTCACCATGCTGGCCAGGCTGGTCTCAAACTCCTGACCTCGTGATCTGCCCACCTCAGACTCCCAAAATGCTGAGATTACAGGTGTGAGCTACTGTGCCCAGCCCCAATTGGCTGTTTTAAAGAGAGCAGGGGTATGAGCCAGAGTGGCAGGCTGAGCAGTTTTGGCAGGAAAGAGTTATGTAACAGGTGACTAAAGGTGACTTAGGTCAGAGCAGGTGACCAGGGGTGACTCAGGATGGAGCAGGTGACCAGGATGAGTCAGGACTCTAAATATGTGGGTTAGAAGGGGGATGTGTGAGGGGGACATGTGGTTTCAGTGACAGGAATAGGTGCAGGTAACCAGGGGAACAGATGTGAACTACTGATTAGAACTGGCGGGAAGGTTTTTTTTTCTGAAACCAGGGGCAAGGAGCCTAGGAAGTTAAACTTTAAAATGGAGAGCAAAGTACAAGGAAACTGACCATACTGACATACTGATTCTTTGAAGGGAAAGTTAGAACTCACTGTATTTAACATTCTTAAACAAATTAAATGCAATCTTTTAAAAGCCTGTGTGTATCTGATAATGCCAATGTCTGAATCATCTGTGGGTTGGATTCTACTTCTGTTTTTTTTTTTCTCTAGTCCTGTCCCATAGTACACTTGATATTTAAAAAATTAAATGTCATACATATACATGAAAAATTATATAGGCTCTGGATGATATTATATTCATCAAGAGAGGATGTAGCTTCTTTTTGCCATGCAGTGAAAATAGGCACAGTTCTCTTTATTTTAGTGATTAAGCGTGTTTCTGGGTTTCAGTTTTGATAAAGACTATTTTTTGTTCACATACACTTTTAAGATCTAGATTTTCAGAAGACCCAACTAACAGTATGGGTCGTTTTCTAGGATCTCAACTCCTTGGGAGACTCTGAAATAAATCAGAATATCTGAAGTTTGTTTCAGCTTCCTAACTTGTTGCTTTGTGTGCTGCTTAAGAGTCAGAAAATGCCTTGAAGGGTAAGGGGTACCCATACAGAGGTAACTTCCTGTATTTACAGCCTCTCCAGGATTTTGCCTTCTTACATCCTTGCTGCCTTTTCCTTCTCGAACTACAAATTTTATTTCTCCATCTTCAAGAGACTACAAAACCTCTGTTCAGCATCTTCATCTCTTTGAGACCCTTTTTCACTTGGCTTCTGAGACTCTTTACTGTGCACTGATGAATAGTTGAGAACTTCCTTAAGAGGAAAAGTTGAGAAGAATGTGGCGATCACCTTTACGCATATTCCTTTGTTCTAGGACCTTGGTCCTTGAAGTCCTAGCTTCCTTTGTAGCTTTCTAATGCGAGAGTTTGTTTGTTTTCTTATTTTATCCAACTTCTTAAGTTGTTCTTGCAATACCGTTAGTCTGATACAAGATAGTGTATCATACCTAGAAGCAGAAGTACTTGATAACATATTTTTTAAGAAGTATAAAGAGGGATTAGCTGATGCTTCATCTTTAAAGTATTGTAAATTCTTACAATAAAACTATAATAATAAAATAGACTCTTACATTCAAACATAAATTAGTTTACTTTGATTTTAAAAAATCAATTGGTACTGAAAATCCCTAAGAATATCAAATGATCTGAAAAATTGAGAGATACATATCCTCTCAATATTTTTGTTTGCATATATGAGGCATGCTAAATCAAAATCTATGTGAAAGCAATCAGACCATGCAGTGTTCTGCAGCCATAAGCTCACATTTTAATGGGATTTGTGCAAATTGAGCAATTTTTACTGCCAATTAAAAACAAAGGGTGATATTTTTACTGTAAATAGTGAGAAGCAGCAGAGAAGTTTGTATTTCCATTATTAAATTAATTCTGATTTTTGGTGGGGGTGAAGGATGATCTACTTTCTTCCCTCATCTTCTAGATGCTAGGGAAAAAGCACTCAGGACATAAACACCTAGGGAGGACAGGCTACTTGTGTGCCTCCTGTCAGGGCTATCTAGAAAAGCACTGTGAAATACTGGCAATCAGACAGGTTTGAAACTAAAGATTGCCAAATTAAAATTCACTTTTATTCCATTACATTGAACACAGTTTAAGCATTTAGAGTCTCAATTTCTGTCTCTGTAAAATTAGGACATTTGGACTGATAATCTTCAAGATCTTTTTAAACATCAAAATGTTATGATGTGAATATGGGTTTTGTCAAAGAACATTATTGCCACCATTGCCACCCGACAGCCATTCAGACTGTAGCACCCTGATCACTTTGTCTGTTACTCTATCCACTTGAGCTGAAGCAAGACAGTCTGGAATTTGGGGATTCCTTTGTTGTAGTCCACTAATATGTCTCAAGTGCCTGAGGTTGCTCATAAGGCTAAAAGAGAGGAGGGAGTGTATGGGCGAGGGATGCCACATGAAAGATGGGTGATGAGGCCACGCACGGTGGCCCACACCTGTAATCCCGGCACTTTGGGAGGCTGAGGTGGTGGATCATGAGGTCAGGAGTTCAAGACCAGCCTGACTGATATGCTGAAACACCATCTCTACTAAAAATACAAAAATGGCTGGACATGGTGGCACGCGTCTATTGTCCAGCTGCTTGGGAGGCTGAGGCAGGAGAATTGCTTGAACTTAAGAGGTGGAGGTTGCAGTGAGCCAAGATCATGCCATTGCACTTCAGCCAGGGTGACAGAGCAAGACTCCGTCTCAAAGGGAAAAAATAAAAAATAAAAAAAAGAAAGCAAGATGGGTGATGAGGACAGAGAGCCAGGCTTCTCTTAGTATATGGAGGGGTTCAGGGTAAGACAATAAATGCACGACCCAAAACCATCTTCTCAACTTAGATTTCACAGATAGGAGGTAACTCTGGTTTTCAGAAAATAAAAATCCAGTTATTTTAGTTAGGATTTTAGTCTTTATTCCAACCTCTTTAAGATGTTTCCTGTCTAAGAAAGGATTGATAAAAGTAATGCCCATAGGAAATTTTCAAGTATATCTGTTTGACCAAGAGTGGTAAACACCTGGAACATGTGTGGGTATTTCTCTGTCCAGCTCCAATGGTGGTTCTGGGTAAGTGATCATGGCACCCTTTTTTTTGTGACTCCAGGAAATGTTTTAGAATACTTACCAACA
Organism: Cebus imitator; assembly: GCF_001604975.1. Taxonomy (NCBI): domain Eukaryota; kingdom Metazoa; phylum Chordata; class Mammalia; order Primates; family Cebidae; genus Cebus; species Cebus imitator. The sequence goes on from NW_016107319.1 coordinate 6,017,218, forward strand.
AAATACACAAGCCAGGATTGGCTTACACAGTGAAACCTGTCTCTGGCATTAGGCTTGTGATTGGGGTACTTGTCATGAGGTGAATAGTAATGTCATTCAGGGTGTCAGCTCATGGCTAGAATCATTGATTAGATGTCTGCTTGTACATGGCACTGGTATAGGACCCAGTCATGTAACTCAGTGTCTTCTCTACCTCTTCTTGATCCTGCTTATTGTAAACCAAAAATGAAATTCCAGGTCCCCCACCCATCTGAATGGATCCCTTCTCTCCACCAACGGCATTCCAAAGTTAACCTGAAAAACTAGTTCAGCCATGATGGGAAGGGGGTGTTGGACATGCCTCATTAAACCCTCCTCCCTTTCAGAATTACTGATAGAACAGATTCCTTACATCTGATAAGAAACATTTACAATTTTTTCTCTCTGAAGCCTTGCTACCTGCATGATAAAACACTGGTCTCCACAGTCCCTTATCTCAACCTGGACATATCTTTCTATTGATTCCAAGTCTGTAGATAATAACCAAATGCCAATCAGAAAATCTTTGAACCTACCTATGACCTGAAAGACCCCCATAACTCCCCACTTCCAGTTGTTCCACCTTGTCAGACTGAACCAATACATATCTTAATACGTATTGACCGATAGCTTATGCATTCCTAAATTACATAAAACCAACCCGTGGCCCGACCACCTTGGGTTCATGTTTTCAGGATCTCCTGAGGTCTGTGTCACGGGCTATTGCTCATTTACAATTGGCTCAGAATAAATCTCTTCAAATATTTTATAGAATTTGACTCTTTTTGCTGACATTATGTATAGTGGTAGAGTCCAATGGTTCGTCTATAAACTGATTTCATATTAATGAATTAGTATTGTAGTCCCTTTTTGAAGAAACATCACTAACCCAAGCTGGCCTACCCAAAGCATGTTTGGGTGAGGGAAGAGTACACATGGAGGCCCCAGGCCCACCCCCTACCATTCACTGTGCATGGCCTTGTGCATGTGACACCTCAGCTTATAAACCGAGGGTCTGTAAATGAGCCTTCCAACAGGCAGCTCCCAGGTACCCTTCTGCCCAGGGTGCCATGCCTAGGTACATGGCTCTGTTCTCATGAGCATGGAGAGGAGACTGGGCAGGCCCTAGGAGGGTCTTAGAGCTGTCTGGGCAGGGAGTAATGGGATTCTGGGTAGCAGAGCATGGTCTAGACAAGGTGAGTGGCACAGTCCCCCTGACCGCAGTCTCCTTGGTCCTTCCAGAGCAGCGTGTAGCAGGGCAGCATAGTCAGACTGAGTGGGCAAGGCAGGGGCCACTAGAGCCTGGGACCCAAGGCAGGACACCAACTGCCCACATCTGAGGACAGTGCTTAACTCAAATGGACTCTGACTGGTGGCATTGCAGGCTGCATTATAAATAGACATTGAAAACTACAGGCAGAGTGAAGAACAGGGAACTCAGGGTAGTCTGCCCACAGGCTTAACTTCACTAAACCATTTTACTAGTTTTCTTCCTTTCCTCTTCTTGGAAATCAGAGGGCTCACAGAAATCTCCAGGCTTGTTTCTCTACTCACAAGACTTTCTTTTTTTTTTTTTTTTTTTAATCAACAAACCATTTTTTTTATTGTGTTGATTTTTTTTTTTTGTTTTTCTCCTCTCTATTTTGCTTATCTTTGCTCTAATCCTTATGATTTCTTTTTTTTTTCCATTTATTTATTTTATTGCATTTTAGGTTTTGGGGTACATGTGAAGAACATGCAAAATTGTTGCATAGGAACACACGTGGCAGTGTGATTTGCTGCCTTCCTCCCCATCACCTACATCTGGCATTTCTCCCCTTGCTATCTCTCCCCAGCTCCTCACCCCCCACCGTCCCTCCCCTATTTCCCCCCAACTGACCCCAGTGTGTAGTGTTCCCCTCCCTGTGTCCATGTGTTCTCATTGTTCAATACCTGCCTATGAGTGAGAACATGCGGTGTTTGATCTTCTGCTCTTCTGTCAGTTTGCTGAGAATGATGGTTTCCAGGTTCATCCATGTCCCTACAAAGGACACAAACTCATCATTTTTGATGGCTGCATAATATTCCATGGTGTATATGTGCCACATTTTCCCTATCCAGTCTATCGTCGATGGGCATTTGGGTTGGTTCCAGGTCTTTGCTATTGTAAACGGTGCTGCAATGAACATTCGTGTGCACGTGTCCTTATAGTAGAACCATTTGTAATCCTTTGGATATATACCCAGTAATGGGATTGCTAGGTCAAATGGAATTTCTATTTCTATGTCCTTGAGGAATCGCCACACTGTCTTCCACAATGGTTGAACTAATTTACACTCCCACCAACAGTGTAAAAGTGTTCCTATTTCTCCACATCCTCTCCAGCATCTGTTGTCTCCAGATTTTTTAATGATCGCCATTCTAACTGGCGTGAGATGGTATCTCAATGTAGTTTTGATTTGCATTTCTCTGATGACCAGTGATGATGAGCATTTTTTCATATGTTTGTTGGCCTCACGTATGTCTTCTTTTGTAAAGTGTCTGTTCATATCCTTTGCCCACTTTTGAATGGGCTTATTAGTTTTTTTCTTGTAAATCTGCTTTAGTTCTTTGTAAATTCTGGATATCAGCCCTTTGTCAGATGGGTAAACTGCAAAAATTTTTTCCCAATCTGTTGGTTGCCGATTCACTCTAATGATTGTTTCTTTTGCTGTGCAGAAGCTGTGGAGTTTGATTAGGTCCCATTTGTCTATTTTGGCTTTTGTTGTCAATGCTTTTGGTGTTTTGGTCATGAAGTCCTTGCCTACACCTATGTCCTGAATGGTTTTGCCTAGATTTTCTTCTAGGGTTTTTATGGTGTTAGGTCTTATGTTTAAGTCTTTAATCCATCTGGAGTTAATTTTAGTGTAAGACTTTCAAAATGGCAGCTGCATTTAGTGAGGAGGGAGGGAAAGAAGATAGAGATGGGAGTCCATTTAGGAAGGGCAGGGATTTGTGTGGGGAGAGAACATTTATTCCCAGGATAGGGTCTGTGCTCCACTTTGCTGACTCTTGCCTCTCTTCCCTTTCCACCCCCTCCCCAGGCTCTCAAATTACAGACTTTAAACTGGGCATAATATGTCTTCCCATTTCCAAACTGTCCCTCTGTAGATGGGGAAGGGAAGCCATAGAAAACATACGTGGAAGTGTAAGCGAGTGACTGTGTTACCTGCTGATGCCTGGCTCAGGTAACTTGGCCCTGTTGCTCCTCTTGACACTTTGGGGGCAGTCAGAGCCAAAGGTGACAATAAGAAAGAATGTGTAGGCTGGGCACAGTGGCTTATGCCTGTAATCTCAGCACTTTGGGAGGCTGAGGCAGGTGGATCACTAGAGGTCAGGAGTTCAAGACCAGCCTGGCCAACGTGGTGAAAACCTGACTCTACTAAAAATACAAAACTAGCTGGGCATGGTGGGGGGAGCCTACAAACCTAGCTACTCGGGAGCTGAGGGAAGAGAATTGCTTGAACCCGGGAGGCAGAGGTCACAGTGAGCCAAAATCACACCACTGCACTCCAGCCTGGGAAGCTAGATCGAAACTCCATCTCAAAAAAAAAAAAAAGATATAGAATGTGTAGCTGGGTGTGGGGGCTCACATCTATAATTCCAGCTACTTAAAAGACCGAGAGTTCAAGACCATCCTGGACAACATAGCATGACCCCATCTCTAAAAAAAAAGAAAAAGTAAAGAAAAAAATCAGAATGCAGAAGTCTCTAAGGGGCTTATCCTCCTTTACTCTTGATGTTCTTGAAATCTGGCGTAGCTCTTTTACTTAGTGAGCTCATTGTGTCTTTCTGCCACATGTACAGTATTTTTCTCTCTCTTTCTCTCTCTCTCTCTCCCTGTTTGTCTCACCAAATCTGGGAAAGAAAATTACCCCACTTTGTGTGCTGGTGGTGTTTTCTGTGAGCTTCTTAGTGGGATACTGGAAGATCCACGCTGCTTTCATCTCTCTGACAAGGTCCAGGCTGTATTGTTTTAAAAGTAACTCCCTGGTGGTGCATGCCTGTAATCCCAGCTACTTGGGAGGCTGACGCAGGAGAATTGTTTGAACCCAGGAGGCAGAGGTTGTAGTGAGCTGAGATCATGCCATTGCACTCCAGCCTGGGCAACAAGAGTGAAACGCCATCTCAAAAAAAAAAAAAAAGTAACATCTTTGAATCCTTAAATGGTTGTTTCATTTAATCTGGATCATTTTGACCTTTGTTTAAGTTTCTTTATTCAGACTTTTAATGTTTTTAAGGGAGCTGTTAAAAGAGGAGCTGAGTTTGCCTCCTTTGTAGAGAAAATTAAAAGTGAGCCATGACACTGAGTGCCCTTAGAGAGGGGGAGATCTTTGGAAGGCTGAAGGGCGATCTCACCTAGAAGGTGCTTTTGTACGTGATTGTAGAGGGGGGCAGAGAAAAAATTGAGCTCCACCCATTGCATTTCTCCATGAGCTATGACTGTGAGTGAGGCCACAGGGGAGTCCCCTGTGCCCCAGGCTGCGCTCTGATGGGAGAGTGCCAGAGCCAGGCAGGCCACGGAGGAGGGCTCTGTGACCCATGAGACACTGGCACTGGCAGGAATATGATGTTGGCAGTGTCCTGGGAAAGGATTTTGCCAGCTTAAGGCCATGAACCCAAGAGGAAATTAGATTTTAATCAGAAACAAAATCCTGTGGAAATACTTAACATTAGGTAATGTTTGCATTGGGAATTTACCTCTTTTCCACTGAATCTTTTCCTCTTTTCCTCCGTGGCTTCCTGTGTCTGTAATAGGATAAAGTGCATTGTCTCTGCCGAGTGCTGCCTGGAGCGGATGCTTTTGTCAAGCTCTTCTTGATAATATCTTTCAGTTACACTTGAATTCAAGGCTCTGCCCTCTTTTTTGTCCTAAATGTCTCTAGCATTAAGGGAAGAATGCATCCTTTTAGTTTTGACCACAGAAATAAAACTTTAACCCGAACCTCTTGAATGCTGGCTTCAAATTTAGTCACCAGGAATGGTCATTAGCCCAACATTACCCCCTAGTGGGGTAAAATAGAATAGATAGTAATGAGGATATGTAGGATGCATTTGACTGGATGTGACTAGCCATTCTGGCTTGGGCCTGCTCTGTGACAGATACAAGCGGCTGTTAAAAGTCCCATGGAAAAACGCATGTCCCCAACCCTTTGGAAAGCCACTGGCCTTCAGTGAGTGTGGAGCAATTCATTTTCCTTAATAAATTCCTCTTTTTCTTTCATTTTATTCTCTCGTCAAAATGAGTGGCATTTAAGAGCTGGAGAAACAAAACACAGAAGTTATATGTAAAAAGTGTAACAGATTTGATTTCATAAACAATGTGCACTATCATAAAATGCAAGACACCATAAGTTAGAAGGCAAATTCAAAAGAAACCTAAAGGAGCAATAAACATTATTTAAAGTAACCCCAAAATATGTAGAATATTATGTATCGGTTTAAAAAATTCAACTTCTTTACTGTGAAAGGAATTTGAACTAAAATGAAATATCATCTTTTATCCATCATAGTAGCAAAAATAGAAAGAGTGTTAATTTTAAACGTTGCTCAAGGTTTGTAAGAAGAGAGCACTAGCTGTCAACAGGAATGGAAACAAGTGCGTGACTTTGTAAGGCAATTTGTCAGGACCTGTTATGACTTTAAATGGATATATGCTTTGATTCAGCAAGTTTATCTTTTCAACTCTATCCCCCAAAGATATTCTCAAATATGTCACAGATCTCTTTACAATGATATTCCTTGCCACAATGTTTATGACAAGAAAAGCCTACATATAAGTCAAAGTCCATCCACTGCCACAGAGGGTGGGGCAGCATAGATGTAATTAAATAAATTATGGAACACTTCCTTTTCACAAAATACTGTGCTGACACTAACATACATGAGACAGAACTCCATATACACATATGGAAATATCTCCATGACACTTAGCTGAGAAATGAAATCACAAAATAACTTTTAGTTTGATTCAATTTTTGTGCGTATGCTTTAAAAATGTGTATGTGTATGTACACACATATAGAAATTTATAGAACAAATGACACAGTCTGTTAATAATGCTTACCTCCGAAGAGGGAAGTAGAAGTGCAGGTGTTAATAAAGGAAGACTTCCTTTCCACATAACTTCTTATCATTCAACATGGGAATTCATTTTGCTGTACTTGTCCATTGCTTGTATAAAAATAAGTAAACAAAAATAAACACTATTATGTGATATTCATACAGAGACACTGATATTTCAATAGAGACTTCTCTACTGCAAGATAAAGAGAGTTTAAATTCAGCATAGCAGCAAGGCTAAGCCCAGTGACAAGTCCTTCATCAATTGTACTTTTTTCAAGAAACCTCAGCACATGGCTAAACACTGTGCTGGAGAAATGAGTGGTTCTGTAATTTCCCAGATAGTCAGAATCGTTTTCTGGCTTCATGACTTCATCATTGCCTGAGTCAGCATTGTGTACTCACGGCCCCTAGAGGAAGCCATGGTGGACCAGGTGGTGAGGGTTTCAGGGTTGCAGGGAGTGACGGTGCAGCCAGAGGAGCTCCAACCACTATGTCTCTTCACAGCAAACACCTGGACACGGGCAAGCCACCCAAGAGACAGTTTTGCTCTAAAAGGATATTTTTTGCTCCTTCCCATTTGGAACAAAGATCAACTTCCAACCAGATTCTGAAATAGCTATGTCAACCTGTGTATACTATTAAAGCTATTTCATCTTGCTCATTTTCAAAAATGTTTATAATTTCATATGTTGCTTAAGTATTTTAGAAAATCAATATATCCAGGTTAACACCATAGCAGCACATATTTACAAATTCTCTTCTTCCTTAAGAGACAAGTTGTGGAAATAACCCAGTCCCTAATCTCAAAAGACTTTGTGCTTTTATATTTTCATAGACTCTTCCAAATATCTTCTCAGTTTACATGAACATTTAAGAAGGATCCAGCAAGTTCAAGTGTTACTTCCTTATTTATTTCCTTGCTATTAAGTACAGTTCCTTATTTCTCCCAATGAGAAGAGACATTGTGTTGTATTACACTGAAAACACTGGAAAATTAAATACAAATTATAGAGATGTATTATCCAAATTCTAATGCTAAGGTTTCACTTTTGGCCTTTGAAATTTCATACTGGTCACTTCTTGGTTTATACCAAACTAACTTTCACTTTTGAAACTTCAAAAGTAAATACTCTTCTTCATTTCCCACTCTTAGGTCTAAATTTGCAGGAGGAATAGAGGGAGGGATTGAAATATTGCACCTGGCTCATAGAATTTGACAGCATGACAAAGGATGCTGTAAAATATGAACCAAAGGGGGAAAATGAATATTGTAAGGCTGTGGAGGCCCCACAGGGTCGTGGGGTGTTCCTTATGCTGTGTTGAGGTGCAGGATCCAAGAGGTAAAGAGACAGGACACTGAAGAACTGGTGAAGAGCATCTGGACTCGGTGGGCCACACCACCTGTGAGTGGAGATCAGTGGTGGCCCCCAAATGCCCAAGAGCATCTGTATTTATTAGGTACAAGCGGGGGGCAGGGTCATGAGTGAGGTCATCATCTATAGGCTTAGTAATAGGGCATACATAATCTAGTGAGTTACAAGTGAGGGGACCACCCCATTATGTCACCTGGGCAGAGGTGAGCCGTGCACAGCAGGGGGCTGTGCCGTGCACAGTAGTAGAGGGTCATGTACAGAAAAGGGGCCCGCCCCCATTAGGTCACCAAGGCAAGGAGGTGGGCTGTGTGTAGCAGGTGTCATGTGCAAAACTTCTTATCTGGGGTCTGGAGACTTCAAAGGATTTCTAATAGAAGGATGCTGTAAGCTTAATGTAGTGGGAGCTGACAGACTTGTGCTCTTCTCTTAAGATATTTATGGAGGATTCTTTGAGCTAGCACAGAAGCGAGAAAAGACTGACAGGGTGTACAGCTGCCGTGGCTGGTCGCACCAGAGGGGTTCTTCTCCCTCAGTTACTTCCAGGATCTCAGGCCTGAGGCCTACTTTCCACAGGAACTGGATGCAAGATACTACAACTCCTTTATCAGGAGGAGAGGCACTTGCTCCAAGCCTGCCATACAGCGAATGCCCTTTCAGGCAGGACGCCACCACCTGGATCTTTGGTTCTCATCATGGTCTGGCTGTTTTCCCATGTACTGCTTCTGTTCTGTGACTGTTCTAGGCATTCCTCCTACTACAAACTACTATATGGTTATATAGAAGGACTATATAAATCAGCAGTAAATATGTCAGTACAGCTCCGACTACCATACCTATATGATTATACAGAAAGATTATATAGAACTAAGTATGCTAGATATATGTAAGCAGTAAGTTATACTTCAAGCACCAATTCTATAAACTAATATATGATTATATATGAAGGATTATATAAAGGAAATAGCTGAGCACTAACACTATAAACTAAGATATTCTTCAGGCACTAGTTGTGCCTGGGGTCTGGACAGTTCTTCCTCGGTGCCCATGGGGGGTGTTGCCCACAGAATATACCGTAATACCTTGAATATTTTTGGTTCTTTACCTGTTAGAACACCAACCAGTGTTGAGAAATAGTATATAAAGCATAGGTAGTGACTGATCATAAACTTTCTTATATGCTTGTGTATTATCCTGTAGGAAGGTGGGATGTTGAGAGGCTTGCAACAGAGGAAAACATGATTACTTTAGAGTTTTCAAAAGATCACATAAGCTGTAGTTTAAAAGAATAACTAGGGAGTGTGAGATGAAGGACTGGGGCGGAGAATAAAATGGCAACAATCCAGCAATCTTTGTTGCAATCCAAAAAGTTTGTTTCAAACGCTTGGTACAGACATTCACGTATACATAGGAAAGTGTGACATGATGAATTTACAGGCTTGACCATTTCTGTTTTGCTTGCCAACAATTGGAAGAGCAATTGTATCACACACAGATTGACAAATAGTTAAGGGCCATTTTGAATGACTGCCTTTCAGTCTATCATTGATGCAGTTAGGTTGATTCCATGTCTTTGCTATTATGAATAGACTGGATAAAGAAAATATGATACCTATACATCATGGAATACTATGCAGCCATAAAAAAGAATGAGATAATATCTTTACAGGGACATGGATGGAGTTGAAGGCCATCATCCTTTGCAAAGTAACAAGGGACCAGAAAGCCAAATACTGCATGTTCTCACTTATACGTGGGAGCTAACTGATGAAAACACATGGACACATAGAGGGGAACAATACACACTGGGGCCTATCAGAGGGTGGAGGTTGGGAGAAAGGAGAGGATCAGGAAAAATAACTAATTGGTACCAGGCTTAATACCTGGGTGATGAAATAACCTATACTACCATCCTCCATGACACAAGCTTACTTATGTAACAAACCTGCACATGTACCACTGAACTTAAAAGTTAAAAAAAAAAAAAAAAAAGGAAAAGAGAAAATGAATGACTGCCTTCTGGTTACTGAAAGCAGACCCAGTTAAGGAAATTATTAGAGTTGCCAAGGTCAGGCACTATAAATGCATATGTAAGCTTCCATCAGAACAGCAACCTCTGAGTTCTCCCTGTGGGTCACACTTTGGGCAGTTGGATCATCAGATATGGAGGAAAGGTGTCAAGAAGAAGCAAGATGCTGAGAGCCTACAACAAGCCAAGAAATGTGTTTCTTTTTGTTTTCTTTTCTTTTTTTTTTCTTTTTTTTTTTTTTAGTAAAAAGCAATCAATCTCCTTTTTCATGTGGATGTAATAGGATTAATACTTTTGCATAAGGATAACCTATACAAATACAGTCTGGAGTGCAGAAGACAGATCAAATATTAATATATAAACCAATAAAACCCGCCTGAACCTATCACCAGATACAAAACTGGTCTAAGGCAGTATAATTGAGAATAGACTGAGGAGTAGAGATTGAATGGTGCTTATAAAAAATAATGGATAGGGGCTGGGTGCAGTGGCTCAAGCCTATAATCCCTGCACTTTGGGAGGCTGAGGTGAGTAGATCTCCTGAGGTCAGGAGTTTGAGGTCAGCCTAACCAACATGGTGAAACCCCGTCTCTACTGAAAATACAAAAATTAGCCAGATGTGGTAGTGTGCACCTGTAGTCCCAGCTACTCGGGAGGCTGAGACAGCAGAATTGCTTGAACCCGGGATGCGGAGGTTGCAGTCAGCTAAAATCATACCACTGCACTCCAGCCTGGATGACAGAGTGAGACTCCATCTCAGAAAA
>NW_016107319.1:6027517-6067268 GCF_001604975.1 Cebus imitator
AAAAAAAAAAAAAAAAAAAAGATCTCATAAGCAATTGGGAGGAATCAAGAATGGCATACATTTCTGGCATCAGTTACTAGATGGATATTGCTGTTATTAATTAACCAAGGAATAATAAAGGGAAACTTTATGGGGAGAGAAGAGTCCAGTTTTTGAAGTGCATATGATAAGTTCGGGAAGTGAGAGCATTACTATGCCTTTTTTGTTCATTGCTACTGCTGTTATTAGCACATGGCACAGAGCATGGAACACCCAAGGCACCTAATACATATGGACTAAGTGAAACAGTTCCAGAGAGAAGCCTGAGCTGACTTGGTATTTGGGAGTCAACAGTAGACAGGGGTTGAAGTTACTGAAGTGGATGCACTCATTCAGGGCAAGCAATGAGAAAGGAGCACCTTGGGAAGATCCTTGTGGTGTCCATCATGTAAGAGGTGGGCAAAGGAAAGCAGCCCAGGAAAGCTCATGGTGAATTTATTAGAGAAACAAAAGGTATTGTGAAGATATTGGTGTCACAGACACCCTGAAAAGGAGGACAGAATTTTAACAAGAGAGTGTCACAGATCTAAATGTCACAGAAAGAGGAGTAAGTTAAGAATCAGGATCTGTTGGAATTAGCAAAAACCATTGTCGCCCTCAGCAAGAGCAGTTTCAGTGCAATGGTAAATCCATGCTGAAGTGCACTAAGTTAGACTGGAAGTGAAGAAACAGAGGTAACAAGATAAGACCACTCATGTTTGGCTGTGATGCAATTAGACAAAGCAATAACTAGTATGTTACAAAGTTAAAGGATTGAGTAAATATTCTTATAATCTGAGGCTATGGTGAAGAAGATGTCGAAGATAAAAGAGGTTCAAAGGTGCTGAGTTTTCCTCCAAGATGGAGGAGGGAGAAAATAGATTGCAGGTGCAGACACATTTGCGCTTGAGGGGCTCAGAGTTGAGAATTGCAACTGATAGCTCCAATTAATTCTGTTAACTGAGAATCAAATGTTCATCTAAGAGGAAGCAGGCCTGGGATTACGGGGTTCGACAAGACTAGCAAATAATTACAATAGCTATTTGGGGGTTAGGAAGATTGGATCAGGGACATGGAACAATCATGGATTGGTAATTGGCATTCAGGACCTATCTGAAGATAAAAATCATAAAATTGGAGTAGAACAAATCTACATCATATAATTTTTTTTTCTCCTCTAGCAGTGTCTGCTACTCAGCAGCCCAGGTGTGAGTGAAGAAGGCAGATGCTTATAGCAATACATGATTTAGGGTTTACAGAATAACCACTGCAGAGGGCAGATGGCAGATGCAGAGGATCCGGGCAAATTGAGTTGAGAGAGCTGACAAGATAGTGGTGGAAGAGATGACCACAGGATCATATCTGAATAGGAAAATCATCGTGAGACATCATGGATTAATAGAGGAGTCGAAGGACTAGAAGTGCCATAGGCAAATGTCCTGGGAATGACAGAGCTGAAAAGTTATGACTTCTTATTTCTAAGATACAGCAGGGGATGGAAAATCACAGGAATCTGGGAAATCAAGGTTAAAGTGTTGTCCGGGTTCTCAGTTTAGATGTAGAAGTTCCCCGAATAGTAGCAAAAACTGGGGCAAAGAGGAAATTTATGAGCCAGATGCTAAAATATTTAGTGAATATTCAAGAAGGCCTGGGAAACCCAGAAGGTTGGTTGATGTGGCAGAATAGAGGAGGGCAGTAATTCTTTGGCATGTCTCTCATTGAGAAGTAGGATCCATCTCCCTTTCCGAGTCTGACCTGGCCTGTGCCTGCTTTGACCATTAGGATATGATGGATGTGCCCCTCTGCTCCTTCTAGGCCTCCACAGTTAGGGTAGATGAAAAAGTCACCATCAACTCTTATTTGGGTTCCTGCAGTGACCTCCTAAGTGGTCTGCCTGCTTCTATCCTTGTGCTTCTACTTATTCTCATTATAGTGGCCAGAATTATTGTTAAAGCCTTGGTCCGGTCATGTCTCCCCTTGGCTCTGAGCCCTTCAGCGGTTGCTGTCCCCCTCAGAGTTAAGGGCCATGTTGTCATTGGTTCTTGTTACCTTTCTACCATCATTGCCCACCACCTCCCCTCACTCACTCTGCTCCATCCACAGCTTCCTTGATGTCCCTCAAGCCTACCAGGCGCACTCCCACCTCAGGGCCTTTGCAGTTGGTTTCTTCTGTCTGCAAAGCTCTTCCTCTAGTCATCTCATCTGCATGGCTTGCTCCCTCCACTTTCACTAAACAGTCATCTTCTGTGTGAGGTCTTCCCTAAGCACCCCATCTAAAATTTCATCACCTTCCCATGCCCAGCATTTCAAACCTTGCTTCCCCAGTGTATTTTTTAATTGCATATGCCACTAACATAGCAGATATGGCACTTGCCTTGCTTAGAGTCTGCCATATTAAAATACAATTTCCCTTAAGGACATGGATTGTTTTTGGTCATTAGCGTTTGCTGCTGTACTCTCAGTGTCTAAAACAATATCTCACATAATAGGTGGTCAATAGTCATGAAATGAATGAATTCACCAGACCTATTCTAGGACTCAAAAGATGATTTCCAGGCCAGCCCTAGGATGCAGCATGAATCTAGCTGATACTTTTTCCTTCAGGTATTCTAAGAGCTACAGGATTTAGCTTTGCAGAGTTCTTCTGGCCTCTCTGTGAAGGGAAAGGGGAGGAAGTAGTTATGAATCCAGGACCCCCTAATAATCTACAGCTTGGCCCCCTGCTGTCTGTCTCTAGCTGCTGTGCAGACCAGTCTCCTTGGCAGCCGATTGTATTAACAAAGCCCACAGAAAGAGAATCCTAGTCTTAGTCCACTCTACTCACTTGTGTCTAACGATAAATTCCTTTGTCTGACTCCCATGCTTTCCTTTTAAAAAATTAGACTGTCAAGAGCATGTTAAAAGGCACAGGGCCTTAAACATTATGTAAAGGAGTCATTTTAAGGCAGAAAACGTATGAACTGCTTTGTACTCAACACATCAATTGTTATTCTTTTCAGGTTAAAAGTTGAATCTGTAAAAAAAGAACCTTTTTACAGGATGAATACACAACCAGAGGAGCCCTTAACCAGAGGGAGGTGGAAATAAGGCAGCTGCAAACACCTCCACTTCAGTTTCCCTGTTAGATTCAAGAAGCAGAATCTCTTTGAGTTCAGGCTCCTAGACAAAGCTTCAGCCAGAGACCAGACCAATGCTACTCTACTGAGATCGGGAGGTTCCTCTTGAGTCTCTGGGGCCAGGAAAGTGAGGAAGTTCCCACCGCCCTCCCCAAAGAAGTTTGCGCTAAAGAGAGCAGGCTGCAGGAGTTGCCCTGTGCCCAGCAGCCAGGGTGCTTAGCCTGTGTCACCTTGGTGGGGTCGAGGCTGCTGTTGGGACATGAGCCTCCTCATTGCCTGTGGCTCTCTTTGTGATACTACCACATAGCTTATTCTGCACCTCCCTAGAATCAGCTTCAAAGTGGTGCTGAAGCAGTGATATCCTTAGATCTGTGGTTTCTCTGGCATCATCCCTTCCCTGCATCCATGCTCTGGATGGTTTGCTTTCTTCCTTTTCTGTAGCAGTAGCTTTCTCTTTTGCCTGTTCTTATACGAAAGTTCCACTGAGGCCAGGACTCAGTGCTCTGGAGCAGGAAACTCACTGGGATGTAGACACTGAGTGCTTCATCTGCACTGGTGTCATCATTATTATATTAGTATAGGAAGGACAGACAGAGCTGGGGATAAAGTGGCCAGAGAAGATGATACGGGCCAGGCGTGGTGGCTCATGTCTGCAATTCCAGCACTTTGGGAGTCCGAGGCAGGTGGATCACTTGAGGTCAGGAGTTCGAGACCAGCCTGGCCAACATGGTGAAACACCATCTCTACTAAAAATACAAAAATTAGCTGGACATAATGACAGGCACCTGTAATCCCATCTACTTATAGGCAGGAGAATTGCTTGAACTCAGAAACAGAGGTTGTAGTGAGCTGAGATCATGTCATTCCACTCCAGCCTGGGTGACAAGAGCAAAACTCCATCTCAAAAAAAACAAAAAACAAAAAACAAAAAACAGGGAAGGTGGTAAATCGCAAGTTGAAATCAAAGAGAGTAATTCATGGAGACACAAAAGTACATAACACAACCATGAACAACTAGAAATGTGCCGCCTGTCTTCTGGAAGTTGACTGAGGGTAAAATGATTCTCCCAGGCTGTTCTTCTGACATATCAAATGAACTGACGAGCCTATTTGTCTCGCAGACTAAGCTGGAAATTTCAACTCAAGGGCTGAGGCTCCTGTATGTGCATCCTTTAGAAGTAAACACAGACGAAAACCTGCCATTATGCAGTATATTGCTGTTGTGATGAAAAGCACTATGATGTGCTTGAAAGAATAAGGACAAGATTGCAACAATTCTCAGCATACTAATAGAGACGTAGGCTTTCAGAGAGATGAGCTACTCATTTACTGTCTCTTTCTTAATGATATGAAAAATCCTGGCCCCTCTTCATTATCCAGAGCTACACATTTAAGCACACTATTTCCTGCTCAATGCTGTCTTTGATTTTGGCAAAGTACAGGTGGGCGAGAATATTAGATTTTTCAGTTATTTCCTGAGGAATATTTATGACATCAAAGACAAAAACACATGGAATCATGTGCAACAATCTGAGTCCAATAAATGACTAGTTACTTGATTAAACCAAATGGTATTATAGCATGCAAACAGAGGAATTTCCACTCATTACTTTATACAGAATGAGTCTTATTCTGGTAACTTTTATTTTAGATTCAGGGGTACATACAAAGGTTTGTTATATAGGTAAACTATTGTCATGGGGGTTTGTTGTACAGATTTTGTCACCTGGGTACTAAGCTCGTAACCAATACTTATTTTTTTATGCTCCTCTCCCTCCACCCACCCTCCACCCTCAAGAAGGACCCAGTGTGTATTGCTCCCTTCTCTGTGCCCATGTGTTCTCATCATCTAGCTCCCACTTATAAGTGAGAACATGTGGCATTTGGTTTTCTGTTCCTGCATTAGTTTGCTAAGGATGATGACCTCTAGCTCCATCCATGTTTTCGCAAAAGACATGATCTTGTTATGGCTGCATAGTATTCCATGGTGTATTTATATCACATTTTCTTCATTCAATTTGTCATTGATGGGCATTTGATTGATTCCATGTCTTTGCTATGCTGAACACTGGTGCAACAAACATTCATGTGCATGTGTCTTTATAACAGAATGATTTATATTCCTCTGGGTATATTCCCAGTAACGGCATTACTGGGTCAAATGGTAGTTTTTTGTTTTTAGCTCTTTCAGGAATTGCCACACTGCTTTCTACGATGGTTGGACTAATTCGCACTCCCACCAACAATGTATTTGTGTTCTATTTTCTCTGCAACCTTATCAACATTTTATCAACATCTGTTCTTTTTTGACTTTTTAATGATAGCCATTCTGACTGGTGTGAGCTGGCATCTCATTGTGGTTTTGAAGACAGACATGCAACCAACAAGCATATTTTAAAAAGCTAAATATATAATTCTATCAAGACTGTTGAAGGTGAGCCAAAAAAAAAAAAAAAAAAAAGCTCAATATCATTGATCATTAGGAATAAGTATTTTAAGCTAGATAATGGACAACAATTCTATTCCTTATTTTAAATGCAGCCATTGATATACTGCAAATTGTATTTGTCTCTATATGTTTGCCTATAAGATTTATTTACTTAATCAAAATGGTTGCCTAATACAGTTTCCCCTACAAAAGTTGTCAAAAGAATAATGTTATTGCCTTAGGCAGGAACTCAAGCACAAAGATAAAAATCCATATCAGAGTATTTGATGTATTTTATTTGTTCACATTTAGCCTATTTGAGGTTAGCACTACTTCATTTGACAGTTTAAAAATCATCCTGTAAACAGAATAAAAAACAACAGCAGCAACAGCAAAAACAAGGAGACAATGTATAATAAAATAATGTGTTGAAAGGAATATTTGGAAGAAGCAAAGGAAATGAGACCATGATTATGAATTCAACATTCAGAAGAAAAAAACTGTCCAACATCTGTAAAAAGCAAAATCATAACAGTATAAAAAAGAAGCAAGAATTCAAAGTGCAGGTGCGCTAGTTTTCATTTCCACATCCATTCAGGAAATAGAGCATACTATTCTTTTACATAAAGTGACAAGTTCTGTTTTTTCAAAACATTCAGTTACATTATCTTGCAGATTATTTTTTCAGTTTACATTATCTCTACATTGATTTAATGGAAAGATGGTCATATGCAATATGTGGTATAAATTTCTTTAATCTATGGAGAATATGGAAATGGTAAAGGTGACTGTTTCAGTTTTTGCTTTATTTGTAGTAACAAGAAGCTAAACATCCAGTATCAGAAGCATCAGTACTTTTACTCTTTCAAAAACAAAAGCAAAGCAAAAACAAAAACCTATCATAAGCCGTCTGTCTTTGCTGCCACTTTCAGATTCTCTGTGACAAAAGACTGTTACTTTTTACTGAATTCTAATGAGTTGACATAAATAATCAGAACAATTTCTTAAATGCAAAATCTGTCTGGTATCTGTCTAAACTGATTAAATACAAGTGTTATTCTGGCATCATGTAAAAATCACTTACACTTTCATAACTGTTTAGAATCCCCAATGTTTTCCCTTTCAAAGGGAACATCTGTGGAATATGATTTTGAATAGAGGACTTTTATGAAATATATTTCAAATCTTAAAAATATTTTTAATACTTCCTAAAGTGGTATAGGATTTACTGCTGCTGACAATGCCTTCCATTTAAGATCAGTCTTGCATTTGTGGCTTTTCATTTTCCTTCTAGCTCTAATTTTATTTAAAAAGCCTGAATACACAAATGACTGCTGCCTTACTTAGCATTAAACGGTACTATTTTTTAAACCATGTATACAGATCAACAGCAAGATTAGTAAGTTATAATACACACATATCACTGACAAATTCATCTTTTTGTTTTTTAGAATTCACTAAATAAACTGTATTCTGGTAAATCCCCTCCCCGCAACAACAGTGTACTGTACCTACATTGAGGCGTTTAAATATTTCTCCAACAGTTTTCATTATATTACATTATGAAAACACTAGGCTTCAAGCCAGGTACTAATAAATATTTAATTTAAAAAAAAAAAAAAAACCCAACACAGAAGAACATAAAAAAGCCCCTCCCTCCCTCTCCTCCTGCTCCCCCGGGAAGGCGCGGGTGTCAGCCTGACATGGCCGAGATTTCGTAGTCACTGGCCGAGGTGAGGGGCTTGCCCATCATCCGGATGTTTTTTGCACTGGTAATCCTGGCCATCATGCACACGGGCTTGTCAAAGTACTTGACCAGGGCAGGCTCAGTTAAGAGGGAGGCCAGGAATTGCTCGAAGGTGATGGCCCAGTCCCGGTCCAGGCTGGTGCTCCGGGGCAGTGCCGCTGTGCCCTGGCCGCTGCGCACCAGGACGGTGTCCTCTCCGATGTCCTCGCAGTGCAGCTTGTCCTCCTCGTGGGAGCCGGCACTCAGCACCGAGTATGAGGACATGGAGCTGTCGTCCTTGGTGTCGTCGTCAGAGATCAGCATGGAGGAGCAGGCCCCGTTGTCCCGGGGTGAGGAGTCCTCCAGCTTGATGTCCTCCATCTGCCCTCCGAGGGAGTGCTCCTCACTGTCGGCGGGCAGGCTGGCCGGCAGGGGCTCGACAGACTCCACCACGTAAGGCTGGCCTGGCCCTTTCTTGGGGAAGATCACGCCTGGGATGGCCTGGTGGCAGGATGGTCCGCTGCCTCCGCTCCCGCCCTCCTTTGCAGGCTGGGGGACGAACAGCTTGCCGACCTCCCCAATCTCCAGCAGGAGGCTGGTCACTGCTGCGGTGGCATGGTATAGCTCCTGCTCATTGGGGTCTTCGCTGAACATGTTATACATTGTCTTACACAGTTCAATGAACTGCCCCTGAAGAGCAATTTGGAAAAACACAAAGAATGTGAAATCTTGAGGGAGCAGAAAGGCAGGACTGAAATGGACTGAAGAGCCATTTAAATGAGAACGCCTAAAGATCCCTAGGCTGGATGGATATGTTTAAAGTCTCTTATTGATGTTTCCATTTAAAATTTTTCTTTTTGAGACAGGGTCTCACTTTGTCACCCAGGTGGGAGTGCAATGGTGCACTCATGGTTCACTGCAGCCTCAACCTCCTGGGCTCAGGTGATCCTCCCATCTCAGCCCCTCAGGTAGCTGGGACTACAGGTACATGCCACCATGCTCTGCTAATTTTTGCATTTTTTTGTAGGGAGGGTTTCGCTATGTTACCCAGGCCTAGTCTTGAACTACTGGGCTAAGTGATCCTCTTGCCTTGGCCTCCCAAAGTGCTGGAATTACAGGCATAAGCCACTATGACCAGCTTATTTTCACATTTTTAAAATTTGAAATATTAAAACATCTATGAAAGTTGGAATAAAAAAGTAAACATCCATGTACAGATCACCTAGAGTCAAGAAGGACTATGTCATACATTTGTCTCAGTAACTATTTTCTTGCTCTCTTTTTCCTTTTTGAAGCATCTTAAGGACATCTGAGACTCATCTCTTTTCACACGTACACACTTCAGCATGTACTTCAATTTTTCCAAGGTTAGCTCCAATCCCTCCTCCCACAACACACCTCCCATCTCCCTGGACAAAAGTAATGCTTTCAGTCTCCACCCAGATGACTTCTATTCTTCGATTATGAAACTCAGCATTTTCATCCTACGTTATAATTATTTATATATATATTTTTTTCCTCATTTCACCAGCTTTTTATGGAAAATGTGTCCAGACATCTTTGTAGCTAAGCACAGTCATTTGAAAACAGCATGTGTTTGTCTTTCGAGTATCTGAGGGTATTTTTAATAACTGGAATAAGATGCATAAATTCTCAAAACTGGATTGTTGTGGTTCACATTTTCTCTGGGGAAGTCATTTTCTCACAATGGAGCGTATTTCTGATGCATAAACACATGCACAAAATAGGTCCAAACAACTACTAATTAACTGCCCCAAAGTTATAATTATTTTTGAGGGGGATTGATTCTACATTTATTGACGACTTTTCAGTAATAGAAAAAAGAGCATCCAGGTTTGAAGTCAGAATGATTTGAACTTTAAGCACTTACCTGGTTTAATTTGGGTAAATCCTTTGCATTCTTTGACTTAGATTTACTTTCTGGAGTCCAGAGTCTCAAATAATTACGATTTTCTTGGGAATTTGCTCTCTTCCCTACAACCCAAATGTTAAGAAGTTAAGTGCTTATAGGCCAAAACACAAGTGTGCAACCAGCAAGAAGGTAAACATATAGAAGAGACCATCCCTACCTTTGTCCGGCTTTAGGCTCACCGTAACGAAGCCATCATCTACACCCTGTTTGCTTCTGCTATCCAATCCAACAACTACCGAGAAATATTAAAGAGTAGAATGTGATATAATATGACTATGCAGTTAGCATTTGCAGTGGAAAAGAGAAGACTATCTAAATAGGGTTGCCTAATTTAGCAAACAAACAATAAAAACTCCCCAAACAAAATAAAGGATTCAGTTAAATTTCAATTTCAGATAAATAATTTTTGGAGGGGATAAGTGTAACCCTGACATTACAGGGGACATACTTATACTAAGAAAATTATCTTTTATCTGAGATTCTAATTTTATTGCATGTCCCATTATTTTATCTGACAACACTCTCTCTAGATAAAGGACCTCCACAGAATTCTTTCTCACAGCCTGGGTTCAGTGTACAATTAAAAATTAATGGAGGGCCAACTGCTGTGTCTCATGCCTGTAATCCCAGAACTTTGGGAGGACGAGATGGGCAGTTCACTTGAGGCCAGGAGTTTAAGACCATCCTGGCCAACATGGTGAAATCCTGTCTCTACCAAAAATACAAAAATTAGCTGGCCTGGGAAACTACAGAAAAACTCTGTCTCAAAAAACAAAAAAAATTAATGGGATGATGCCACATAGTCTTCAGTACTTAAAAAATCGTAGTACCCCAATGAATGTTGATTTCTCTCCTCTCTTTTCTACATTATCATTTAACTTTGCATATATGAGGCTCATTTTTTTTTTTTTTGCCAGTCCTGCAAAAGATCACTTTCAAGGAAATTAAAATCTATGTTGGTAGACATGAGGAAAAAAATTTTTTTTGCTAAAATGTTATCTGCTATAAAACTGCTTCAGATTTATAATTTGGTACTTCAAAAATATGACTTTTAAGGAACCCACTTATAACTGTTCTGTCTTCTTAAGACATTACAGAGCACATAGGGACTTCAAAACAGAGAGGTGTACAATGCTCTCAGCTTCCCATGCAGTTTGTCGGCTGTTAGAGTGCATTCCCGCACTTCTTCAACCACCCAAAGCTGGCTGGTCAGCCAGAGATGTGGCCTTTACTGTATTATGTGTCAAATTAATCTCAGCAGCTTTTAAGACACAGTGAGGAAGGTGTACTATATATTGTTGGGAAATTCGTCTCCTCTTAGTGTTGAAAATGATTTAGGAAACAAGTGGATATTTAAAAATATTTAACGTATGGTAAGTCCATGCAGTGGACGCTGTATAGCCATTTAAAAGCCATGTTTTCAAAGAAATGTTAATGACCAAGTAATATTCTCAATGGATTTTAAGTAAAAAAAAAAAAGCAGGATACAAAACTGTATAGGCAGTTTGAATCCCAGTTTTATATATATCTGTGCTGTATGTGTATAATTTGAATAAAAAACTGAAATGAAATATTTCAAGGTTAATTATTAGCTATCTTTATATGGTAGGATTCTAAGACAGCTTTGGCTTAGTTAATATATTTTTCCTAAATCTTAAAAATTTCTATACAAAGCAATAGTGCCTTTAGCCTTGGGAAACCTTCAAAAAGCATCTTTCAATGACATTACACGCTATTGGCTTGTGACCTTTCCTGAAGCATTTCTAAAACAAGGGAATCCCTTTCCGAGATGAGTGTCTACCAAGAAACGTGTGGTGAACATTTTGTAGCCAGAATGTGACTGCTAATGATATTAGGTTGGTGCAAAAGTAATTGTTTTTGCTATTACTTTCAATATATAATATTTTTTTGCTATCACTTTCAATATACAGTATAATATTAAGAATACATAGGATCACTAAGGCACTAAGCAAAAAGTCTTATTACATTATATTATTAGGTCTTGACTACACTCAATTTGATAGCTGTAATCTCCATTCTCCACACAAGCAAACTGAGGCTCACACAGGAACCTGCCTGCACTCACCTAGATAACAATATACATAGCTAGTGTTCTGTCCAAAGCTCCTACCCTCAACTTGTATTGCCAGTCGTAAGACTGAGCCTGGCTTACTCTCTCTACAAATATCACTTAGGTGCTTTTTGTAGAAAAAGCAGGTTTACAGTGTGCCTATTTGGGGATGGCAGGTCTATAGTCTGCTTATTTAGGGAGGGCAGAACTTAAGAGGTAAAAGAACCCAGGAGAAACCTGCATTTACTTTTGGACTTAGGTGAGTTAATAAAGTTGACCTAGTGATTTCTCTCCCCTCATTTTAACTTGGCACATATGAGGCTGATTTTAGTGATGAATTAGAAGTAACTTATTGCAGTAGCAAGCTAAGAGACAATGCTAGATTAATGTAAGACAAAACAGTATGTGACTTAATACATAAATTTGGAGACATATATGAGTTAAGTCACATCTTTGTAGACCTATCGTCCACAGAGAGCAGGGGTTGGCATACTTCTTCCATAAAGGACCAGACAGTGAATATTTTGGGCTTTGTAGGCCATACTGTCTCTGTTTTAGCTACTTAATTCTGCAGCATGGAAACAGCCATAGGCAATACATATATAAACGAGCTTGGCTGTCTTCCAACAAAACTATTTATAGGCACTGAAGTTTCAATTTCATATACTTTTCATGTGGAAAAATATTATTTTACTTTTGACTTTTAAAAACCATTTAAAAATGTAAAAAACATTCTTAGTTCACAGCCTGTTAAAAAATAGGTGGTGGGCTAGATTTGGTCTACAGGCCATAGTTTGCCAACTTCTGTTATACAGCAAACAGAGATATAAGAGAATGCTTTCTGATAGAAATGCTAGTTCCAATTCTGGATGGCTGCCTAATAAGATAATATTCTTAGCAGAGAGAAGGCAGCATAGTATATAGCTCTATAGGACACGAGTTTCCTCATCTGCTGGGAAACAATGTATATGGTTCCTTCAGTGGGCTGAGGTACCTGCTGACCAATAATTGCCTAAATCTCAAAAGTTAGAAAAGAAAGTAACCAATTAGGAAACCATATTCACATACTTCTTTGATTGACTGGCTTTGGAGGCAAGTCTTTTTCCAATAATGGAGGGCTCCGTAGAAAACAAATATAATATCTTTGATGAGGAAAGTCACTTACCATGTGTACATTCTGGGGTAATATCTTCAAAGAAGTACTGAGTTGCTTCAAAAGCAGAATCTGGCTCATCTTGGTCAGAGGATGGCTCTAGGGAGGCGAGGAAACATAATTCTTGTATTGGTAGGGCCATAACCCAGTGAAAGTATGCTTAATTATTAAATAAAATGACATAAGGGGGGATGAGAAGCTAAAGTTACAAAGGTGGGGTGGGGCCTTGAGTGGCTGCTGTCTCTAAACCTTAGTGGAGGGGGTCACTCCCTTTCTAACTCCATCTTCCCTTTTAACAACCCTACACCAAAGTGTTCCTTTATATTTTCTGTTGTATGGAGATTTTTCCAAGTTGTATGAAATAATGCTTTATGAACAAAATTTTAGGAAATTGTATACTGCAAAGAGAATTCCCAAATCTAGTTTTATCCTACCTCTATTGTTAGTGCCAATCTCACCTCATTTTTAAAAGTATTTGCTAGATAGATCCCAGCCAGTACCAACTTGTTTAAAATTGAACTCAAAACCTCACCGTTTTCCCCACTTGATCCTTCAATGTTCCTACATTCCGTCTCTCTATCTCTCTCTCTCAATCCTTGTACCCCAGGTGTTACAAGTGCCATTTATTCTTTCTCTTGCAGAAGCCTGCGTACTCTTTTCTGTTACAATTCATCTTCACACAGATGAATAACCATAGAATCAAGTGCATCCTGATTCAAGAACTTACACAAATTATCTTGGTTCAGTCAGTTCTTAGTGACTCATGAATGACTGTGTATATCAAAAAGAGGACATCAGGTTACACCTAAAAAAGAGACTTCAGGCCAGCTCACAGTTACAGACACGTGCTGCTCCATGTAGCTCACTTACCAGGCAAGACGTGCATTTTGTACAGGAGTTTGAGCTTCTCTGTGAGGTCCCCATGGCATGCAGCACCTAGAAGTCATATAAGTCCCAATGTAAAATGCATCACGTGTGCCAGTCATCTCCAGGCCTAGTATTCCCCTAAAAAGTTTATTTCTTATAAATTCCTACCAAGACATTGTATGCTGAAAGGTCTGGCCAGGACCTATTTGGCTTAAGAGCTCAGGAACCAGGATGGTTGGTTTCAAATTCTGTTTGTACTATGACTCTTGGGAGAGTTAAACTCTACCTTTGTTTCCCCTCTGTAAGGTGAGATGGTACTAGAAGATTCTACCAGTGATCTTGGTGTCAGGACTCCATAAAATGTCAGAACTAAAGGTGTTAAAACATATAAAGCACCTAGAATAGTGCCTGGTACCTAATAAACTAGCCTTAATGAGAAAGTTCATGTGACTGGGCCAAACCATGTTAAATAACTATTAGAGTTCAGAAATAATTTCAAGATGTGTTTGATAACACTTCAGATTACTCATTTTAGAAATTTTTTTAGTTGTTTTTGAGCTCCTAAGTATTTCCTTATTTTCATTTACCCTAACCTATCTGTCATTATATCACCATAGCTTCAATCAAAAAAATCCTATGGTTTTTACCCTCAAAGTCCATATTTATTGCTAGAACCAGAAAATCCTTTGTAAATACATATTCTCAGAGCACCTAAAGATAACTTAGATTTGGAAAAAGAAAAATAGCAATCATAGAATCTGGGTTGGAAAGGACCTTAGAGGTTATCTTGTCTGACCTTCCACTTAATGTAGGATCTCCTCTCACACACCCCTGTGAGACAGGACTCCAGCATCTGCTGAAACATTCTCAAAGATGGGGAACTCATTCCATTCCAAGCTGTGTTCTTTAAATGCTCAAAGTTCTTCTGTAATTTTTACTTTGGTCTAATGACCTTTAACCTGTAGTCTCAACTTTAGGAAGTCTGTGAACCCCTCAAAATGCAAAATTTTTTGGGAGGCCGAGGTGGGTGGATGATGAGGTCAAGAGATTGGGAGCATCCTGGCCAACATGGTGAAACCCCACCTCTACTAAAAATACAAAAATTAGCCGGGCGTGGTGGAACGTGCCTGTGGTCCCAGTTACTTGGGAGGCTGAGGCAGAAGAATTACTTGAACCCAGGAGACGGAGGTTGCAGTGAGCCGAGATTGCGCCACTGCACTCCAGCCTGGCAACAGAGCAAGACTCCGTCTTAAAAAAAAGAATGCAAAATTTTATGTATGTGCATGTGTTACTTTGGGGAAAGAAAATGTCCATAGTCTTTATCAGATCTCAGAGTCCATGACTCAAAAATGGTTTAAACTACTCCTCTTTAAAGTCAAATAGAATGAGTGTCTCACCTCTTCCATGCAACAATCCTTCAGATTTTAGAACAGCTGTCCTGTCTTCCTCAAGATTATCTCATTGGGGCAACTTGATCTTCCCAGATGAGATTTTTCCAATTTTTTCAATTTTCTCATATGATGTGATTCATATATCCTTCCCTATTATTATCTACATCCACCTTATGTGTTAATTTCTCAATCAATGTTCCTCTGAAATGAATTCCAGAAGTCTCTTGGCCACCCCAGGGAATAGGGGAACTGTTCCTGACTCTTCCATTAGCATAGCCTAAGCGTAGACTCAACTGTTTCACACTCACAGTGGAGTTTATTAATGATCATATGGTTAACTAAACCTCCAGAAGTTTGCATGATTAATCAAACTAATCATGAAAATAATGAGGCATTTATTAACCATCCACTCCGTGTTAGGCCCTGTGCCAATTACTTCACATGTATAATCTCACTTATATCTCATCATAATTCTATTAAATGGGTACAATTATGATTCCCATTTTATAGATAAGAAAAATCGGGCTTATTGAGGTTAAATAATTTGTTCAGGGTCATAAACAATTAAGTGACAGGTCAAGGATTTGAATCTGGATTTGTCTGACTCTCAATTCCACGCTGGAAACCACTATTACAGTACATGCAGACATCCTAGCTAGTTCTTTAACAATTATTTCTTTAAATGTAGAACTTATATTTATCATTTTTTTTTTTTTGCCAATCATTTTGTAACAGTGAAACAGCAAAAGAACATAACTAACCTAATTTTTGTTTAAGGGACCTTTACCTGCATGTAGGCTAGGATAATTTTAGAGCACTCAGATAATATACAAAAACAGCAATCATGTAGTTTTAAAAATTAACTCTGGAATAAAAGGACAAGTATGCAAAAAACTATATTTTGTTAAAGATTCATAGTAGCATTACAACCTGACCAAGACAAAGTAGTTCCCAAACTCCTTGGACTCCAGCTGGTGCCCAGATGTCTGCATTGTCTGTCACCTCTTGATGCCAGCTGCTTCTCATCCCCCTGCCCTGAACACAAAAAGAACCTAAAATCTGTACTGACTTAAGACGGTAGTTTAGGATGCTAGTCTGCCATTTTCTTGATTTGCTGGCTTTCAGAATAAATTTGCTTTTCTTCCCACCCAAGAAACTCTTGTCTCTTGAGTTTTTCAAGTGGTGAACAGCTGAACCTGGGTTCAGATACAATTTCTGCCTATCATAATTTTTAAAAACCTACTTTTGTCACCTAACATATAGGCAGTCTCTTCCCCTTAATGTGGCCCCACCCATTCAATAAGTGTTCTCTGCCTTCATGGCTCAAGGTGTCTGCTGAGTCCAGTAGAGGAGAATGAGTAGTAATCATGGTGACAATCATAACTGACATTTTTTGAGCCACTCTTCTAGCAACTTCACTTGAATTGTTTCATTTAGTTTTGATGGTAACTATCGTACAAATAAGGATGCAACCACAAAGAGTCCAAATACTGGGCCCAAGGGTACTAGTGAACACTCTCTCAGTTGAAATGAACTTATTACCCATCACACTTTTGGGTGCAGTGTTCAGCCAGTTATACAATTACCAATTTCCATTGATAATAAATATTTATCCAATGACTGGCTTTATCATGGCTCATTATGCTATGTTTACAGACTCTAAGTTCCAGCCACACTGTTGGAAAAAGAGGTACAGCTAATTTACGGCTTCTGATGGTAACCCCTGATTTCTAATTCCACAAAGACCATCTCTCTGTCCAGTAATTTCTAGCAGGATCTCTCTGGGTATTGATATTAAAACTACTGACACATGTTTTTCAGAATTTTTTAGTTTTGCTGTCTTTTTGAGGTGGAGTCTCACTCTGTCATCCAGGCTGAAGTGCTATGGCGCGGTGTTGAGTCACTGCAATCTCTGCCTCCTGGGTTCAAGCGATTCTCGTGCCTCAGCTTCCAGGGTAGCTGGGATTACAGGCACCTGTCACCATGCCTGGCTAATTTTTTTATTTTTAGTAGAGACAGGTTTCACCATGTTGGCCAGGGTGGTCTCGAACTCCTGACCTCAAGTGATCCGCTCACCTTGGCCTCCCAAAGTGCTTGGATTACAGGCATGAACCATGGAGTGGGGTCCATTTTTTTAGTTTCTTTAAACACAGAATTTCTCATTTCTGCTTGACTTGCCCATCTCCATAACTATAACTGACCAACGTAACTGACAACAGCTCTGCAATCACATCTGAGAGTTCTCCCAGTAAGTTGGGGTATAGTTTACTTTGCTCAGGAACTCAGCTGCATTCTGAAGTCTAAATACTCTTTCCCAGTGTTTTCTCTATGCTGGACTTCAAGCCTTTCCCTTCTCAAAGATTTGAAGAATCTCTTTACTGGAGTTGACTGAATTTAAGTAAATCAAAATATTTTTGTTTATTTCTGTCACTTTCTACATGTAGAATCTGTCTTTTTTTTCTCCTCCTTATTTTTGCCAAAGGCATTTTTTAAATCTCTTTTTTAGTGAATACCTATATGACAATCAGTAATTACCCTGGAAGTAAAAAAGGTTAGCATAGGGTCAAAGAGGTCTTCAGCATTATCTCTTTCGTTTCACTTTTCAAAAAAGCAGAATGTGCTTATATATCACTTGTGCAATTAAAAATTAATACTGCCTCCTTTCTCCTAAAAAACGCCCTTTTGTTATCCTCAGTATAGAGAGAAAAGGATAAGATTTCAGGACAGATAACCCTTGTTTGAGTCCTGGGGCCGGCATGTATTAGCTGTGCCTCTCAGTTCAATAACAGATATGTATTGGTTTGCTAAAAACTAATGTTCCAGCAAGTTACTTTAACTTCTCCAAGCTTCTGTTTCTTTAGCTAAACATGAGGATAATAGTAGCAAGCAGGAAGGTAATAAAGTATAATAGTAACAGCACAAATTGTGCCTCTTGGGTACTTGGAATCAAACACAGTTTGTAGTTGCATGCCCTTAGACAAATTAAATGCACATAAATTGTGCACATAAAAAGCATTGGCGCAGTGCCAGGCACGGAGTAAATGCTGTATAAATGTCAGTTATCACCATCATTATTACACCTAAGAGCTTTTGTTTGGATTAAGTAATACAGTAAAAGTTCTAAAGTATCACAAGAGGATCTGCACTCTACATAAATGTGAGCTCTCCCACGTTCCCCCTCTTAAGCATATAGATGACTGCTTTATACAATTTTTGTTTTAACCTCAGGACTCTACCTACATCCCTTCTCTTTTTAAAAAACCATCAGCTTTCTCTGACCTTTATGCCTTCTAGATATAACTCTGACAGATTAAGGACGTTCTTTGGAAATGTTGGCTCTATGCCTGACATTTTCTCTTTCCTTGGGTACTTCTTTTTAAAGTGTATGGCCCAAGGTCATAGAGTAGTGCAATTCAAATTTTTAAAAAATTGTTCTTACCTCATTCTGGCATAATGCCTGCTATACTCTCTACCTCACGTCAGGCGGGCCAAGCTCCACTACCATGCAGCTTTTGTGCCCAGTTATAAAAGGAACAAGAGTCCAAAAGGCAGTCATATGTAGGGCAGTGAGCAAGCCAGACAGGGAGCTGGTGGGCAGCTGCCCTCATGCTATGATGAGATGTGGGGTGAGGCTGGGCCTGTTCCTGCTGGAAGGTCCCTCCTCCCAGGAAAAGGGAGAGAAAAGACTTCCACTGAGGCTGCAGGGCTGCTAGGATGCTCCTTGATTAAGAACATTTCATAATGTTTTATGAAACTATGAAATTACAAATAAAATTTATTTTATTATGAAATATGTTTTATACAATTATATATAATGAAATAATGAAATATATTCAATAAAATATTCTATGTAATGTTTTTTGGTCAAAGAAAAGAAATCCGCCAACCCAAATATTTGTCTCTTGTAAAACTATCTCAGTCTATGGTTTCAGTGTTTATGTTGGCATTTCACTGTCTTGTGAATTCTCTACTAATGTATTTTTAACTAGTGCTGAGCGCTGTCTGATGTAGAAGGCAATGATTTATCCATATACTATGTTCATGAAAAACTCATTTTACAGTCAGTTTGCAAACCTCCACATGTGCTTCTGAGGCCCTGAGGGCAGCATGGGGAACCCTGGGGCACAGCTCCGTCATCCCATCCCAACTCATGCAACAGTACCACTTCCTTACTTAGCCCAGAGACGAACTCCCGGAAGTTAATCAAAGAGTCTCCATTTTCATCTAATAACTGGAACAAGCGGGAGGCCAGAACGTCAGAGTGAGTTCCACACGCCCAAGGAAAGAGAAGAGCAAACATCCCCTTGAACTGCTCGAAGTCAATGCGATACTGTTCAAGGTACGGCAGGCTGGGGTCGTGCCGGTCCAATGCGTTGCTGCTCCCGCCCCAGTAGCAGCTGGTAAGATGTTCTGCCTGAGAAAGAAAGAACAGGTGATCACTGGGGAATCTCTCCTGCAGCAAATACCAGAAAGAAAAGGCCTAGGTCAGTCTGTCAATGTGTGTGGAGCCCCTGGGGCTGGGCTATGGCCTCAGGGCCCCCTCAGTCTCCCAGTTCTACACACACCTCCACTTGATCAGCCCTTCACTGCCTCCACACCAACCATTTCTGCAGTTTACATCTGGAAGGTCGGCTTCAATTACTGGGTGTGGCTGAAGAAAGAAGGGGAAGTCTCCTCCCACCACATTCTCTTCCCCCTTACCTATACACTCATGTACATTTTAGAACTCACTCCCATAAAGAGGAAGAAATTTTTTAGCTTAAACAAATAGTAGGCTACTTGAAAAAGACAGGAATTTAGGTAATGTGAACAACTTGTTTTTTAGGTGACGATGGTAAAGTCCAGACTTTATGCAGCTTACATGAGGTCAATCAACCAATTAGTTAAAGCAGAATCATGATGAGATTTTGGGTTTCTAAACTTCCACTTAATGTCCCACATATCATACATAACCCCTGCTCACCAAAATCACCTAAATAAGATCATAGTCACACAGTATTCAACCTACAAGTGTGTGATCATCCAATTTCACACATCTGCAAAAGCTCTAGAAAAATTATTAGCATAGGAGCCACTACAGTGAGCAGAATGGAGACTGGACCCAACAAAGGGCTTCCTGTTCCTGGTCTTGGAAAAAATGCAGCCTCTTTGCTCATGAGGTAATAATGATTCTGGCAGAAATATCCATTCCCTTTTAGGAAGCCCACAAAAATAAAGCATGTGCTAGAAAGTTCTGAAAGAATGCCCTCACCCACCCCCACACAGGCATTGTAGTTAACCCTGGGTGGCAGGTGGGGGAGAAAGGAGGAGCATAAAAAGGAGGACTTTATTTTTACTTTTTCCATATTGTATTGTCTGAATATTTCACTATCAGCATAAATAATATGGTAATAGAAGAAAAGCACCTCTGGTCAGGCACCGTGGCTCATTCCTGTAATCAGCACTTTGGGAGGCCAGGTGGGAGGGTCACTTGAGCTCAGGAGTTAAAAGCCTGGGCAACATACTGAGACCCTGTCTCTACAAAAAAAAGTTTAAAAAGTAGTTGGGCATGGTGGCACATGCCTGTACTCCTGCTACTTGGGAGGCTGAGGTGGGAGGATAGCTTGAGGCCAGGAGGTCAAGTCTGCATTGACCTGGGATGGTGCCACTGCACTGTAGCCTGTGTGACAGAGTGAGACCCTGTCTCAAAAAAAATTAAATAAATAAGAAGGAAAAAAACAGCACTTTTGAAAATCTTTCTCTTTTCCCTGGAGGTTTTGAAAACAAGGAGTCAATTGTGAGTATGTTGTTCAATTTTGCTCTTCCTTAGAAAAGAAGCAAAGAAATCAATGTCTTTTCACAATTGTTTATTGGGAATTGTACCAAAAAAGCTAAAAAGAGGAGTGGGAGTAGGGAAGAGAAGAGGAAGGAGGGTGGAGAACAGAACCAGTCGGGTTTTTTGCAAGGCAATCTTGAGAGAATAAAGGAAACTGTGTCGAAGTTCCTCAGGGTTTGGGACTGCATTCCTGGCTGTGGGGTGGAGGCAGGGTGTGTCAGAGGGAGGGGGCAGATGCTGAGCCTGAAGTGGCCCGCTGGGTTGGGCTGTACTCGGAAAGAGCATGAGTGGAGCCAGCAGCCCTCTGTGGGCAGCACGGTGTTGGTGATATGCTCTGGGAAGGAGCCGCTTTACCTGAGCTACGTCGGTTGACAAAGGTTACCCAAAGCATGTCTTGTTAACTAAGCACCCCAAGTAGCTCTGAACCTGGCCTGAACATGAGTGCAGGTACTTTCAGGGCGCTCACAACCAACAGGAGAAAACAAGCCCTTCAGGTCATCCCCTTGTTCCTTGCTGAGAGCCCATAGGCCATCATCTGGGGACTATGGGCACAGAGACTGAATCAGAAGGGCTAATTTGGAAAGAGTTCAAGAGAAACCAGGGCAAAGGGTCCTGAACCACATTTTCCAGGAAATCTGCCTCAGGGTGCATTCTTTTCTCCTCAAGTTCTACCCAAAAGCCTGTGTGGTGAGCTCCTTGGGAGGAAGACTGCATCAGGCCTTTGTATCTCCAGAAAATACCCACAAATGGGCTTAAAAAAAATTTTTTTTTAAGAGACAGGGTCCCATTCTGTTGCCCAGGCTGGAATGCAGTGGCGTGACCCTGGCTCACTGCAGTCTCAACCTCCTGGGCTCAAGTAATCCTCCTACGTCAGCCTCTGGGCTACAGACATGTGTCACCATGCCTGTTTAATGAAAAAAAAATATGTATTTTTTTAGTGATGGGTCTTGCTATGTTGCCCAGGCTGGTCTCAAACTCCTGGGCTCTAGTACTCTTCCCTCCCGCCTCAGCCTCCCAAGTACCTGGGATTACCGGCATGAGCGACTGCACCTGGCTCTAGAAATTGGCTTTTTAAAGTACTGAAAAGTCTGGCAGGGTGACTGACACATAGGGATGACTCAGTAAATGTTTGAGAAAATGAATGAAAGCCAACTGAAGTGTTACAATGATTCCACACAGTGTCCATAACTAAAGTTTTATCTTGGATTCTTTAGTATAAGAGACTCTATCCCATCCCTGACACCAACTGAGTCTCAACTCTCTTCTGGGTCCTCAATAGAGCTGGGGAACTTGTGTTGACAACACACCCTTAGGGCAGAGTTTGGAGTATAAGAAAAGTTTGCTTTCTTCAGCATATTCTCAGGGTTCAAATGGCACACCTGGTATCTGAAGAAACACAGAATAGAGAGTGCAGCAGTGCCCAGGTTCAGATGTGGCTTCAATTACTTCCAGAGCCGGGACTTCTGTACAGACAGCCCTGGTCCTCCTCCTCCTGCTTTTCCCCGAGTCGGCCTCCTCTGTCTGCTGTCACACCCCTTTCTCTTACCTGTTCATGCTCTCGCTGCCTCCAGCTGCTACTTCCACTTCTGTTTAGTTTCCCCGAGAATCCTGGCCCTGCCCCCATGCCCTGTGAAGATTTCTTCTGGTCCTGAGCATCCCTTAAAAACCTGATCTCCATTACATCATTGTTTTCTCCTTCCTTAGGTATCTCCAACTTAAACTACAGGAGCAATTAGCTACAGGTGCTTAACATGTATGAATAAAATATTCATGAGCTGGCACACCACAGAGACTGCACCAAGTGCCACATGCAGGGGTGCTGCTGCCCCCTCTGTTAATAATGCTGATACTGCACCAAGCGCACCACCAACCAGCCTGGATGCCCAGAGTGCTTCCATCTTTCTGGGCCTCGGTTTCCACATCAGAAGAATTCAACACACACGTTTGGAACACCTACAACGGCAGACTCCAGTATTAGTACTATACTAGTGTACTTTACCAGGCACTAGTGACACAAGCATAAATAAAACGGTGGTGCCCTCCAGAGGCCAACAGGTAGGGGGCGACATCAGCAAGAGCAGTCCTAAGCAACCACGTTTTCTGACTGTAAGAACTAAAAGACCAGTGTTCAGCTCCGGTTTTTATGTTCGTTTCTTTCTATTTTCTCCTGTACTATCTTTGCAATTCTCAAAACAGCCAAATTTAGTTCTGACAGTAATTAGAAATTGTGATGAAATTGGCACCTGCATAAAAGGCATCTTTTAAACATTTTTTCCTGTTGATTACAACTTTTTTTGTTTTTTTTGAGACAGAGTCTCACCAGGCTGGAGTACAATGGCATGATCTCAGCTTACTGCAACCTCTGCCCCCTGGGTTCAAGTGATTCTCCTGGCTCAGCCTCCGAGTAGCTGGGATTACAGGCACACGCCGCCACACCCAGCTAATTTTTTGTATCTTTAGTAGAGATAGGGTTTCATCATGTTGGCCAGGCTTGTCTCAAACACCTGACCTCGTGATCCACCTGCCTCACCGTCCCAAAGTGCTGGCATTCTATAATCCCAGCACTTTGTGAGGCTGAGGTGGAGGTCAGGAGTTCAAGACCAGCCTGGCCAACATAGTGAACATCATCACTACTTAAAAAAAAAGAAGACAAATACAAAAACTAGCTGGATGTGGTGGTACGTGTCTGTAATCCTCGCTCTTCCTGGGCAACAGAGTGAGAGCAACGACTACATCTCAAGAAAAAAAAAAATCAAGATTGGTAGGGGCTGAATTTAAAAAAAAAAGCACAGAAATTTAACCAATTACGCCTTTCCTTTGGTATTTAAACAGCTTTATCCTAACCACATAAGGGTGTTTTTACAGCTTAACATAGGAAATCACAATTTGCAAGAATTCAGGCAGAACTTAAACTTGCTCACCATTGTTTGAATAAGTATTATGAAGCAGCAACCTATTTTCTTCGGTTCAAGGAAACAACTAGAATATTATATAGAGTGTAAGGGAACTAAAACGTCATTTAAATTGGTTCTAAGAGTGTTTCTTTTCATATTAAGTACTCCAGTTTTGTACTTTCAGTTCTATCTTCCTATTTATGTTATCCCTTAATTTAACAGAAAAATCCAGAACTGAATTAAAGTGAACTTCTTTACGCCTTTGAATGGGCATGAATTATTTTGAAACCCACCTTGAAAAGAGCATAAAGTTCTTCCAGCTCATCGATGGTAAAGGAAGTTTCTGTCACAATGGTTCGGACCTATAAAAATATCAAGCACAATGAATTTCACAAACTCAATAAATGTCGTGCTGGGAAAATCCCTGATTTTCCCCTTTCAAATTGTTTTCCGTCTGTCAGGCAGGAATTCACAGCCGGCAGGAATTCATAGCCAGCAGGAGCATGAGGAAGGAAGAGGATGGCAAAGGCTGCCTGCTGCTTCTCAAAGGACTTACCACGTTGCGTTTCGTAGTATCCTCCAGTGTCTGGATCACTTTCAGTCTTTGTTTGAATCTCATCTGTTCAATCAAATCTGCCCGGATAGTTCCAAATTTCTGGAAAGGAGCAATATTGATGTCTCTGAAAACACCTGTTATGGCACACCATGTCCTGTCTGCAGAATGCCTGCAACACACTCCTGACACATGAAAGAAATGACTTGTCACACGACAGGCATCCTACACTACACCTTTAGTTGCTGTTTTAAAGCCATCGAGCAACCAGACAGAAATATCTGGAAATTCTCGGCATCTTATTAGTTGAATTAAATTTCAGAGTCAAATGTACCTTCCTCAAGTCATCAAGTTTGTCAAGAAGAGCTAAATAAGGCTACTTGTATGTGAACAAACACTTCAAAGAAAGAATCTCAACTAGCAGAATGGTCTAAGGCTAACAATTGGACTAGGAGATTGGAAGAAACCTCTAACCCTGTGTGAGGCTTCCTGCTTCTGACCACTAGGTTCAAGGGCATCTGTCCATCTGGCCCAGAAATGCATGCTGTGTGTCTCCTGATGGCGGACACTGGGAGCTAGCCATCTCTTCAAGCTCCCTAGTGCTCCCTAAATGTTTGTTGTCAAAAGCCAAACCAGTCTGTCCATCTGAAGGCAGAATTTGTAAGGTTTTATATCTCTTAGTGATGCAAAAGAAAGACAAAGAAATCCTGCTTAAAGCATGAAGCTCAACCCACAGAAACAGTGACTGCAACAGTTAAATATATTTGGGAATCAAAAAGGTATCTGAGGCAGGTCTCAATCAGCTTAGAGGTTATTTTGCCAAGGTTGAGGACATGCCTGGGAAAGAGAGCTGCAAGTCACAGTAGAATATGTGGCTTGCGCATTTTCCAGGGAGAATTTTTAAGACTTCAGTATTTAAACGGGAAAAAGGGGGGGGTGGAAGGAGGGTATGGTCACATTCTTGTGAGGCTTTGATCACTGCTCACTGAATACACATGCTGTATGTGAAAAGATGGGGTAGATGAACAGTCAACTGTGTAATTGTCTGGCACTCAGTAAATCTGCATTTTACATAAGATAAAGTAAACATACAGTAGAGGAAGATGTGAAATATGACCTGACCTTAGGGTGGGGGGTTTCGGGGAAGTAGGTGGAGGTAATTTCTAGTCTTTTGTTGTTTTATATACCTGTGAAGAGCTGTGAGTTTACATTGTCAGGGTGAGGGAGGCCCCCTTGGGAGACATGAGGCCTTCTATCTTATAGCTATCTGTCCAGGAACAAAAGGAAAGGCAGCTTTTTCCATGACTCAGTTTCCAAGCATAACTTTTCCCTTTGGCAAAGTGAGTTTGGGGTCCTGAGATTTTGCTTTCCTTTTGCATATTTAAAGGATAAAGAAAAAGTTGACAAACAGCATCAAGAGTTGGCAAAGATATGGTGCAATCAAAACTCTTATATACTGCTGGCTGGAGTATCAGTTGGTAAGACCATTCTGGAAATCTGTCTGGCAGTATCTGCTGACCGAGCCTTCTTATGATTCTTATGTTTCACTACTAAGTATATGCCCCAAAGAAAAGCATATATGTGTGTGTGTATATATATGCCATATATATATATATTTTTTTTTACTGAAAGAAATGTGTTAGAATATTAACAATAAGACTATTAACCAAAAGCCAGGAACCACTCAAATGCCCATTCAGAGAATGGATAAACGGCAGCCTAGTCACACAATCGACTACTATGTGGCAATGAAAAGAATAATATGTTTAAATCTTATAATCATAATACCAAGCAAAAACCAGAACTAAAAGAGCATATTCTGTAAGATTCCATTTATATTTATATGACGTTGAAAAGAAATTAAACAAGCTATGCTTTTAAAAGTCCGGAGATTTATTAAGCATAATTGTATGGACAGTGACACGAAAAAGGCACCAGGGGCATTCCATGTTGCCACCTTTTGATCTGGGAAAATGCTTACATGAGTGTATGGAAACAGAGGCTTTAAAAAGACTGCCTTTATACATTCATACCACACGAAGGCCTTTAGACCTCTTTATCAACACTACTCCTCAGGAATTTGCGACCATTTTTATCACCTGCACCTTTGTTCTTGTCATTAAACATGAACTCGATGTTTAATAAAGCTTAGTGTTACCAAAATTGCGGTATAAACATCAAGTCACATGCCCACATGATGGAATTCCATTTACAAAAAATATTCCTCGGGAAGCCGCCACATCCACGGGGCCGTGCTCAAAGAGAGCCCAGTCCAAGCCTGGGGTCTCTGGGTGGGCAGAAAAGGTGAGTGCGGGGGTGGGGGGAAACTCAGGGTAGGGGGAGGAGGGAAAGCAGAGAAAAATGCAGACTCAGAAGCAGTCCATGTAACAGCTCAAAAAGAACTAGCCGGTGATATTATCACAATGATACAGTGCAAATCAAAGCAAAGTAGAAATAACTCGGCTGATACAGCAGGCTATGCTGCCAAGAACCCAGATGGTGGCCCTCCTGCCGCCATCAGCACGCATGGGCTTCCTCACCCACCATCTCTCTAGAGCGTTCACTCGCTTCCCTCTCACTCACTTACACGCACTCTCTCGCTAGGAAACACAGAAGGTATTTTGTGTTTGGAGCTAGTAACCTTGGTCAAATGAGTCCTCTGAAACGTCTCTGAAGGAGGAACGTGCCTCGGCCTCTCAAAGCAGAAAACAAAATGGCTGCTTCCTGCTGGTGGCTGGCTTGGGTTTTAAAGTCAGGAGGCAGGGGGCATCAGGCCCCTCTTGGTCAGCTTGGCGCTGCCAGCCACCTTGCTGTTCTTTGCCACCATGCCACACAGGAGGGAACGCGTCAGTTTGGAGCTGGAGGTGCCTTGAGTGGGCCACTCATCCTTCAGGGATTCTTCCTGTTCCTCCGAGTCCGTATTGTAAGAGTAGCTGCTCACTTTCAAGGTGAATGGGGAATGGGCTGACTTCTAGCCTTGAACCTCACCTCCATCTTCCTGGCTTTGGTGATCCTTGTGTGTTTACCTTCTCTGAAGGATTTCAGAGACAGGCGGAGGCCCATGGCCAGCACCTTCCTGTCTTGCCCAGCAGGCTGTCATAAAGAGCCAAGTACATGCCGCAGACCCCCCCTGCCCCGCCCCCGGTTTTCAGTTTTTCCCCCAGCGCTTCCGAAAACCTGAAGGGTGACTTCAACTTGTCCTGCTTGGTGAGGGAGAGGGCCTTGATGAGCTTGCTTGCTAACTGCTCCTGGTAGCTGGCCATCTTCTTTTTAATCTTTAGCTGACTTAGGAAGTCAGACGAAGCCTCGTGTTCATCCCAAGTCTGGTTCTTCCCCCGGCTTTCTTCATTCCTAGGAGGGCACTGTGTTCCTCCTCGGGCCCCTTGTGTCTCTTCCTTATCCCTGCTCCCAGCTCACAGCCATCTGATGTCAGCAGAGACTTGCTGCTCAGCTTTCTGCTACTGCTGCAGCTCTTCCCTCTCTTGCAGGAGGGCAACAGGGCTGTCAGGGCATGGGTCAATTTCCGTGGCCTCCCAGGGCCTCTGTGTGCCAAGCTTCTATGGGGCTCCTCACAAGTGCTGGAGTCTCCGCGCTGCTCCTCCTCCTACTGGTGCTGGGCCTCAGCCAGCCGCATCCGGAAGTCCAGCTCCAGGGTGTCCCTGTCCTCCAGGGAGGACTTCTCTCCACTCCTTCTTCTTGCACATCCAGCTGTACTTCTTGTTGGGCTTCAGCTCCAGTGGGAGCCACGCGTTCTTGGGCAGGTCTGCCACAGGCCCATCCAGCGCCTCCCTCAGCATGTTGCTGCCAGCTGCCAGCAGGCTCTCCAGTGAGGGCCGTGCCACCAGGGCCTGCTCCACACCACGCGCCTCCTGGTTCCTCCTCTCCAGCTCTTGCTCTGCTATCTCGATCAGCAGGGTATGCTGTGCAGGAAGCTCTACCTCAAGACCAGGTTCTCAGCTCCTTCCAGCTTCCCCAAGGCCTGGGCTCCAGCATACCTGGGGAGGGCAGAGGCCTGGCCTGGGGAAGCTCTGCAGCCACTGCCAGCCAGTGGGTCCTCCAGGCCGGGCAGGAACTGGTTAGAGCTTGTCTATTCCAGGGAGCAGGTGCTGCCGGGCACAGGCTCGGCCTCCTGGGGCTCTAGGCTCTGGAACTATCCCTTCCTGGCAGGCACGTCACAGTCTGACACTTCTAGGCTGGGCTGGAGCTCGCTTGGAGCACTTCTTTGGGCACTGCCTCCACCAAGGGCACCACCACAGGCACCCCCACCAGCTCCTCCTTGGCTTCCATGAGCGTCTCAGGTGTCAGCTGCATCCCCAGGTCCAGAGCAGCTGTGCAGGGTTCTGTCCGGCCCGGAGAACCTACCCGTGCTTCAGGCCCCCCCGCAACCGCCCGCAGGGCTCGGGCTTCCACAGCATGCCGTGGCAGCTTCGACTCCAGAGTGGGCAGCTCTGTGGGGCCTTCGTCCATGTCCTCCACATCCGCCTTCACCTCCCGCTCAGCCAGCTGCTCTTCCTCTGGGCCCTCCCACAGCGGCTTTGGGATCTTGCAGGGGGTGAAGTGGATGGGCTTATCTTCAGATGAGAGTGCCAGATGCTTGGGCCCATCAGCCAGGAGCGGCACATCAGGGGCCAGGCTGTCTGCGTCAGTAGCCACTGTGGGCTCCAGCAGGAAAGGGCAAGGCCTCCCATAGTGCAGTGGCAGGGCTTGGAACCGGTATCAGGGAGGGATATCTGAGAACATGGGCCTGGAAGGGGCTGGGGGCTTCCTTCTCCAACTCCAAGTCTTTCTTCTTGACCACATTCTCAGGGCCCTCCTCGAGGGTGTTACCCTGGGTGTGTGGCAGGGAGGCGGGTGGCAGGGTGAGAGCTGGAAGTGGCAGGGTAGATGTAGGTGGGAGGCTTGGACATGGTCTCTAGCTTCTGGATGACCTTGGCCTTCATGGCAGCCATGGGGTAGGCACAGGGCTACCGCAGCAGGCTCATGGTAGGCCAGGCCCAGGGGGCTTCTGAAGCAGCAGCCTGGGGCTGACAGTGGCCAGGCCAGCCTTGCCCACAGCCTTCAGGTCTTTCTCCATCTCCGCCTGGTGGTCCTGTGCCTTCAGCTGCTCCTGCACCAGCTGGGTGCTCCTCTGCAGTTCCAGGGTTGGGGCTGCCTGCTGCTGCAGTACAGGAACTCCTGTTGCTGTAGGAAGCGCTGCTGTGAGAAGAGCTGCAGCTGCTGGGTACGGTGCAGAGGGCTGCGGCCCCGGCAGGTACAGGGAGGGCCAGAGGGGCGGCATGGTGGCCTGCTCCATCGGCTCCGCAAAGTGAGGCATGTGATCGCTGGGAACAAACACTAGCTGGTGTGACTGGGGATCCCTGACAAACTGGTAGGCCAACGGCAGGGAGTCCTCCAGGCCAGGTGGGAATGCAGGGGCCATGCCCTGGTGCAGAGATGGGGGGCCAAGCTGTAGGGGTATCTGGCGAGCCACATCGACGTGCTGGCCCAGTGGGCCAACCCGGCGTGCGCGGCCAGATGGGCCAGATGGGCGCGAGCCTGCCAGCGCCAAGCCTCCAGTCATCATGAGGTTGGGATTCAGGCTGTTAGGAGGCAGGCGGGCCAGGTCAGCCAGCTCCTTACTATCTCAGCAGCTGCTCCTGATCCTGGTCCAGCCGCACCCCCAGAAGCCGTTCCTCCTGCTGTCTGGTCAGATCATCCACACAGTCCTCATTTGCTCCTCCATGCCTTTGACATTACTCAGCAACAGGGAGAGCTCCTGGTCTGCCAGCCCAGGGACCAGCTGGCTACTGTCACCACTGTCCTTCTGCTGCCCCATAGCCACTGTAATGCCCACGGGCAGGTGTCGCACTTCTGTCTCACCCTGGGTACTAGAGCCCTCGTGCCCGAAAGCCTTGGTGCTCTTGGACCTCTTGGGTCCTGCTTCAGCTGCCTGCTGCTGCTGGCTGCTATCATCTCCACTTTTAACTACTACTAAGCCACTATCCTCTTGCAACAGCCTCTAAATACATCTCCATGCTTCCACCACATAAGGCACCATTATCTTTTCCCAGTAGTAAGGGTGGTTCTTCTAAAACCAGAGTCAGACAACACTCTTCCTTTGCTTAAAATTTCAGTGGTTTTTCGTCCTCTTTTAGGATAAAATTCCAAGGCCTCTAAGCCTTTCCACCTTTCACAATGCTCTCTCTGACCAGCCACCAGCAACCTCTTCTTAATCCTCATCAGTTCTAGTGGCCCTTTCTTGTTCCCCAAGTGTGTCATGTAGGCTCCCTGCCAGCCAGGGCCTGGGCACTGGCTGCTGGCTGCCCACTCTGTGCTTCTCTCAGGCAGTGCTGTGTTGCATCCTCCATAGCATCTGTGTCTCTGCTAATTGTCATCTCACCAGAACAATAAACCCGCAAAGAAACAGTACGTCCCCACCTTTCACCGTGCTCTGTTCCTTCTTACTTGTACTTAGCACTGCCTTGCATTTGTTTTTTTTGCTTAGTAAATCTCTCACCACTTACTCTATGGCAGAGACTGTGTGACTAGGCCATGAGCCAAGGGCAGTACTGATTCACATGTAAGTGCTCGACAAATATTTGCTGAACTCAGGGGGTCCTCATGATCATCCCAGGAAGTAAATGCTCTTCCTATCCCCATTTCAGCTCAAGGAAATGGGGATAGGAAGCTCAAGGAAAAAAGCTCAGGGAAATCGAAGTTTACAAAAATCACTAACTTGCCCAAGTCTGCAGAGCTGGTAGGTGGCAAAGCCAAGTTTCAACCCAGGTCATCTGATTCGAGAACTTGTGCCCTTGACACTATCCTGGGGGACTCCCTAGGACCTTACCTCTCTAACTTGCTGCTCAGCACAGTAGACACTCAATAAGTGGCTGGGGATGCCAGATTCAACGAATAAAAATACAGGAAATACAGGAAGCCCAGTTAAATTTGAATTTCAGAAAAACAATGAATCATTTTTTACTATAAGTATGTCCCAATCAATATTAAATAATCCTATATTTTTTCTGACAACCCTATAAATGGCACCTCTCTATAGATCCGTCCATGTCGTGGACTCTAAACTATCACATTTCCTAAAAGTTAGATTTACTGCAAAAAAGACTATGCCTTTCTAGTGCCTTTTACTTTCTCTCTGTTTTGAAAGGACTAAGTCAGGGAATGCAGTTTTGGCCCAGATATCTATTACTTTCAGATAATCAGAGCAAAAGAGGACATTGACATCTCTAAATCTACCCAGCCCATCT
Organism: Cebus imitator; assembly: GCF_001604975.1. Taxonomy (NCBI): domain Eukaryota; kingdom Metazoa; phylum Chordata; class Mammalia; order Primates; family Cebidae; genus Cebus; species Cebus imitator. The sequence goes on from NW_016107319.1 coordinate 6,058,727, forward strand.
TCCACCAGCACTGTGGTAAGTGGGTCTCAATCTTAAAAAGCAGGACTTATGAAAGAAATTTTGTATCTCCAAATTAGTTTCTTCCATAGGCCTTGCAAAGGTAGAATCAGATTCTTCTCAACAATGAAGATGCAATATTTATTTGCAATGAAAAGCTGGAATTCAAGAGTTAGTAGGGGCTGCCATTAATGATGAAAAGCAATCATATTTAATTCACTCTGGTGTTATATCTTTTGCTAGAAAAGAAAAACTCTCAAGGAAGGTAAGTCTTTTGATCCAAACAGAAAAGCAGTAAGCTTCCATTGCAAATTACATACCTAATGATGAAGAACTGGATTTATTATTTCAAACTGGCCATAGTATGCCTGTGATCAATAAAAAACACTAGCTGTGAGACAGACGGAAAGACAGTTTTATTGTACCTACAACTGTTAGGGACATTAACATGCCATTTCATTTTCACCTCACAATAACTTTAGTGAGTCCAGACTGCTAACTCTGTTTTACATCTGGGCAAACCAAGGCTTGGAGAGGCTACTTAAGTCCTCCAGAGTTCCACAGTGGCTGGGCTGCAAGTAGTCTGAGACTCAGATAAATAGTTCTATAACTCCACCAACTACCATTCTATCTTAGGCAGTAAGTTCTTCCTTGTCTCTGGGTAGAAAAGAACATGAATGCTGGAGCTAGAAAAAATTTGATTCAAATTCTTGTTCTAATTAGCTATGTGATTGGGCAACTCAGCTGAGTCTTCTGACCCTGTTTCTTCCTCTGTAAAACGAGACCCAAAGCTGTCCTTGTAAAACTGTGGAGATAAAGATACATTAATATAAAGTATCAATAATAGTAACTAATATTAAACATTGGCTTGGTAATCTTTTGCAGGTTGCTAAGCAAAAGAGCTATTTCCTCACAAGCCTGACATTCAAAAAGCCCCGTGTGTCTCATATCTAATTAATATCAACTGGAAATGGATTCTGCTATTTGTGAGGCAGGGCCCCTTCCTCAGCCAGGCCTCTGCAACTTCCCAGAGACAGAACACAATGACCCTTCTCTCTGGAGCAAATGGTTCCAATCTAAAAGGAACCATGGACTCCATGTTCCTGCTTGGCTACTTCTGGAGAATTTGTAAAGGAATGTGAGCAATTATAATGACATAGGGGTCTCTCCTCCATCTCCACTTTGGGAGGGGCTCTGCTAGAAGGAAATGCCAAAAATAGGACAAACAAAACTTGGTTCAGTAAATGCTGCAGCCCACACTTCCCATTACCCAAAACAAAGACACAGGTGTGGATATAATGTCTTCTCCCAGGCACGGCATATTCCTGGTCCTTAAGAAGCGCTAGTTCATTAATGTAACAATAATACTTGATCCAGCAAACAAAATTTATGCTGGAGGTGAGGGAGCCTACAATTATTTTAATTTTCTAAAATTTCCCTTCTTTAAACACTAAAGAAAATTATCCATCTTTGTTTATATCTCTTCTCCAACTCAACTATTTAAAAATTTTGTTTTGATGTAATCCAACTCCATTTTTATCTGAATGTTTCTGCGGCCTGTTTCTAATTTTTCAGTTTAATTTCTAGCATCTTTATGGGAAGAAAGGTTTTTTTTTTTTTTTTTTTTTTTTTTTGGAGACAGGGTCTTCCTCTATTGTCCAAGTGGGAGTGCAGTGGCATCACGGTTCACTGCAGCCTCAACTTTCTAGGCTCAGATGATCCTCCTACCTCAGCCTCCCGAGTAGCTGGGACTATAGGCACATGCCAACATGCCTGGTTAACTGTATTTTTTGTAGAGAGGGATTCTCCCTATGTTGCCCAGGCATGTCTCAAATTCCAGGGCTCAAGTGGTCTGCCCGCTTTGGCCTCCCAAAGTGCTGAGATTATAGATGTGAGCCATGGCACCTGGCCAGAAAGGCAATTTTCAAAGCAGACAGTACTTCTTTTTGTTGCTTTGCCCCTGTGGTTACTGATACCAACCAACAAATTGGTATGTGGCCCTTCATTTCATACCACCTTCCCCCATTCTGCAGGCAGATGTTCCCTTTCTCTCCCCCAGACTTAGAACAAAGAGCAAGTAGCTCAGATAAAGGAATGAGATGGAGAGGAGTCTGTCTCAAGTGTATGTTCTGTGGCCCCTCCCACCCCACCATCATTCCTGAGCAAAACAAGAGTTCCCCTAACCATGCTGGGCAGTGTTTCTGTGATTTACTTTATCTTTCAAAGCTTATCCTGGGTTACTGGGAAGACAAGGATGGATGAAGAACAGATACAGATTTTTAAAAGAGACCAACCACAAGGTCAAGCTCAATCAAGTTCAATCAGCCTTTCCTTTCTAAATCTACAAAGAGAACTTGAAATCTTTAAATGCTACCCAGCAAAACAAAACAACAACAAAGCTCAATTTAAGTCCCAGGGCCATGGAATGATATGAATGAGTCTGCCCACCACAGGGAAATTTACTGAAATAAAAAGAAGGCATTGTTTCTAGTATGCAAAGTCTATGGTTTATTTCTATTTTAAAATAAAACTGGGTCATCAAATTATGCTCAAAATGCCTCTTCCGTGTTTGAGTTTGTGGGGTTATTTTCTCAGTATGCAGAATGGGGTTCACTACGATTAGAAGAAGGCTGAGCACCAGTGACACCTGAGAGAGACTCCTGGATCAGAAATAACTCCAAATACTTAAGGTAGTAAAGGAGCCTCTGCCTTGGATGACTGGGTGAGAGAGAAGAGAAATCAATGGAATGTGAGGCTTTAGGGTATAGAAAAGCATAATACTGCAGGAGGCAGAGTCCAAGAAACAACAGAGGGATTCTCAAACACAGGGGCTGGGAAGGAGCAGCCCCCTACACTCCACCTTGACTTCTATGATGGTGGCATCTGACTGTACCGTGTACTTGTGTGTTAGTGGGGAACAGATGTTCAGAATGGCAGAAGAGGAGGGTGAGGGGGGAAGAGGAGGCAGGAGGTGACAAGAAGGGACAAGGATATGAATTCAGGCGAAGACGCTGGTGGAGTTCCACGTTTGCTGACTGGACGGCCCTCTCTAGGGTACTCTGATCTCTAAAGAGTCTGAATCCATGACTCTATTCTCATCAGGGAACATCCTCATAACTCCGCCAGAAGTGGGCCCATGTTTTGCATTTGAATACAGTATTTATATTTTACTTTAAAATACATCATTTAATATTTTATGCTCCTCTAGGTGCCATGTCTTTTGAGATCTCTTGTCTACAGAAACGGCTAGAGAAGCAGTTGTCACATAAAGTAAATATGGAAATTACAAAAACCATTTAATTTCCATATCCCATATGAACTATTAGCTGTAGTGTGAACATGCTGCCGATTAAATTACAAAAAAATAGCTCTAAGCACAGTGCCCATATCACTATATTTTTACCTAGAATGTATTTTGAAAGTTGCTCTCAAGCAGAAATCATGAACAGGCAGCCGGTAGGCTAGAAAGTCCACAATGAATATTGTTTGGCCCATGGAATATTATAAAAGATAGGAACATTCATTACGCCTGTAATCCCAGCACTTCAGAAGGCCGAGATAAGGCAGATCACGAGGTCAGGAGTTTGAGACCAACCTGGCCAATACGGTGAAACCCAGTCTCTACTAAAAATATAAAAACCAGCTGGGGATGGTGGCACGCATCTGTAGTCTCAGCTACTTGGGAGGCTGAGGCAGAAAAATTGCTTGAACCTGGGAGAATGAGGCTGCAGTAAGCCGAGATTGCATCACTATGCTCCAGCCTGGGAGACAGAGCAACACTCTGTCCAAAAAAAAAAAAAAAAAAAAAAGGAACATTCAAATAAAAGATGATTTTCAACTTCTCTTGAACAATTAAAAATTCTGGCAGCAACGATTCCTTGCCTCAGGTGCTAAACAGACTGTCCACTCTAGAGGTCACAGCTGTCTAGTTCCCTAAGCCCACCCTTTCCTACCACCTTCACTCCCTGCCCCATTGTTAAGTGCCTTGCTGAGTGATACCACAGTCATGTGAATTTGTAACTCTCCTCTATAGTATTTTCTTTTACTTTCTTTTTTTGAGATGGAGGTTTCCTCTTGTTGCCCAGGCTGGATCGCACAGTGGTGTGATCTCAGCTCACTGCAATCTCTGCCTCCCGGGTTCAAGTGATTCTCCTGCCTCTGCCTCCCGAGTAGCAGGGGTTACAGGCACCCACCACCATGCCTGGCTAATTTTTTTGTATTTTTAGTACAGATGTGGTTTTGCCATGTTGGCCAGGCTGGCATTGAACTCCTGACCTCAAGTGATCCATGTGCCTTGGCCTCCCAAAGTGCTAGGATTACAGGCATGAGCCACCATGCCTGGCCTCTAGAGTATTATCTTTATATATACGTCATTAACTAAAGTTCGGCTTCTATAAAGAAGACATGCTTTTGACAGCTGGGCATTGTAGAAAGGGCACAGTTTCACTGCCACATGTAGCAAGTGGAACACATAGCAAGTCCCAGGTTTCACAGAAATTTTGTAAAAACCAATGGCCCTCATCATCTTCATCAGCAATATAGGGAAAACAATTCCTACCTCTTTGGAATGGTGAAAGAATTTTAAGCACATATAGGTAAAGCAATTAGTATGGTAGTTTTATTATTCCTAGTATTGTTGACAAGAGGAAGATAAAGAGGAGAGAAAAAACACGCTTTAAAATCAGCAAAACCTGGCCAGGCACTGTGGCTCACGCCTGTAATCCCTGCACTTTGGGAGGCCAAGGTGGGCAGATCACTTGAGCTCATCAAGATGAGCCTGGCCAACATGGTGAAACCCCATCTCCACAAAAAAGACAAAAATTAGCCAGGTGTGGTGGTGCACGCCTGCAGCTACTCTGGAGGGTGAGGTGGGAGGATGGCCTGAGCCTGGGAGGTAGAAGTTGGAGTGAGCTGAGATGGTGCCACTATACTCCAGCCTAGGTGATAGGGCAAGACCTTGTCTCAACAACAACAGATCAGCAAAGCTTGCTAATGTTATAACTGAGGTTCCATTAACAACCGGTGAGAACTAACTTACAGGTCCACATTTTCTTCTGAGGCATAAACAAACTTTTAAAAATTAAACTTAAAATTCAAAGCTATAGATTAGCAAAAAAAAAAGTGCCATGCCTGAAACTCATTTTATCTGTTAGAGACACATAATGAAGAATTTATCTGTTACAGATACATTCTTTCACAGGTAAAATAATATACTGTCTAGAGTTTAAGTTACTCCAGGGGGAAAAAAAAATGTGGGGAGGAGGAATAAAGTAAAACAAAGATCGGAAAAATGTTGATAATTGTTGGGACTGGATGATGAGTTAAAGGAATGTATTATGTCATCTTTTTAACTTGTATTGTTCTTGAAAATATCTATATGTTAAAAAAGGAATTAAAACAATTCATGCCAAGTGCTGATAATGTATCCCCAGGGCTGAGCATGATACCTGCCATAAGAAAGGCGCTTATACAATCTTAAAGATTTTCTTGGCTGGGCGCAGTGGCTCACACCTGTAATCTTAGCACTTTGGGAGGCCCAGGTGGATGGGTCGCTTGAGGTCAGGAGTTCGGGACCAACCTAGCCAGCTTGGTGAAACCCCATCTCTACTAAAAACACCAAAAATTAGCCAGGTGTGGTGGTGCACACCTATAGTTTCAGCTACTTGGGAGGCTGAGGCATGAGAATCGCTTGAACCCAGGAGGTGGAGCTTGCAGTGAGCCAAGATCAAGCCACTGCACTCCAGTCTGGGGGACAAAGGAAGACCCTGTTTCAAACTTAAAAAAAAAAAAAAAAAAAAAGATTTTCTTAATACAGGAATAGACAAATGCTGTTTCTAGCGTCTCTTGGGTCTTTCCCATATACAACCATACTATCTTTTTTGCTTGTCTATTACTTCAGCTGTCCCCCTCCTCCAATTTGTTGCACAGGAAGCACAGACAGTGTACTTCAAAAAGAACACTCTTCAGTCTCCAGTGGCTGTTGGAAGCCTTCCAAGTCAATTAGTGGTTTCAAGACTCCTACTAACCAGCTCCGCTGCACCTGCTGATTTCATGACCATTGGTACATCCATAATTCTCTCTCTCTTCGAATCCAGATAAGCTCCCTTCGTCCTGGCTGTAATGCAAAGGAGCGCTCACTTGGATACTGGCTGCCACTTTCTAGCTGTACAGCTTGGAACAACTAGCTCAACCTCTCCTAACTTACATTTTCATCTTAAAATGCATTGACATTTACATGGCAGGGCGGTCTATAAGGTACCCAGCACCTCGTCCCACACATGGCAGGCTCTCGATGAATAACAGCTATTATAGTAATCATTAATAAGCCAGGGACACATTACTCTAAGCTTTCACAAATGCCTATCTTCATAAATTGTGCCTTCTGTTTTATTAGCCACATCCTTGCCCTGCTTAACACTTTCAGACTAAACACACTGGGCTGGGCCATCTCAAACATGAAGTGGCTCTGTGACAACTATGTACCCACTGGAAGGCCTATTCACATCCTCTTGTGCCTTCCAGGAGGGGCATCTCAGGCTATCAAACTTGAAGGTTGGGACTTTTGTCTTCTACTTCTATATAACTCTGCCCAAAGTGCAGGCTTCACACAAGGGTCTACATAGAAGAAAACTAGAGTCTCATACTACCTACACAATTCCTTTCAACAGAGGCTTAGGGGAACTTATAATGAGTGAGATTTTCCCTGTGAGGTATACACAAAGTGAAGTTACCAATATCAGACTGATTTCTAGCAACCTAGGGAGCCCTTAACCAAATCTCAAAAGATGGATGTGGTTTCAGGATTTCCTTCCTATGTTTCAATTGTCATGGCTGATTCTCCTGAAGAACAGAAAGAAATGCATTGTGTACCTTAGAACACTCAGGTGTCATGCCTGAGCCCAAACCAGATTCTTATCCACATCAGTGATTAGCCCCATTGTGCATCCAGTGCAGTGAATCCCAACCCTCACCAGACATTTGGATTCACCTGGGAAACTTTTTAAAAAGTATGTACTCTTGGGCCCCATGCCTGAGATTCAGGTTTAATTGGTCTGGGATGGAGCCTGGGAACTTAGATTTTAAAAGCTCAGCTTCAAAAAAACTTAAGTGATTTAATGCACAGGCAGGATTGAAAACCACCAATCTGATGGTTAGGAGGGGAAAAAAAACAATCAGCAAGAGTTCGTGGTGTTCTCTTTAAGTTGATCTACAAGGCATCAGAGAGCTATTGGAAACATGAGCAGAATAGTGACACTTAAGCAGAGAAGAGAAAACAAAACCCAGTTATCATGCACTGAAAGACCTGGTAATATAGGCACTGATATAGATTAAAAGGATTGTCTTTCCAGGCAGAGAGGAAGGGAACTGAGGCTGTGTCCTGTGACAGGATGTTTGGCAGCCTGAGGGCCACATTAGGGATCAGCTCAAGAGGAGGTAAATGGAAACCAGCCCTTGGTCTTGTCTCAATTTCTTTGCTTTCCCTTTGAAAATGGGCAAATTGCTGACTTCAGCATGAAGCTAGCTTATCTGCTGCTGAGAATAAAGCTGAGATGACACATACTAAGCTTTAATACCTTAGTCCAGAATTATGTTAACAATAAAGGTCTGAGGATTCCTTTACAAAAGCAACCCACAGATACATAAGCTCTTGCTTACATCATACAATACTACAAAATTCCTGGGGCAATGATTTTTTAAAATGCATGTGGAAATAGTTTTGGAGACAGTAGGTGAAACATTCTTTTTTTTATCTCTAATAGTGCAAACATAAACTGAGACATCCTTTATGGAAATTAGACTGTGCCAATAACTTGATCATTCTTTTTTTAATCTAATGTTTTTAACCTAAACTTTTTATGTAAATTTATTTCTAGGATTCTAAGACAATAATCAGAGATGTGATATTTGTGTACAAATTTATCTTAGATTGCTACATAATACTGAAAATTTGGAAGAAATCCAAGTAAATGTATAACAAAAGGGAACTAGATAAATAAATTTGTTACCTTATTAAAGCAGAATAGAAATAATTTAGTAAAATCATGCCTTCAAATAATATTTAATATATTAGGAAATGTTCATGGTATACATAGAAAGTGACAAAGCAGTATTTAGAAGGACCTTTTTAAATGTATGTTGTAAATATAAAAACATACTTAAGGGAAATGTAAAATGCTTATTTTTTCCTTCCTAGATCTCTACAATTTCTAAAACAAACATGAATTGCTTTTATGATTCTAAAACAAAGTATTCTGCTTTCAATATATATGAACTTGCAATGACATTAAAAAAATTAATTACCAGTCTTTCTCTTACTATAGTTAAGGACACATATTTATGAAAAGGTTTCTGTATCCATAGCAATTTTTTTAAAAGCACTAAATTTTTTACTCTAAGACAGACTTTCTGATTTCACTCCATTCCTATTTCTCTCTTATTCACTTTGTTGCTAGCTGGAATACTGACAATCACCAATCACAATCCAAAAACATCTGTAGAGAGCATAGTGTGCTCAGCAGAATATTCAACAGAATATTCAAGCTTT